>NC_135742.1:32394166-32720000 GCF_041903045.1 Epinephelus lanceolatus
GATATCTTCTCGTTATCTGGTTTGACTAACACTAACATTGGCCGTCTGAGTAACGGGTACTACAAAGCTGATTATCAACCGGTTCAGCCAACTCTGGGTTTTCCTATCCAGACACAAGCGCGTTCATGTGAAAGAGGTGGTGGTGTTAATTATGAGCGACATCATCAGAACCAAGAATGAAGTAGGCTGCTTCATATGATATGTGATGAAACGGCAGCGAGACTGTCTGCGACTATGAGACAGTAAAATTAGCATTGGATGTAAACAACAAGCTGTGATCTTAAAACAGAAACTCTGGAAACTCTGAAAACACTGAAAACGTTATCCAAAAATTCACCATCATCTGAAACTAAAATTACGTGGATGTATTAATGAGCTATGGGCATATGTGACATTAGTATAGAGAAATTTTCTGCTGTTTATTTGGATGATGACAATACTACTCTGCATATGTCACATAAAACACTTTAAAGTGATGCCAGACTGTTTCTGCTGCTGAAGTAAAGAGTGGAACAGTAGTTAATGACTGATGAGGTTTATCTGACCGAAATGTGGCATTTATAATAATGGGAGCCAGTTAACAGTGTGTGGATTATTTTATTAATAAAACATAATTTATTTTTTTTTCCCTAGTTTTCATCACAAAGGTGTCTCATGTTATTTTGAGCTGCAGTGATGGAATCAGAGTGTAAAAGTAGCAGCACTGTCACTGTGGACTAAAATAAATAATAATAATAATAATAATAATAATTCCAAATCCTGCTAAAATCATGTGTTTAGTGTGTAAATGATCTCTCCATTTGTTAGAAGCTCTGTTTTAAAACCAGTGGAAATAGAGCCCTGGAAAAATGAAATTATTCTACTGACCTGTAACAGCATATAGGCTCCTCTTTTTTATCTTTCAATCCAGACTTTCATTCATGGATACTTTTTTTCAGTTATCTGATTGGTCAGAGGTTGGGATGTGATCTGAAGTTAACTTGGTCCTGAGCAGGTTAGCTGTTCAGCATGAGTTGCCATGGAGATATACTCTGGTAAAAAGAGAATCAGCTTCATAGTACTGAACACCCAGAGTTAACCCTGATGTTATCTCGCTTCGTAGTACAGGCCTCAGGTGAGCTTTGGGTTATACTCTGGGGTTATAGATATAGTACTGTACCTTAGTTATATTGTACATCATGACTGATCAGCCATACAAACATTTTGCAGAAGGCCCAGTGATAGGCCACATCAGTTATTCTAAATAGGTAGAGTTATGTTTTTGTCAGCTTTGGTCAGGGTTAAAGTTGTGATGAGGATAGTGGAACCACAAACCTAATGCCCCAACATGGTGAAGGCCCTCAAAGAGCCTGGAATTAAAAGGCTTTTTCTGATGTACAATTTCACAATGTTGTAGCAACAAAAGTAAACTATTACTGAATAAATCGTCAGACCGACTGCTTCTTCTTTTATCTAAAACAATATTAGAGTATCTCAGGCAGAAATATGATCATTTTACTAAAGTGTTTTGATCTATTTTATGACTGTATGTCCAGATATTACTGAGGAAAATAAACCTTCAGCAGCATCAGAAACATTTAACAGCAGAGGCTAATTATTAAACATAACTCCCTGTTTTAAGACCAGTCATCAGTTTCAGAGTGCTAGCAGGTTATAACCCTGTTTATACGTTCTAATACTGGCCATGCATTTTGTGTATATATTTGGTTTGTGCTTTGTAGTTTCTAAAGTTTTATTATGTTACTCTGGTGTTACAACAGACTGTGCTAGGACTTCTCCTTAAGTCTACAAATAAAAAATGATTCCACTGAAATCTTATTCATTTGTCTTTGATCATGAAATACAATGACAGTAATCCTTTTCAAGTGTAGGGAGTAAGATGGCTTCCCACGTTTGCTGTATGTCCAGGGCATATTGAAGACCAAAAAAAAAAAAAATTAAACCAAACCATAGTGATTACCCTTCCCACTGGCTTTGGTTACACAGACTTGGACCAGACTTTGGCTGTTTATTTGGCACACATCTCTGTTAAAAGACATTTAATGAATAGTTTATTCATATACACACAATGGCTGCCTCATAGATCACAATGCCTTTAATGCAGGTAGTGCCAAGAGACAGCCTGTTCAATCTAAATTGGCAAAGTGTTGTTTTCACACAGCCAAAGTATTCATATTTCACTTTTTTAAACATCAAAGTGGTCACACCAGACAACTGCCAAGTGTTGCCAGGCTCAAACAAAGGTTGGTTATTAGAAATACAGGTCTATGAAGGGGAATGAATGGGCTTCACATTCCAATGATCTGCCCAGCAAAGAGCAGTGTTCTCTACTGAGAACAACACCACCAATAATTTCACACCTGACCTCATGCTCACTGCATAGCAATAAGTATATACTGTGTTAAATGTGTAAAATGGCACTATTCTGCTACACCAGTAGACCTACATTTTTCAGAACACAATTGATGTAATTGTAGCAGAAAGTCTGATTCTCACTGCAAAGCAAAGTAAAGCATGAATGCCATCTGTGCTGGGAAATCGCCAGTGTGTTCCACATGCCTGCAAGACCTTACACATCTGCAAGAATACACAGAGATGCTATGGCTGCAGGACATGGAAATCTGAAGGTAGTGGGCAGAGGCTAGAGGCGTCAGTTGTCAGCTTTTTCACCATTCAGCTGATATACTCTACAATCTACACAGGGGGTCATGTGACCACAAAAGCCAGTGAGATAAACACCTTTGGGGAGGAATTATGATGTTCAGTGAGCAAGAGAGACAAAGCCAACATGGAATCCCTTCATTGCATTCACCTGCATTCAAAGTCCTGCTCGACTCAAAAATGTGATTTTATTGTGTTTGTGTCCCCTAAAATAACTGACATACACTACACTGAATGGTACTGGTGCAAAGCATGAATGTATAAAGAGAAATGGATACAGTGTTGGAGGAGGGACCCTGTTCATTCCAATGAAAATTGCTTAGTGGCACAAAAGCCGAAAACATTATAATGCTGCATATAAGATTACATGGATGATCAGCACTGATTCAGCATCATTGAGCTGATAGAGAAAGCACAGTAGAGACTGGCTACCAAGCTAGCTACTTCGGGTTTGGCGCTCTGTTAACCTGTACCGGGATTAAATTATTAAATCTTGTGGCTCTTCTGGACTGTCAACATGTTATTGGACCAGATGGATCAAAGTCTGATAGTAAAATGAGTCATTTTGAGGGGTTGTGATGCTCAAAAAAAAAAAAATCTACTGATTTACAGACATCTCTTTCACAAGACTATGGGAAAAGGTCTTTTTGGGCCAAGCGTTTTCATGCGACGGACTCCAAGGTCATAACTCAACTGCTTGGCCAAAAAGAATTGGCTTCAAAGACCTGCACACTTCCTCAGGAGCTGATGCAAAGTTTGTTATTAAAGAGGTGTTTTCAGATTCCTCTACTGGAGTTGGGGCAATGTCTGTGTCATAAAATATGAGAATCAAAATATCCCAAGCAAGCTACATCACTTATGTCAAAAGTCAAGCACAAATTGAGGGGAAAACAGACTGCGAGACAACATCGGCAAAGATACCTAAAACCTCCACAGCAAAGGGGACACCTCAGAGATCAAGAGCTTGCATTAGCATTGTTAAAGATTTGATAGCAGTTATTATGGTGTGCAGTTTTTACCAAAAAACCCATAGTAACAGATATTATTGTATGTCTTACAAACACGAACTGTCAGTAACTGCCAGTTTGCTTACAAGCTAACAAACAACATTAAGAAATAAAAGATGCTAACTACACTTACCATTTTGATATTTCTACCAGTCCCCAATTTTGGTGTACAACAGACTCATCATCTGGGTCTGACAGAGGCTCTAACATGTATCCTGTGGCTGAATGTCTCTGATGTTTTCTCTAGCGATAATGCTTGCCATCTTGACGTGCACTGCTGAGAGCAGAAAGTAAAACCTACCACAAGACGATCTGCTTGGGAATCTTACCCTTTTGAGCGATTTCAAACTACTACTCAAACTAATATTAGTATGAGTATTTTTACATACTTTACAGCATGATTTCTAGGATTTCTAACAAAATTGTGATCTTCAATATTTATGGTTTGCTCTAAAAAATAAAATTAAAATAAATTGTTAGCAAACACATGTATCTGTTAAGAGATCAAATTATTTTAATTTCTCTTCGAGTAGTCGGTGAAAATTGGAAGGCTATTTCATGTTGATACAAAAGTGTCCCAACTGGCCCCGCTCTCCCCTAAAATATTATAATGTTCAGTTTTTTAGAAGCACAACTAGAAGTAAGACAAGCATTTAAAAATAGTAAATGTAGTGGCCAAGTGGCCATGTTAGGTAGTGTGGCGGTTGGTGGAGCAGGGGTAACATTAAGCACAGACAATATTATTTCCTTCCTACATATCTTTGGGTCAGACAGGACCCATTTCTCATTTCACTGTCTTTAATTTAATAATGCACTCATACTCTGGAAAATGAGGAACACGACTGATCATTTTTTTACTTTGCTCTGAAGTTAGCTTGTCATCGCTCTCTCCCCTCTTTAACAGACCTACCCAAACTTAAGTCCACCCTCTTCCCCCAGCCACTCTAAAATCCATCACCACACGTCTCTGTCAGTGCCGGAGAGACTCGGAGTGGGGTGCACTGAGATGTCCATGCTCACCCGAGCACCAGTGGACCTCCGATTGGGGAAATGCTTGGCTGCAGAGAAACCTGCACGAAATTAAATTCTCCACTTGGCTGACTAGGGTGACTCGTCCTGGTCTGCCGGCCTGTTCCTTCATTATTCCTGGGCTGATAACTGACTGAACGGGATGTCTTGTCTGTTTAATGCCAGCTCAGCTGCTTCATGGGAGGAACGGGCTTGTCACTCTCCGCTATAACACACTGTATTACCATCTCCACTTCATTTATTTGGCTCAGATTTCGTGCGCCCGTCAAGCCACCCCGTTCCCCCCAAAGACACTTGCAATTCACCACTGCTCAACCTTCTGCATCTTTTAGGAAACTATTCAAAATAACCTGTCTAAAATTTTCATTAAAATGTCATTTAGATGTCACACTGGCGATTCAGATTGGAAACAATAAAGGTGACCTTAATTGTAGCTTTTCATACCCCATGTTGTGCTCTGTGGAGAGCGTTGGGTGGAATTTTCTTTTAATGTGCACCTTTTATCGGCACATAAAAAAAACACTATCTTCTAACATTAAGCAGAAAAACAAAACAATGACAAATACCCTGTAACCATAACAAATACTTCCACAGAGGTTGCTGGTGCTGGAGCAGACAGTAAGCTTTGCTTCCCTGCATTTATGAGCATTGAGTTAAAGGTTTCTGCATGAGGGCACTGCATGATTGAACGTTGTGATATGGAAACACAGGCAGGCAGCCACTGTCAAAGACATGGCTTGCACTTGACCCCGCAAGCACTCAGCCCCTGGCCCCCACCCATTTAAGCGGCTCTAGAAAGGGCTTTCTCTTCTCAGCTTGCTTTGTGGCATTTGCAGAATTAGAATGAATACATCCTTTGCTAATGCACTGGTATATAGTATACTTATCATAATTCATAGCCTTAATGCAGGCTTTTAAGTGCACGTGGTGTTGAGCCTCCGGTGCTCATTAAGGCTAATCAATGGCAAATGCTATTGTCTTATTGGAACACGGCTCAACACGGAGCATCAAACATAATCGAAAGCTTGCTTTGGAGCAAAACCATCTCAGAGTGAATAGTAATAAGTGTTTGAAAAAAAAAAGAGAGGGATCAGTATTTGGAAGTCATTAAACATCCAACGCCCACTCCTTCTGTGTAACCACAAAGCCAATAGCATTGTGGGACAAGATGCTTTCCAATGTGACAATTGATTGCTTTTTGAGGTAGTTGTTGGTTGATTTCATAATTGGTATAATTTTTCACAAGTACATGAGTGTCATGCCATGATGGGCTTTAGAATCCTGGTAATGCAGTGGCCCGTAGTTCAACCTTAAGATCAATAATGTATTAAAACCAAGAGCTTATTGAAATAATAGAAGGGTTTTCGCCAGGGAAGAAAGGCAAGGGAAAGAAAAATGCACCAAAGAGAAGCATTTGATTCGACGCCAGACCTTCACTGTGAAGTGCATTGTTTTCATGCCAGTGCTCTTACTCCAAGAAATAAAAGGACAGAGAAAGTCTCAGTGATGTGAAAACTCTGGACTCTGTGTTATTGACGTCCAGTACAATGTGTGAGCAGGATGAAGCAGCACTTGATAATTCAGAGTCCAAATGAACTGCAAAACTGTGAACACAAACTGTTCATTTTTTTTTCTTATTTGGATAGCAGTCAGAGAGTTGATGAAGTAAATGATCCCAGAATCATTTTTGCCTACACAGGTCATTATTTGCAGTGCCTGATCAGTGTATAACATTTGGCAATCTGTGGCTCCCTGCTGCTATCTCTTCCTGTTGGATCTCCCTGTTTTGACAGTGTTTGAGAGAGGAACACTCTGTGAGGTGTCAGGTGAAGACTATATGTGACAGATTTGGAGGGGAAATCAAGAGAAGACAAACAGGCAGCTAAATGCCTGGGAAATGTCTCAGCGCTCAGACAGAAGGCGATAAGTGCTGTTGACGTGGACATGACAAGCTAGCAACAGTAAACCTCAGGACACGCAGTCCCACTGGAGGCCCAGGAGTGGACACAATTCCCGATGACTGCTGAATGTGCTTAACAGTTCTTATGAGGAGAATTAACAAGAAGTGGGAATCCCCCCCCCACCTCCCCCCACCCCCAACAGCCCCCACCACACACACCCAACTTCAACCATCCCTTCCTTTCTACTGTAAGCTCTTTGATGTTTCCCTGTTTCTCCTCGACAGTCAGCTTTGGTTTTGATCAAGGTTTGATTTCCTGTGACATATCTGATACATAGTATGAAAGCAATACAAGCCCTCGTAGAGAGGCAGGGTGTCTCTAAACTTTAACTGTTGCAGAACTCAATGCCGAACAGGGCAATGACAGAAGTACATCTCCTTTCCACACTGGCTGCAAAGGGGGAAAAAAAAACATGCCTAAGAAGTCATACAAGTAAAATGAATGTGTAAAGTTTCTTCACACTGGTGTTGATTTCTTTTCAAAGTGGTTATGGCTGTACACTGTCACCAGAGTCTGACAGAGGAAAGGGAATATTGTGCTTTCATTTCAGCAACATCAGAAGACCTGACTTTTCTATTCTAAACATCGAGAAGAACAATGAAGAATCAGTATCACATACAATATATCAGTGTCCAAGTAAATATATTTTTGTTATATATTCTTTATTATTATATAAGGTTTGCAGTGGTTTCAAAATTTTAAAAAAAACTACATTAAAGTACAGTACTTAAATATAATTTTTAGGTACCTGTAGACTACTGTACTCGACTACTTTCTATTGTATGCTTCTTTATACTGTTCTTCCGCTCCACTACATTTACTTGTACTTTTTACTCACATTTGACAATACAAAGTACAAATTACTTTGCATGTAAGGACTTTACAAACACAACATACAGTTTGCTTACAAAATATAGATCTTTATTGATTGAACTACCCAACTGTGAATAAAAAATATTTACATTTGACACATTAAAGTTATTTTCCTGATATTACGTACATGCATTTTTAAATATAGAGCAATTACTTGTAATGGAGTAACACTGGCATACCTATATCTAAACCAGCAATACACTTGTGGGCTGCAGAAATAAGCTGTGAGCACAGCACTGACAGGTTGCCACCTTTTAAGTTGAAATCTAACTTGTTAGCAAACAGTGTTTATCATGCAGCTGTATCAAGCATTTGGAGTGATGTTTCTGGTCACCTGATGAATGTAAGTCCAATATATTTACTGCCCTTTTCCAGAGAGAAATATCTGGGTCTTAAGCTGCTAATTGCTCCACAGTGTTTACTAGCTAGTCACTTACTGTGTCTGTCTACTGTTTGCTGCCAGCGTACAGTCAATTTTTAGAGCTTTTCTCCTGGAAACACCACTGTGGTGGCCAAAAACAACTCCATATGAGCAGTGACAGTGCACAAAAAAATAAAGTTACCAGATAACTAGAACAATGACTTGAAATACACTTAAATGCTACCCTTAATGTAGTTAAAGGTAACTAAGTCTGCTGATAATTCTTGGTGGGTTCATAGCAATACAGATGGAGGGCATGACAGCTCCCTAAAAGTGAAGCTATAACATCTCGATCACCCCCCTGGTGGCTAGCTGCAGTACAGGTCATGAACCCCACCCCCCCCCCCCGTCTTAGCAGAAGGAGCATGGGCCAAACTAAAAAACTCAAAGTTGGCTTTGTTTTTGTACAGTGGGAGGAAGTAGAGATGTTTTGTCCATCTTTACAGCCTATGGTTCATATCTACGAGTAACCCCTGTTACATTTCACACAGTAATTTGTGCCATTTTAATGTATAAATATAGATTATAGCCACCTTGAGTAAGGAATTTGAATGCTAATCCAGCACTGCCAGTTTCTGAGATAAAACAGATGCAGTGGTAGACCCAGCTTGCCTTATCTGTGAGCATCCCAGTGCCTTTTCAATAACACCCACATTCTCCTCAGATGCCACCGGTCCATCCAAATGTATAATGCCTAAAAAAAACAGATGCACACCCTGGTTTGAAATGTCTGCCCAGAATTGTATGGCGAATCAAAATTGGGATAAAACATTTGAATTACAGAGCACAACTGTGATGTCTGCCCTCCTGGACTGCCAGATCATGAATATATATTGCATTATGAAGATGTGATGACATTTAGAGCAATCACATTTAACCCTCTCCTCTTGTGCCTCTGTTTCTCCTCTCTCCACTAATGCATTTTGCAGCAAGGGATGCATCTTAAAAGATTCAGGGAGAAATGTCAGCCAAAGCAGACACTGCTTGAGAGCTGGGGTCATTTCAGACTGGTTTCTGAATTCTGGAGAGCACACACACACACAAGGGTGCTCTATCCTTCACTTTCCCCCTCCCCCCCTTTTTTTCCTATTCCATTCTGTCTCAGCCCCCTTCCACTCTAAATATTTCTGTTGGTTTACCCTTGTCCATGTGACTGCGTTGGAGGTAGCACAGACGCACTACCGCGAGAGAGAGGCTTGACCAGTTGGGCGCTGTCTCCCACCTCATTACCAGATGCAAATGAAACGGGTACACATGTTTAATATTTAGTGGCAGCAGAAATGTCAGGCTGGCACGAGATGGAATTAAACAGCACTGTCAGCGCAAGTGAACTCAAGGCTTTCTCAGCTATTTCACTTCATATTGAGTTACTGTCACAATTTATTTCACAGCGGTGGGACGACTAGTGTGAAAATGTTCTGTGATGCCTTTAAGGATGGAAGGGGAATCAAGGAAGAAGTGTGAAGGGTATTGTTCAGATGAGGCTTTGTATTTATTTCAGAGCTCTGTGACAAAGCTTTATTGTCTTAACAAAGCCTTACTATTCATACTATTTTTTCTAGATTACAGTGATGGCATTTCTGTTTTACTGGATAGTATACTGATTAAACACACAAGTGAGAGCTGGCAAACTTACAGTGTTGTTTAGTACAGTAATATTATGCACATTGGGCGACTGAGCCACAGACCTCCCAAGAGAAGGCTTTGGTTTAACTAATCCTGATGATGCATACCCATATCAAATGTGTCATCCGGGCCACACCAAGAAGGCATGAAGGATTTAAAGCAATGTGGCTTTGCCTGCTGCTGGCATTAAAGTGATATTTCTAATAGCTCAAAGAAATATTATATGCTAAGAAACAGTTGTTGTATGCAAAAAGATGTCCAATTGGATTTTTGCACCCTTGTCACCACACACCGATGCATATTATCAGATTCAGGGCTAAAGCAAGTTAATGTTCACTCTAATCAGCATGGCAGATAACACCAGGACCCACAGGGACCTAATTAAAGATACTGTACATGAGGGGTTTATCTTCGCAGCTCTGGGAAGAAGTCACCACATCGGTTTATCCTGGCAAAGAGGCAGTAAGTAGATTGTGGTGTATATTCAGTTGTTATTTCATGTAAGAGCTAATTTTTGACTGAATTCTTCTTTCATCCAGTGGTGGATCTCCCTATAGGCGTCACAGACAGCACCAAAATTGTACAAAAATGACATTATTTTAAAAAAGGGAAGATGGAGAGAATAAAACAATCAAAAGATCTAATGCTAAATGGACAGTCTGTAGTAGAGGTACCACCTCTAGTCCATGTAGTTCATCAGTGAGTGATCGTCACATTCACATCATACTAGAGCATGGTGGAGTGGAGTGTATTTGGATAGCATTAGAGTAAAAGAAAATGGAATGGCAAAATCCATCCAAAGCACAGTACAAAAAAAAAAAAAAAAAGAAAATAGTGAAAGATGAAATTAAAAAAAAATATTTGTTGTTTGATTGTTTTTATTTCTCATTAGCTGTTGTTCTTGTTTGTAGTTAGCATAATTAATATAAAAGATAAAAAATAAGCTTTTAGGGTGGAGGGGGGGGATCTTGCCTAGGGTGCCGAACGTGCTAGGTCAGGCACTGCTTTCATCATGTCATATTTAAAGTGCTTGGTGAAAGGTTAGGTGCAATGTTGGTAGGCATGGTCAGATCAAAAAGAAAGGGGACCTTGGAAAGAGGGAGGGAGCTGTATTTTTAATTAATTGAAAGCATTATCATATAATATTGTATGAGTGAATGGAAAATGAAAAAGTTTTGCTGTGGACAGGCAGTCAATGAACTCCCACTGCCTTCTGAAAAAAATAGAAGCGTTTCATTATTCCAAGGTGAGGGTTTTAAAACAGCATTTTAAATGTTACCCCGCTGTTCAAGATCATGAAAACCTTTAATTTCATGCAAATGAACAGCAAGGAGCATGGAGCTTAATGTAAACGAATGCTTCTTTTGTACTGCTGTAGGAGTGAGCTGGAGAGAGAGGCCAGGATAAAAAATTCCCAAGGATTCTTTAATTGCTATCTGAAATTATGTAAATCCCTCTGCTAGGCTGAGTGCAATTATCCAGCGCCTCTCGCTGCCAGCTTTACTAATGTCTAACAAAATATCGGTGGCTGACATTTAGACGTGGTAATGCAAATGAGAATTAATTTTTCTTCCAAGACAAAGGGCAGTGGAAAGATCACACCATTTTATACAATAAAGGCTGGAAAAAGTAGGGTTTGCAAGATGACAAAAAATGTTGATCAAGAAATGAGCCAAGCATTGAAGCCCATTTTATATCAGTGCAGCATGCTACCGCATAAGATTATTTTCCCTATTCTGCACTATTAATCTATTCCTATTGCCACAGAGAGGTATGCTGCAAGAAGCAGACATTCATTTAGGGTTAGAATTAATTGCAGAGTGTGCCTCATTTTTAGTAATGATATGGGGAACCCTCCCCGCTCCCCATTGTTAGAACACGTTCCTGCCATGGCTGTGATGTTGGACTGTTTGGGTCACATTTTTCCATTTATCTCCCCAGGTACAGAGATGGATGTAGGCCAGGCACTGCAGCCTGGTGAGACTCCCCTGTGTGCAGCTCGGAACACCTGTCCCGCTGTGCGTCGGCACCCCCAATCTTTACCAGGCCAAGGAGGAGCACCATCTCTCTCCATAACACTTTCCACAACCCGTCGTCTCCCGGGACACCCCAAAGGAGCAAGATGAGGAGGAACCAGGGGACCAGTGTTTGCTGGGGGATCTGCCGCCCAAAACTGCATTTCTTAAACCAGAAATCAAATTACAACCTGCTGACGTGGAGAAAAACTGGCTATTAATATTTTAGTATGGATACTGTGTGCAAGACACCCCCAGCTGTGAGAGCATTCTCAGATGAAGGAGGGAAAAAAAACATTACAACACACCAACAAGTGCCTGTCTACAGCACTTCTACCACAGCAGCATAATCTAACAAAGCTACTAATGTGGTAGCAAAAACACATGCAGACTAATGATGCACATTTGGAGTCAGTAGTAACCTGGTTACATCTTGTGAGAGTGCTGTGGGATGAAAAGCCACGACTATTTTAATACCTAATGTCGCTGTCCAAAGAAACCATGTATCTCCAGATTTAGTGAAATTGAATGTTAAGTTTTCCTTTATAGGTGTAGAAAATGCTCCTATGTCTAAAGCGAAATATGCCCTTTAAAACCCAAATGGATGGCTGAAAAATGATTCGTCTCATAGCTGAAAACAAGGCGTTTTTTCTTAGCATATGAAAAGTTGATGGTTTAGAGTCATATGCTTTTTAGAGGACAGTGACACACTTGCTTCTATCATGGACTGGAAAAATAATGGACCTAGCTATCGTGACATTATGAACATTGCACTTTAAATTGCAGCGACACTTTCTTGCTGTTATAACTTGCTGCTATACTCATCCTTGTACATTGCACTTTAAATTGCAGCTATACTCTCTTGCTGTTATAACCTGCTGCTATACTCGTCCTTGTACATTGCACTTTTAAATTGCATTTGTACTCTTCTTATTCTTTTTAATCTTTATTTTTTTTCTGGTCATTTTGCTATTGTTGTATTGGACCACTGCACTCCTAGGTGATTGTATATGTATATTTTGTCTATGTCTTATTGTTGTACTGTATGTTGGCCATGGTGGCAATCCAGTTTACCCTTGGGGATTATTAAAGTTAATCCAAATCCAAATTACCCATTGGTTCGTGGACTCCTGTTTTGAAGCCTCAAGTTTGGCATTAGCATTTCAGCCGTCACCATCTTGGTTGTTTGGATCAAGATGTGACCACATTTGTGCGAGAGGCTGGCACTGTGGAGGAGCAGGGGGTGGATCTGACTGCAAAGCTGAGGACACTATCGGCAGACAGCCTGTCACTCAAATCATGCCCTGAATTATGCTTAATTTTAAGCCTTAATAAAAGGTAAACCGGTGAGTTTTATATATATATATATATAAAAAAACAACCCTGTATTGTTGTCATAAAGGAGGAAAGTAGTTATAGAGACCAAAACCATTTTTTGTACTAGGCTGTAAATATGTTTATTTCTGCTGTAAAGCTGGGCGTTTTAACGTTGGGGTCTATGGGCATAGACTGGCTTCTGGAGTCAGCCTCATGTGGCCGTCCCAAGAACTGCAGGTTTTGACACTTAAGCGTTGGCTTCATTTTTCAACCCCGGAGGATGCTGCTTGGCTACTGTGGGCGATGAACCACGTAATGGGTGCAACCCAAATGCAAGAATAAATGTTGGTATTGTACATTTCTTCAGACCACAGATGCGTAACATTCGCAGGATCTATGTAGCAGATATGTTGAAACATTACAGTTCATTAAAGCTGTGGTCAGGGTTAGGCACAAACATCTCTTGGTTATGGTTGGGAAAAGATCATTTTTGGCTTAAAATCCCCGCTTTTGATGGTACACTTAAAACACAGTCTCAGTGAATAAACAACCACTTTTCATGGCACCATCCCCAGATGGAAACACAGCCACAGGTCACTGCGCAATGACTTGCTAAAAACAACAACATTTGTTATTAGTTGCCAAAGTCAGTCTGCATACTACATTACATTAGAATAATTGATACAATACACATAAAACATAGGAAGGTAACGCACCTGTGGTTTGCAGAAATGTACCATGTTAACATTGGCAACTCAGCAATTCAGCTATTTTGTTTTTAGGAAAATTGACTGACAATCCACTTCCTTCCCCCAAATCATCTCAGTTAACAGTTTTACATCGTTATTTTTTATTTACTACAATGTCAAGAATCTATATGGCATTGCATAATGTGTCAAACTTTGATGTACAGACATTTTGATTTCCTAAATTACTTTCAAATGAGCTGTTATCATCAGTCTGTTTCATATAGAGAACAAATCATCACAGGTCACAAGGAATAGGCTTTGAAAATTCACCGCACAGGGCCTTTATTTTGTTTCGGAGATGGCCTGTCCAATTGAAAGCTTTATCGTGCATGCTAATGTTATCTCGGGTTCTGCACCTACTGCTAATGCGCTGCATTTGTAGGTATTTACTATTGTATATAACCCCCGCAGCACCTTATATCACCCTCCTTCTTCTCCTCATCTCCAGCTTTCTAACCTCCATCTTCCCCTGCCCCTCCACCACCTGTACATCCATCAGAGGGGCTGTCATGGTAGAGGGGCTTCAATGCTCCTTCCTGATGCGGCCATCAAGGCCCTCCATCTAACACAAGCCGACACATCATAATAACAGTAAGAGGCCTTTCCTGTCCAGTGTCATGCTTGGAGAGATTAGTTCCCCTCCACAAAACCCAGGTAATTTGCTTTTGCTGAAACACATTTGTAGATCGTATTCTTTCAGGTTAACTAGTTCATGAGAGGAGATGAGACACTTGCTGCACAGTGTTTGCTTCTTTATGCCATTATTCCCCTCGGCTGTTTTAAGTACAAACCAAACAGCTTTCCTTATATGAATATGGTGTGTGTCTGTGGGGAAATGCATATATGTAGTGCTTTAGCAGTTATAAGTGTAAGAATTTTATCGGACATTTTGCTTTGCATAAATGCATATTAAACCTGTGTGCATCAGTGTATACAAAGCTGATCAGCTGATCAACTTTTCCAAACATAACTGGCATGGAAAGCCAAATTATGATGCAAAAATGTGTTTACTTAAAGATTTTACCAATACCTTATATCTGTTTTACTTATGTCCATGTTAAATCATACGTAGAAGAAATGATGACCACTGAGGGACAAGTCAATAAAGCATAGCTGTTTTATAACTGTCAGTTTTTTTCTACTGAATTATTGTGTGGGTGAGTCACAGATAGGTAAGGGTTTTTGAATATGTCGCCAACATAACAGGGCATTAATCCATCAATAATCCTGATGTAAAGACTGTCAGATATCAGACTTAGTCTGGGCTCTTAAAAATATTTAACAATAATAAAATGTTAGATTTAATTTTCTGAATATGCCAAAAGAACAACAAAAAGTCTTTGGGTAGGAGTTAATTTCTGTAGGTCTAATGTCTATTTCATTCTTTATTAATCACAGAGGGCTGCTCTAAATCCCCTCAGTGTATGAATGGGCTGTGCTCTGTGTCTTCTCACATTTGCTGCATGATCATATTTCATAAACACTGCATTTGAATTTTTATGTACAGAGTATGCAATATTCATGATAAACTGAATATGTAAATAGGTAACCTTTATTTATGAGTCCCTGCCAGACTCGTACTCTTAAGTATTACTTTGGATGATAAGATGGATAGACAAAAAATGTTAGTTAGGGGAATACATGTGGCCGTGGAGTGATTGATAATTAACAGCTTAATCTATACAGGTTGGAGGTCATAATTTATCCTGCTTAGTTTTTTTAAGGGTGAAAGAATAAATGATCATATTCATAAGTCTAAACAGTGGCAAAGAAATCTACTTTTAATCTTTTCCCCTGAAAGAGAGACCAAAGGATGGGCTTTCATGTTGCTTGCTGACTTCTATTAGGATGTATAGTACTGCTGTACAGAGCTGAGAATATCTACAAATTTATTTGAATGAATCACCCACAGAAAGGCCCAAAACTAGTCAAGTCTGTATCTTTTAGTCACACATTTAATCCTAATGCTACATTCCATTACATTTCCAGCCTGTAAGTGCTTTGGAATTGCACGTCCCATCCTGAAGGAGTCCTTTTTCTTATTGTTTAGAGAGTGGTTAGCATGCCGGGGATGCTCCAAATACGATTTTACATCCACTTATGGAAATCCATTGTTCCTTGAACATTTCCACATACAAACCAATATATGCTTTTCTAAGAGGTCTAAGACCTCAATTACATCAAAGGCAGTTTGTCCTGCTGCTGGGCTGCCTGCTAAAGGGCTTAAACAACTGTGTCAATGCTACCCCCTTGTGACCGCACTGCGGCAGAAGCATTTCCTAACAGCCATCTTTCACTGCAAGAAATACTGGAGAAATGGTCCACTTCAATAACATAAAAAACTGTCAAAATATAACATTTTAATTTATGTGAAATATCAGAAAGGACATATATAATGCAAACAATTTCAGCATTGCTGCTGTTACAACAATACCCATTATTCTGCATGTGTTTCTATGTACCACACCTTTCTTATAATAGAGTCTGTGTGGTGTGCCTTGTTTTGAAGGGCAATTGTCTGACGTCCTCACTGTAGTTTGAACTCTGAAGCAGCGAATAATAAAGATTAAAAGAAATTCTGAGAGATTCTATTTGCACAATGGATTTGAAATGTGTCATCACAGCACCTATTGCATTTGTAGCTCCCAGATCTCTTTCATTAAAAAAACCAAAGACGTCTAAGAAAGTTGCTACGCTGACGTGCAGACAGATGTGCATGTCAGAGGCATGAGAGGGAATATTTTGGAGGGCACTCCTCCTGCTGTCCCAGCCCAGGCAAGAGTCTGCAGTCTTTTATTGTATGGACTTGAAAAGAAATAATTAGACACACAGATATATAATTCTGCAAAGCTGCATGGCTCACTTGTCACATGTGGCAGAAAGAGAAATTCTCTGAAGTGCAGTTTGCCACGGGCCGCCACTTTTATTCCCCCAAGTTTGCTCTACCTTCAAAGATACAGTGCAGGTTTGCGAAGTTGGAGCACATGGGTTTTTATTCTTTGTTATTGTAGTGGAGTCTTGGGGGGCGGAAAAATTGAAACATTTTTCAAATATTAGTATTTCATAAACATTAAAAACTAAAATTGAATTAAAACCTGGAGCAACACTGTTTAGCAGATAGCTTACTATATTGAATATATGTACAATAATAGCCTGAACCTGTTCCTTATGAAAGATGTAGAGCATTTTTAAAGCCATAAAAACACCAAACAATGTTGCACTAACATGTTTTTAAAGTGTAATAATCCTATTAACCATAACAATGGCAATTTTCTTTCAAAAAACAATATCCTAGTGAGGATTTCTTAGAAGCTCTGTAATGGAAATTACGATGACATTTTCCATCAACTTTTAACAAAAAGTGGGAGGAAGTAGATCATCAATCAGAATGGATATGCCAATACTAATAAGCACTGATGCTAGCCTGCTGAGGGATTAGTGATCTAAAAGCAGGCCAGGAAAAATGATATAATTCTTTCACTGTAACTCTCAGAGAAGGCTTTTTTATTTCTTTTATTTTGTTTTACCATACTTTAGATATTTTTTTAAAATTTCACAATGCTAATAAAAACATACTGGACCTTTGTCTGGCATTAGATCTTTGGATCAGTTTTCCCTTATGTCTGAATTGTTCTGAATGAAATAAAAGGAAGAAGAAGAGGAATTGTAGGGGGGGATAAGGGATTTCTAGGTTGCCTATGTCACCTATAGGAAGATCCACCACTGAAACACCATGTAAAACAACATATAAATACAAACCAACTCAATTTAAATGAAAGCCCATGATTGCCCTGTACATAAAACTACATAGTCAAAGCAATGCAGGTTGGGTCACATAACGTACACGCCATAACTCACTGCGTCCAATGTGGGGACGTCAGCTGAGGCCATATTAGAGGGGCTGCACTATGTTGACATCTCACACAGCCCCCCAGGTTAGGCCATGTCAATCACAGGACATGTGATTGCAGGAGTCCCCGCCTGCCCTCTCATTGACACCTCCCATTGACTTTCCTTCACGCAGATCAGTGAGCCCAAACCATTTCATTCAGGGTGACCCACCACCACCCACACATACTCACACACATTGGACAGGTTGATTTGTGCCTTGCTGGCAGGCTTCACAGCTATGACTTTTATCCACTTAAGTATGTATATTTTACCTGACTGTATGGTTCCATCTCTCATTAATAGTCTGTGCACATTTGAAAGCAGGGCTCCTTGCACTATGTACAGTATGTACGCTACCAAAACAATGTTCACATCAAAAGAAGAGAAATAGTGTTTGAATTATTTTCTTCCCTGACCTTAGGTCCATGTATGTAAACATGTGACCTAATATCATGCTACAGCGCTGTTATTTATGTCATGTAATCATTTCAACTCCCTGAGGACGCAGTCGGCACACAAACATGACCAAAATACATATTTAGATTTATTTGTCTGCAACTGTCCAATAAAACATATCCTTTGCATTTCCATCTCTGGGCTTCAGTCCCAGTGGGAGTTGCTGGCTGAGAAATGTTGTGCTTTCAAGCTTCAGGGAACAGCAATGTGAGCAATGTTCAGGGTGGAAAAAAAAAAGGAAAAAAGTGGTACGCTGCCTAAGTGTTGTACTATAAAGAGAGAAGAAGTAGGTTTTCACATTCCAAAAGCCTCCAAGGGTTTTAGCTCTGCAGTAGAATGTGGGTGCAATCATCATACTCATCTCAGGAGAGACTATAGCAGGCTCTCGACCACTCACTCAATCTTTTTGTCTCGTTTTCCTTTTATTCCTCTGTCTGTCGCATCGTTTTCTGTCTTCTCTTAGTTTGTCCATCCTCTAATGCCCTCGCTGAAACGAGCCATCTGAGCGATATGTTTTCTATCAAGGGGAGGGAAGCTTTTTGAAATACCCAAATGAGCCTTGGTTGTGTCATTCCTGTTCGTGGAAATAAAATGTACAGCTTTGTAATGAAACAAGTCGATTGTAAAAGCGGAATGAAATATTTTATGATGTGCTTATGAAGAAAGAAAAAGAACGTCTTGATGAAAGCTGTGCCCTTCGGTGCATTGTGGATTTCATCCTCATGCCATCCACACATGTTTTAGGGTGTTTGTGGCAGGAGAGGCATCCCCTCTGTAACCAGAGTCATAAATGAATTACTATAAAAAGGGTTACTCAAGGGCTAGATGGCTTTTACGTAATTGTGCGGTGGTGAAAGGGGGTAAGGGTCTTTCCATAAAATTTCAATAAATTGTGCATTTTCTCAATGACTTGTTGCCCCAGTGAAAAGTACAGTTAGAATACTAGACTGGGAGAAACGAAATACAAATGCTGGCAGAGGCAATGTAATTTTAAAATGTGAACAGTTAAAAAGGTAGCAATATGCTTTTATAGTATGTGCATATTTAGGCTTATTTAAAATGTCATTAGAGGTCGTCTACATACGTGACATCTGTGTAAAAATTGACTGCTAAGTGTGCCTCATATTCACAGAACGTTCCAGGGCTAAATGAAATTCATGACCAGACGGCCATTCTCCCCCGAGTAAATCAAAAGCCTTTTCTATTTAACACGCCTTTAAGTGCAACACCAAGTTAACTGTGTTACAATATAATACATTTGCAGCTTAAATTCTCTCATTTACCAAAGAAAACTAAACTGAAGCAAATTCAATCAATACAATTCAAGCAGACTGGTGCTGACACAGGTGGGCTCCAACAATATAATACCCCTTAAAGCCCCCAAAAACTTACTTAAAAATAGAAGTATGCCTTTATAAGCTCAAATAATTATGACTAATACGTAAAAATATAAGTTTAAGTTATTATCAATGAAGTGTTCACCTACTGAAAAGTGATTTAATGTCGTTGTGGGTGTGGTATGGATCAGATTTTATTGACGGTGTTCCTTAATTGTAATTGGTGCAAAGACATACCTGACATCATCTTTTTTTGATGCCCAATTCCAACCAAGAGTCTGGACAAAAACAGAAATAGAGTTACAACATACTATACACTATATTACATACTCATACAACGGTTCAAATGATATCTAACAAATTAGCACCCCACAAATGACATGTTAAGTTTCGTAGGTAAGGTTTAGAAGTGTGAAGTTGCATAGGTGAGGTTTAGACATGTGAAGTTGCATAGGCGAGGTTTAGACAAATAAAGCTACGTAGGTGAGGTTTAGACATGTGAAGTTGTGTAGGTGAGGTTTAGTCATGTAAAGTTGCATTGGTGAGGTTTAGACATGTGAATTTGTGTAGGTGAGGTTTAGACATGTACAGTTGCATAGGTGAGGTTTAGACGTGAAGTTGCGTAGGTGAGGTTTAGACATGTAAAGTTGCATAGGTGAGGTTTAGACATGTGAAGTTGTGTAGGTGAAGTTTAGACATGTGAAGTTGCATAGGTGAGGTTTAGACATGTGAAGTTGTGTAGGTGAGGTTTAGACATATAAAGCTACGAAGATGAGGTTTAGATATGTTGGGTGGGTTAGATTAAGACATATAAAGTTGCATAGTCAAGGTTTAGACATTTAAAGTTGCATAGGCGAGGTTTAGACATTTAAAGTTGCATAGGCAAGGTTTAGACATGTAAAGTCGCGTAGGCGAGGTTTCGACATGTAAAGTTACATAGGTGAGGTTTAGATATGTAAAGTTGCATAGGCAAGGTTTGGATATATGAAGTTGGGTAGGTGAGGTTTAGACATTTAAAAATTCATAGCCGAGGTTTAGACATGTAAAGTTACATAGGTGATGTTTATACATGTAAAGTAACGTTAGTTAGGTTTAGGAAAAGAAATATGGTGAGGTCATACCTTAAAATAACTCTAAGGTCACCAATTTCACACATTTCTAAACACCGTTCTTCTGTGGAAAGCTGTGTTTGTTTGACCCATCCACCACCCTAACCTGCCTAATTAGACTGACTTTCAGGCTTCATACCACTTTCTTCTTTACTTCAATCAGTGCATTGGTCATGTGATCACAGACTTCCCATTTATGTGAACTACACAAATTACTGGCTCATGATTAAGTGGGTTATATATAAACAAGTTATGATGCATTATTTTCCGCAGTAATAGGTATGAACAGTGTATGGAGGACAGCCTGCTTGTTACTTAACTAAAACTATTTTAACAATGGCTGAAAATTTTAGGTTCATGTGGGACCCCCAAAATTAAATTAAGATTAAGAGAATAGGTGTTCAGGGCCTTTAAAGTTGTGCATATCAAACTAACTGATATTCAAACATCCTATCCCACCTCTCTGAAATGGTTGGCAGCTGCTCTCTGGGTCTCTGGAATATTGGTTTCTCCCACTTTCTGTAATTAGCAATGATCAAGAGGGATTATAAGCGGCGGTTAACAACATTGGACTCCTCAATGACCCTGATAGATGGTCAATTATAGTGATCAGGTCGTGGCGTTTATTGGATTTAAAGTGGCAGTGATGGGCCCTTTTGGCCTAGTGTGGGTAATTATCACATTTATGCATGATTTAAGGAGACAGTGTAGAATGAGAAAGACTTGACTCAAATTTAATCATTTTCTTATCTATGTATTTATGCAAGAGTTAACAATGGATGGCCATGAGTGGAATAATGCAGTGAGACTGGGATTAGTGTGATGTCCACGTACTGTATAGCCGCTGTGCAGGACATGTCATATCTGAGGCTGGAGGAAAATTTACTGTTTCAGACAACTTGTGCCAGAACTTGGCTCTTTGCTTGGAATGTCTTGTTTTGCTCATTTTTTTGGACTTGGCAAATGTGTATAATTCACACAAAGATGTATTTTTGAATTACTCTTTAACTTGTCTACAACTCCGGTTTTTCAGTTTTTTATTGTGACCTCCACGCGGAGCTACATTTTTAAAGAATGTTAAGACTAAAACATCTCATGGTCAACAGCCTCCTGTTTTGCTAGCAGGGGGAATATGCCGATAGAGAGCAAATGCTATACACCGATCACGGTTGTCAATAAATTTTTTTCTTCCTCCCCATCATCCATTATTCCCTGCCTGTTCCACAGGAAAAAAGGCATCTCGCCACTCTTGCTTAGGCAGCCACAGACAGCTTTCTGAATCCAGACACCTGAATATGATCAACTGAAAAAGCTGCTGCTCAGCTCCTCTGGTAACGGAGGAAATACATCAGTGCCTTGTTTATTTACTTTTCCCACATGCCAGAAAAGGTCAGAGTCAGAGGATTATACTGCACGGACCAAGTGGAACTCAATAAAAGCCCAGCAATGAAAACAATATCATCCATATTTTAAACAGCTGGCACCAAACAGAGGGAGCCTTACACTAGGGTGCCAATTATTCTACTTCTCAGGGTTTTTGCAGTGAACCACAGTAGCTGTAGGTGTACTTCCCAAATAAAACCATTATTTCATATATTTTGTGAAAAATCTGAGACAAGGAATCATATATGTTAGCTTGTATATTTCCTGTAGGTATATTTCAATCATGAGCTACTAACTAATATGTGATGCTGAGAGGGAAAATGCAGATTTACTGGTGTTTAAATGCAGATGTTTTTCAGGCAGAGAGTGTGGTTGTTTTCATAGTCTGGGTTTGTTTTCCCTCCATGGACTTATTAAAGTCAGTGCAGCACAGTCTGTGCTCTATAATCCTGATGTATTATTAATCATGTCTTCCCGTGCAACTCCAAAAAACTTCCCTTTTTGATTTTTTAACGTGAAAGTGCAGCAAATTTGAAACAGAGCCAGGTCCAGGGTGACAGGATGCTTTATTTTCTTCCTGTTACAGAATCCAAAGCAAAATAAATACAATGGCGGCATTGTTTGCGGTTGGAAATACTTTCTGGCACAGTGTATGCCTTGTCCATGTACAGCGTAACATGTGCACGGAGCATGGTGTTCTAGCATCTGCTATTGTAAGTTCACAAGCGCTGTCATGCTATAGAGATAGCTGGTGACAGCTCTGAAAATATGGTGCATAAACAAGAGATTTCAGGGCTGATCCTTCTGTTTGTGTCAAGCTTTTCTAGTATTGTATTAAATTGTCATGTAAACAAACTTTTGCCTCTAATAAGGCCTTTACCCCTCATCAATTCAGAGGGCTAATGACACACTTGTCACATTTTTCTCATGGGAACTTTTTAAATGCCACCAGCTACTTTGCTTGTACAATATCCTAAACTTGGGGGTATTATACAAGCAAAGTACTTGCCCAGGGGCCTAAAGCATGTATCTACCATGAAAGATGAAGGAAATGATGTTTGTTTGAAGTGTCAAGCTTTGTCAAAATAAAGAAAAAGAGCAAATTTAATCATTCAAAATCTGTCTATGTGATTTTTGATGAGGGAGAATTTTTTGATATCAGGACTACTATACATCTATATGCTGAATATTTCTTTTATCTGAGTCGTGCCTGTCTTTGTCATAGTTTGCAGTGGCACATCTTGCTATAGGTGACACAGGCCAGGTGGGGCGGGGGTGGGGGCGGGGGTGGGGCTTGCTTTGGGTGCAAAATGAGCTAGGACCGGCACTAATAGTTTGTTGACATTTTAAAAGAAAATGTTAATGTGTCTTCATGTTTGTGCCTAACTTTGTGAATAAATCAGCATGCAGGATGATCAATAGTCCCAATATACAACTCTGCAACAATGTAGGAGTCATGCTCACATATATACCATCTCTGCCATCATGGCAGGTGCTCATGGCATTTTTTCTCCCTTTTTTTGCCTCGCTTGGGTAAGATGATAATCCAAGCCTAGTCCACTGACAGACTGCAACATGATTCACTTGGACAGTGACTGACTGCACATCCAATTTGTTTCAACTCCAGAGCAGCAGCTTATTATCTGAAATGCATGAGATGTCTGTGCATGAGAGGCGTGATCAGCTGGGGCATGCGCCGGGGCTGCTGGGAAAGTAATCAATAAGGGATTGTCTCTTGTAGTTTAGGCCGACACATTATGACAGAGCTGAAAATTAAACAGGCAGATATTAATAATAATGGAAATCAGAGGCTCATGGGCGAGATCGGGGGGAGGGGGTGAAACTCAAAATATGTATCATGTTTTGGCTGTGGGTGGATGCGTGCGGGAGGGGGGAGGAGGGGCAGTATATACTTGGTATTTTGGGGGGGGGTTTTTCTTCTTCTCTGGAAATATGTGAAATATGAGACATTGATGCAACAGTGATGGCTAAGTGTGTAGGTCTTTGAATATCAGCATCGGCAAATGTTACAGTGCTCCTCTTTTAGCTTATTAGAAACATTCACTATGACCACAGTCATTAAAGAGGGTTTACATGTGTACAAGTTTTATTGCCTTTAAGGTCACACAATTATACTTTTTTGGCAGATGTTTTGAGCCCCTTGTGGGTTTGGTGTATAATTGATCAATAAAAGTTAATCTAGGATAGATGCTCATAATAAGCGACAGCTGAAATGACACAAAAGTAATCAGATGAACTCAATTTGACTGGAGTGCATGCATAAGTTATTACTTAATATGAATTTAAGTACCTTTATTTTGTATATGGCCCATACAGCAAAGCATTCACACATGGCTCAAAGATGTTTAGCAAAACAAAAAGGTATCTGGCTGTGTGATATAAGAGGAGTCACGGCCAGTGAGAGTAACACGGAGAGACAGACAGACAGCTAAAGAGAGATTCCCCTGCCTTGTCAATTAGCCGTGGCAATCCGTTCCTATTGTTTGAGCAACAAACGTGCCACTCTGGGTGGGGGGCGGGGTGAAGTGGGGGAGTTAACAAACTGCATTACAGGCCATTACAGATGCAGTGTCATTGATTATTTATACCCTTATAAAATGCCTGGCTCCCCGGTGGACCAGGCTTGCTTGGCTAGCTCTGATAAAATGTTCCCTGTAAATCACCACACCAGGGCAAACAACACATTCAAATACATAAGAGAGTTGAGTGACAAAGTCCTGCGTGTATAATAGATGTGAAAATCACTGTATCAAGAACAAAGGAATAAACTGTTGTGATAGCTAAAGCCCATCACTACATCTTATTAAACTAATAACTCTTTGTGTTCCCCCCCTCTTTTTTCTTTTTTTCTTTTGACGTCTGATACTGTATGTGTGATATGATTAATTTTAGATGGCGGAAGCCCCTTCTTGGAAGAAAAATTGGACAGTAGATCACATCCCTCCTGGAGATTTGTCCACGGTGGATATTTTGCATTAGTTAGCAAGGGAGCAGATGGCTGCTACTAGCCGAGCTCACGCTCAGCACTTTTTTTGAACTTCCATGTTGTAGGTGTCTGCTCTGGAGCAGGACCTTCTCCAACCAGTCACCTCACCATGGGAATATTCTCTCTAAGATATTAATGGTCGCCCTTGCCGAGCCGACCACCTCAGCATAAAGCCCACCGGGACACAGAATAGCAAATGCCACACCTTTCAAAGCCTTGCTTCTTAATGGCACTACACTGACATTGTGGCGCCTTGAAAAACTCCCCAAGTAACATGTATTCACCACTTAGTTGACTAAAACACACATGTAGTAATTTGACACACTGCCCCCTAAATATATGTTATTAGTAAGATATATTGCTGCTCATAAAATGCTTCCTATACCATATAAGTTAAAGGAGCAGTTCAGCCCAAAATCAAAAATACATATTTTTCCTCTTACCTGTCGGGCTATTTATCAACCTAGATTGTTTTGGTGTGAGTTGTTGTTGCCGAGATATCGTCTGTAGAGTTATCTGCCTTCTTTATATGATAGCACTCAGCTTGTGATGCTTAAAGTGCCATAATGCAAAAATAACCCACACCCATCAACCATATCACTGCGCAAATCAAAATGTCTATACACTCATGAAGGAGAGTCTCATGCACATGTCGGCGCAAGATGTAAACATTAATGACGTCCTTGTTGGCTGAGCTGTTAGCTAGCTCACTCAGGCAGTTTAGCCAGGGGTGTAGTACTATCTTTTAAGTGTCAGAGTGCACCTATGACGCACATGCAGACGTGCACTCGTATGGTTATGGCTCGTTTCAAAGGTTATGCCAAGGTTAACCACTAGCCCTGGCAACTTTACATAGACAATATAGTCAAATAAAACTGACCACACTATCATATGTTAGACAAACTTCATCAATAGTTTCATCACAAGTAGTTTGTGTTTTGAATGATTTTATTTACTTACTTGTGCCAAGCAAATGAAGCTGCATTTGAAACATCCATTCTGAGGAAAAGTTGCAGTACAGTCAAAGCTCATCTAAATAGCCAGCAGCCTATGAAAATGTAGAGCTTTCCTGCAGGCATTGCAGCCCAAGCTGGCCAAATGTAACAGTGGTGTTTACATAAAAAAGTAAATTGATCTTAAAGGTTAGAATGACAATTTTGAATGTTCCTTTTGTTTTTATTGTCTCTCTTGCTTGACATACAATGTAGTGATGATTGGATCTTCAAGCACTTTAAAGATGTTAATTCAACCAGACGATGGGAACTGCAAATATTCAGTTTCCATACTTGGCAATGTCATTCCAGTGGACAGCACTTAACCTACAGAGTTAGCAGTAGCCTCTTTTCCATGAGTAGATGCACACTTCCTCTTGCACAGTGATACGGTTGGTGGGTGTAGTTTAGTAGAAAGAAAATAGTTCCTACATGAAACTGCTCACAACAAAGTCTTTGGATTACACTGAGTGACCGGGTCATGATTTCTGTAAACAGACATTGCTGTTGAGTTTTTCAAATGTATTTTATTAGCCCCTTTTAGCACCACAAGCCGAGTGCCATCTAGTTCCATTATATTCCAGAGAAGGCAGACATCTCTACAGCCGATATCTCCAACACTCAGCAACTCACACCAAAACAATCTAGACTGATAAATAGCACTACAGGTAAGAGGAAAAATATGTGTTTTGGATTTTGGAGTAAACTGTCCCTTAAAAGGCCCAAATGCCAGATGTCCCGAAACACAGAAAGTAGAAAAACATGCGAGAAATACACGGTATGTCGAGATAGTGACAAACGCATGCCAACTGAATTGCAAAGAGGTAAAGTAAGTCCATATTGGACACACTTCCCAGAGCACGGAAAGTATGAAAGAGAGGACAACATCTTGTATCATCTATCTTCCTTAAATGCTGAAGCCGTGACAAAGTGGATGGAGAAATTATGATAAATGATAAGACGTATTTAGTCAATATCTGTAATTCTCTTTCTTCACTCTGCTGTGTTTTTTTTTCCCCTCCTCACATTGTTTAGTGGAAAAGACACCCGTTCATTTAAATAGCACTTTGAAGGCCAGATTGTGATCAAATTGAAATGGGCATTGTACATGTTAATATCAATATCTCCATCCAGGAGATAGATTGTCAAGGTGCCTTTTTGTGAATTTATATCTTATTTACACAGTGAGAGAAGTGTATCTGGATGCCACATACTGTAGTTATTTCTTTGAGCCTTGCTTTACCACCATCATAGCGGGACACTTTTTAGATTAAAGACATTTTGTTGCAAATATTTGTCTACGTCATCAGCGTAGTCTGACAATGAGAAAACCTCCACCATTTAATTCAATTAAAAGAAAAACTACATTATTTACGCACATATTGACCAATTCAACACCGAAAAACAATATCAGCATATTAAAGCATGAAAAATAAAGTCCAAAGGATAAGTCTCAGTATTGACTTTGGGTTAATGTCATCAAGTAATCTTATAATGGATCACGCGAAGGAGGTCATGGATCAGATTGAGAGCCTGCATTTGTTTGTCAGTCTGTGAAATGTAATAAATGATGATGTTTTCAAGGAAACATTCTAAAGAAATTATTTGTACCAGCATTTTCACAGCTGAGTACTTTATTAGGAGTAGGTTTGAAGAGGGAAAAGACACATTTGGAGCAAATTTGGAGCACTTCTCCAAGACTTTCTGAGGCAAACCATATGAACAAATGATGAGAAAAAACACAGGGGTTCTTTGAAAACAATAAGTATGAGTGTGTAGATGCTATTTAAGCATCAATAATTGATCTCAAGGATCATCAATCATTAATCTCAAGGATCATTGTGGTGAGAAACATCCCATTTTCAAGGTTAAAATACTCCACTAATGGCAGAGTGAGGGTAGAGATTATGCTTTGCACAATCCTCTTAATTCACTCAGAGGATTAAATCTATTCACTTTAACATTCATTCAATTTTTTCTTATTTAATTTCTTTTACATTTATTATCAGAATATGTTCAGTGGCAGCAGTGTTCAAATATGTAAACACTACATAGCAGAGGTATATAAGGCCAAGTTAAATCCTGAAAAAGACACAGGGTAATAAGATCATGTTTGCACACTCTCAGAAGGATCCTAACAACACTGTTCTGCATATGGTAAAGTTTTTAAAGACTCTTGGCAGAGATCTCAGAAAACAAGTGTACTGCAATAAGAAATTACTATTTTTCTTCCTATAATTGTGAATATTACAACAGACTTTTTTTTCACTGCAGAGTCTTTGACATCTGAAAGCAGGAAGTGCACAGCTGTATTTAATATAATTAACAGTGACTGCATACAGTTTAGTTATGCCATTTCCTGGGCTGTGGTTTTGTGCACAACGGCACACTTGTTAGTGTTATTAGTTACACCTGTGCTTCTCCTGTTATAATGAGTCGAGATGCTTTTCATGAAAAGTGTCAATTATTGCCTTCTATTTGAAATTGAGTTGGAGTTACTGCTCAGTGACCACTGTTGTATCGACTCTGGACCCATGTAGCCAGTGTGTAAGAGGAAGAGCTCTAAGCTGGCAATGAACTGAGTGAGATGTGTGTCAGTGTGAGCCGCCCTGGGAACCGAGAACATGACAGGAAGATGAGTGAAAAGCACCACGCAACACAACGCAACATCCCCTCCAAGGAGAAAGACATGATGGTGGCTCATCATGTGTAATGTCTTTTTACCCTGCACTCACACACACCTAACCCAACTATTCAGAATCCATAAAGAATTTCAATTTCCAGCACAAGATACCTGAGAAACATCTAATTACAGGACCGAGGAATGATTGAAGGGTGTACTAATGGACTGAATGGTGACGCTGTGAAACACCTTGTTACAAACTGTTTCCTGGATGCCATCAGTCACACTGCGGCGGGGAAATACTGCAGCAACAGGTAGCTGACTGTACAGTCAATGGGCTCCAACCTCTCTGTGTGCTTTAACACACAAAGTGAGAGAATCCAAGGGGAAAGGACGAGGACAGGGGGACAGGAGCAAAAGACTAGGGGATCATACCACCCAAAAAATGTTTGCAGAGTCGATATTGAACACCGTTGTTGAGGTTACTATTTATCTCATGCCGGCCAAGTTGGCACGCACATCTGGCGCTGGGTACTTAGTGCAATTATTTATGATTTCCTCCAAGATTTAAAAGCTCTTCGCCCGGCCTTGTAATGCAGTAACTGATTGCACTGCTAATGTAATTAAGGGGAGATTATGATGTCCACGTGGCACACCAGATGGTGGCATTCACAGCGATGGGGGAAGGCACAACTGGCACACCACTGCACAAGGGCAGTGAGGCGCAGTCAGTCGGAGCAGTCCAGACTCCCCACCAGACGGAGGAAAGTATATGTGTGTATGCATGCGTATGTGTGCGGTGTGCATGCACAGATGCATGTGAGTGTATGGGTGTGTGTTTGACGATAAGTTGAGCGATAAAGTGTAAGCTGGTAAGAGACGAGTGTATGTAAAATACCAAAGAAATTACTTGGGATACAGTGATTGTCCCTAGATGCATGATAGGGGCATACACTCTCAAATATACATCATATAGGCAAGGGCATAGGTTTTGTTTCAACATTATGAGGGACACATATGAAACTAGGGGAAATTTTGGGTGTAAATCACTAAATTTCCTGCATTGTGACAGATTTTTATGCATCCATTTTTGCCTTTCTTGCCTGAATTTATGGTGGAAATGTCTTTTAATTTGTCAGAATAAAAGTTTTCTGCCGCTTTTATATGTTTATTGTGGAATTGGGGTGGGGGGGGCAACATATCCTCATTCAAGGATCATGTGATATCTCACAAAAATGCACATACATTGGTTCATATACTATCTAATGAATTAGCACCCTGGTAGGTGTACAAACAAACAGTGCATGGGAACAGTCACGTTCTAAATTTTTAGGGAGACATGTCTTGGACCGTGATCTTGGAAGGTTATATATTATTTATAGGGATTTGAAGACATCTCCTCTTCTTTAACGACAAATGTAAAGAATTACAAACTGAATCTGACAGCTCTTCCATGTTCAACTTGTGCAACTCAGTGCTTTGCCCAAGAAAACAGATGGCATAACTGGAAAATTAAATCACATTTGGCAAAGCCATCATGTTTCGGGAGATTTTTCAGCCAAGGCAGCAATGAGACTGGACCAAACTGACCTTTAATTAGAAAAAAAGCATGATATTATAGAGCCTAGCAAGGCTGCATCCTATGGGGGCACTAAGGGTAGGCCTTCTTAAAGCTTGTTATTATAAGCTATTCAGGAGACACAGGGATATTTTTTTATGTGTAGACAGAAAGGGAGGAGGAAGGGGGGTAGAGGGTCATATATGAAATGAGACCTGCAGATTTCTACACAGCCTATAATAGGTTCACACGGGTGACGGGGACATTGGGGCACAGTAGATTTCCCAAGTTGAGATAGGGATATTATTACTCTCGGGGTGGCAACACAGAAATCTCCATCTTCAGTCCCCAGACTAGTGTCAGCAAATTACAAAACACAGTGAATGACCTTTACACGTGAAAAGGAAACCTTTGCTGTTTTTTATCATTTGGGTGCAAAGTCGTCCACTGAGGTATAATTTTGGTCCAGGGGCTCTTTTGTCATCCACTGATTACCGCTCACAACTACAACATTGTTAAGACTTACCTGAATACGTGCATGATATTTTGTACATGAAAGGATGATCCAGTGTTTATGGGGTCGACTTTAACTGAGATGTGTCATAAAGCATACATGAAACAAAGCATGAACAAAGAAATCACGGTTTTAATGAACCTTTTCAAAATGCCAGCTGTAATGCTATGCATCCTACACCGGCTGCTCCCCCACAGAAATCTGCCACAGCCATCATTCATCTTACCCCACAATCCTCAGCATGCGATGTGCCGCACATTAAAACACTGTAATAGCTGATGGCTTTCACAGTTAGCATGTGTTGCTGATATCTCCAGACTCTCGACGAGTGTTTCATCACCTATTCCATAATTAGACCATTACTTTAGCAGGTGTACCTCTTCTCAGCCAGAGCATGTGTTGGGCTTTTTTTTCCCCCTTCCTCTCCTTTTTTTTCCACTGACACCTGAGATTTTATCTTATCAACTTCAGCACTGCCTCAAGATCTACATAAAATGAACATGCCTGTTTCAGTGGGTTGTCAACACCTTGATGTGGAAGCATGTGTTTGTAGGATTGTGTGTGTGAGGTGGGTGGTGATGATGGGGGGTGTTACAGTATCTGACGACGTAAGACTGTTGGAGGAAGAAATTTTCTCCCACTGTGTAAATTTCTGTAATTTGTCACTGATATGGACTCACATTAAGCTACAGCCGTCCATGTTATACTGCTATGGTATATGATCTGAAGAACACTGTTTAGCAGCATGTTGGGGTCTTTATAGTTGTTCTGTTAATCCTATATAATAAAATGACCATCTCCATCACTTTCTAACTGACATACACAACACATAAAGGCTTAAAAAACTCTTAGCCCCAATGAGCTACCTCTTATTGCAGAAATAAGTGAGCCCAATTCTCACTTAACTCAAATACTCAAATACACTTTAACAATTTGGATTACAAGAAATAACTTGACATTTTGAGAAATAAGCTTATTCACTTTCTTGCTGAGAGTTAGATGAGAGGATTGATACCACTCTCATGTCTGTTTGAAGCTCCTGCAAGCAGCTTGCTAACTTAGCTGAGAATAAAGACTGGAAACAGGGGGAAACAGCTCTGTCCAAAGGTAACAATATCAAATAGCACCCCCAAACCTCACTAACACATTTTATTGTTTATTTTGGACAAAAAGAATGTAACTGTGAGACTGCCAGGTAACCAGCACCTGGCCAAGAAAGAGTCAGGCACATAACCCCTAAAAACCACAGGCTGACATTTTTATACTACTGTTTTTGTATGAATTTTAAAAAAACAAGTTATAATATATAATTAGTACGCTTGAGACATACGCTGGTAGGAGGATTTTGTTACCTTCAGATAGAGCCAGGCTAACTACTTCTAGCCTGGTAAGACCATCCTGATGACGTGAGCTCAGCATTCTGTTTCGCACCCTATATCAGTCTGGCCACGCTTCTGCCCCAGCTGGTACTCGCATTGACAGACAAACTCCTTCAGCCAATCAGTGGCGAAACAACAATGAATATTGATTTGTACCAGGGAACAGTGTAGCAACAAATTTAGCAACTTTAGCAATGTATTCAAATATATTATATTTCATTGCCATGCATGCTGCACAGAATAATCACACTCCACGGCTCCTCTGCTCAGTCTCTCCCCCTCTCTCCTTTTGCCCAGCAGCACTGCGCAGGCCCCAGCTGGGCCTGGGGCACGCGCAGGGCAAGCGGCGGCGAGGACGTCACTGAGCATCCTTCATGGCTGAACCTTCATTAAGAACTGCTTGTTATCAATCTTACATTCCAAGTTTGCACAGGCAGACAAGAGAACCAGCAGGATTAGGTCAGTTCCGAAAGGCTAAACTAACTACCTGATCAAGGGGCAGCAGCAGACCAGAGACTCATTGTGTTCTGTGGAGTAAAATGATTGTTTCTATCTATGAAGTCTGGTGGCTTTGAAGAGACCATAAAATTGTGGCAGAATATTCAAAATATAGCATATGCTAAAGCTGATGTTGATTTGTTTTAGGTGGTCATTTTCTTATGTGGCTAAAATATGTTTTGCTGCCGACCCCATCCACAGTCACCAGACTCCCTCGACAGAAACACAAATATGTCGGCAAAAACATCTTTTCCTCCGAGAAACTCCACGCGTGCATGCTCTTGTTCTTGTTTAATTGTTGTCATTGACTGTATTTCTGCAGTAACGTCACTTATTGCTGTGTTTACTAACATTTGAGCTATGCTGCTATGGGAGCTGCCATTACTGTTCTGCAAGCCACAGCCACGGCCTACATTTCACGTCATCAACTACAACACATTCCCTAGTTGGCTTTTTACATTTTCACCTACAGTAAGGACCCCTGATTGGCCCCACTGGATTGCAATTTCTGTGAGTGTTTTGGGCAGAAGTAGAGCCAGACTGATATCATCAGGATGGTCTTACCAGGCTAAGTTATTTCCCCTTGTTTCTAATTTTTGTGCTAAGCTAAGCTAACCAGCGATAGCTTTATATTTAGGGACAGACATGTAGGTGATTTGTAGGTGATATAAAATATTCATAACTATGTATTCAATACTTTCTAATCACCTGAAAAAAAGCATTATTGTGTTTTCGTTACCTCAGAATGAGCCATGTATCTACATATGGAGCAGGTCCTCTTTCACAGAGTCCACCATGTTGTCCTACAGTAGCCTAAAATGGACCAAACACACTTTTTGTATACATTTCCAGAACAGAAATCTGAACTAAAATAAACACCTAAATGGATATTTTGGATGTTTACTTCTGACTATATTAAGAAGAAACATGTTATAGAAGCAAAACAGCCCAAAATCTCAAAACTGACCAGCACATAAAAATATGTTCACCTGTAGTGTCTCCCTTTAAATTGCACCTAAATTCTGGAGTGGTGAGACATCTAAACTCTGAATACATATAAAGGCTTTAAATGCGAGCAGTGCCATGTTTGCCTGTTGAGAATTTCCCAAATTAAAATTAGAAACTAACACTTGTCTGCAAACACGGGCAAGATTTTGCCTCTTTAATTAACATCAACAGTAAGTGTGGAGGTGGTAAAAGTTGCTGGTCAGGCGAGGTGGCAGTTTCCCTCTGAGTGTCTCCTCTCTAATTATAGAAGCATTATAAAAATGTAAAAAAGGGAAAACTGATCACATCATGTGCAGCCATGTTAGCCCATAAATACATTTCACAGTGTGTGGCCCCAATAAAGACACCATACTGGCATATGGCGCCATGTCACAAAGCAGAGCAACAAGTCTTTGATTTGAATAAATTAGGATAATAGCTGCACAATGAAATAATTTATTTGATTGGTTTGATGGGGGTAGAAATAATAAACTCGGCGATGGGGAAGCATCTGTCGCCCCTTGGTGTTTTGGACAGTCTACAAAGAGGCTTTCAAGTTTTGTGCTCTGGGAGATGTAGATCCTAATGTTACAGCTAAGCTAATACATTGCTCTTTATCTTACTTTTATCTGATTATAGTAATGACATGTGATGATTAGAGAGACAGCCAACTGTCAGAAGGCGTGACCCATAGATACATCCATGTAATGATAGTCATTTAGTGATGCACAACCTTAATTTAGTTACCATAGCTAAATTGGATCTCAAAAGTTATTGCAAAGAAATACACCCACGAGTCAGTGCTGCATTGTTGGCCCAGGCCTCTGTTCTCTGTGTATGCATAGTTCACACTGACAAAGTAAATTGGCACATTTAGCATTCATACAGCTTTCTGGTTGTGCTTTCATAAGATGTTCTCGTCTGTTGAATTAGATGTTGAGAACCCAGTGCTTTTGTGCTGCACTCACCGACTGAGCAGCATGTTATGATTTATATCAGCAAGTCATTTTAGCTATAAATAAAAATTAAATTAAATTAAAAATATATATATAAATAAAAAGCATCAACAGATGAGTAAACTTCACAGCAAGCTGGACCCTCAGTTAGGATATATTGAAATGATTTTCCAAAAGGGATTGTGCATGGCAGCATACAACAACACATACAACTAACACACAATATACTAGAGGGCAATGAGGGGAGCGGGTGTCACAGAAGTTGTTTTAAATTAGAAAACGGAAGTAATTTATTTTATTTTATTTATTTATTTGCTTAATTTATTGTTGTTTCCCCAGAAGAAAAAGACAGAGGGAGACTCTACCTTGAATTATTATTGCGTTTTGGTTAATCATTAATTATCAGTAGTACCGGGATGTGTTCACTTCCGGCAGGTTGGCGCGGGGTGAAGTCCAGAGTTGGACTGTGGCAGCAGCACCCGGGACATCGACGCGTTTCAACCAGGTAAACAAAAACCACACGACAACTAAAGTGGATTTTAGTTTCACTTCCTGACGACTCCGACAGTTTCTAGAGGGCTTACAGTAATAACTATTACTTTAAATACGCAAAACGTACATTTTAATAAGCAAATGACACACCTGTAGCTGTCTTGAATCCTCATGTGGACCTCTGTCACACAGTTCTGTCATGTCAGCAACTTAACAGTTCCTGTAACGGAGGTTTTCTGGCGAGTTTCACGAAGCCTAGCCAAAATGTAAAGATACAAATGATGGTATAAGATGTGTGAAATACAGTACGAAGTTTTAAGGCATTGAGCTAGCAAAAGCCCTGGTAAAGTAGCATCAGTAGGCGTGTTAGTTATGTTAGGCCTACATATTTAAATAGTCAAATGCAACGCAGAGACAACATGCTAATGCACCAACATAGACTTTGAGAGTTAATTCAACATTAAACTTACCAGCTCCAGTGACAGCAGGCCTGACGTTACATATAAATATCAGTGACAATTACTGTGCCCCTCCAGTTGTGCATCTTCTCATCCGATTTTAGAGCTGTCAGGTGTTCACAGAGACTCTTTCGTCATGTAATCATTAAAATCACAGCAAACTAACAATGATATTCATATCCATATCCTATACAGCCCATATTATTAGGCAGTAGAGACAATAGATATTAGCTAGCTAAGGGACTGTTCATTATTTACGAGGCAGGTGGGGTTGGTGCCAAAAGGGGGAGGTATGTCAAATAACTTTTTAAGCACTGAAGAGGGACTTATTTTTTTATTTTGGCTTATGAGAGAGGCATACAAATTTAAATAGTAGTATTTTATATTTATTTTGCCACAAATTTTTGAAGAAAACATGCCCAAAATTACCCCATTTATCATTATTGTTGGATTTTCAAATTTCCAACGGTCCTTGGACACATCACATGCAACAAACTTGTCCATCAAATTTACACCATTTATCATTGCCAGAAACTGTAAAAAGAGAAATTATCATTGGAGTTTCAAATTTCTGATGGTCCTTGGACACATCATGTGCAACAAATGCTTCTGTCTGTAAAATCGTAACCAAATCTGAGCTTAAAGATTTTTTCGGTTTATTTCAACCCGTCTCCTATCGTCCTAAATTTGTTTCAAGTCACTAGTGACATAGAAATAATAGTTAGCATGTTAGCTGTTAGCCTAGATACAGCCGGGGAGCATAGTAGCGTTAGACCTGTTAAAACGTAATTGAACGGGCATCCTTTCAAGTGCAAAGTTAATCCACTAAACAAGCTTTTTCTCCACAAAGACCGCCTCATATCGTTAGGATAAATGTCAGAGAACATATAGAAAACGATATGTAAAGTGTTGTCTTACCTTACCGGTGTGGTGCCATGTTTGTTGTTTACCATTTAGCTAAGGCTGCAACCGGTCCCATTCCTTGCAACAGAGGTATTCCTCTTCTGTGGGCATTGGGGTACAGCATTCACAGGTAACGTTACACCACCAATCTCCAGAGCTAAAGCCTTCCAGCAGCCATTCCTCCTCTGTCTTCCTCTACCTGTTGTGCCTCTCTCTCTCTCCTCCTCCGTTCTTCAATTTCACAAAGCTCTTCATCAGTGTATTCTGGCTCAAATAAAGAAGGGCGGCCATAAAACTCTGCAAAATCAAATTCCTCCTCCACAAAGTCGAAGTCTGGCAAAAAGTCAGCCATTATTCTATAAATCTTTCATAAAATAAATGAATGAACTTTTCAGGCTACTGTTCGGTTCTACCTTGCAGCGGCTGCTGCTTGTTCTCGCGAGATTTCAGGCACGCTATGAGATCGCTGCTTGTCCTCGCGATATTTCGGCCGCGCTTTGGGAAGCAGAGGTAAATGATAAACACACCGTAAGGTAAGACGACAACTCTGAAGACCACCTAAATGTGGAATGTTAGTATATAGGCTTTCCACATCGAGAGTTGATGGCCGCCCTTCTTTATTTGAGCCAGAATACACTGACGAAGAACTTCGTGAAATTGAAGAACGGAGGAGGAGAGAGAGAGAGAGAGGCACAACAGGTAACGTTAGAGGAGGACAGAGGAGGAATGGCTGCTGGAAGGATTTAGCTCTGGAGATTGGTGGTGTAACGTTACCTGTGAATGCTGTACCCCAGTGCCCACAGAAGAGGAATACCTCTGTTGCAAGGAATAGGACTGGTTGCAGCCTTAACTAAATGGTAAACAACAAACATGGCACCACACCGGTAAGGTAAGACAACATGTTTACATGTCGTTTTCTATATGTTCTCTGACATTTATCCTAACGATATGAGGCGGTCTTTGTGGAGAAAAAGCTTGTTTAGTGGACTAACTTTGCACTTGAAAGGATGCCCGTTCAATTACCTTTTAACAGGTCTGACGCTACGGCTGTATCTAAGCTAATGGCTAACATGCTAACTATTATTTCTATGTCACTAGTGAAATAACCGAAATTTCCCTTTAAAATACTGATATTTCATCAAAATCAATTTATTATATGCTCATTTTTAATTTGGCCAATAAGAAACCATCTCTAGCTAATCAGCATGCATAACCAGACTTAATAACCAACTCCAGGACTTTGTCTTCAAGTTTTAACTCTAAACTTTCAAACATCAAAGGGTACACTTTAAAAATCTAATAACTAATTTATGGTGGAGGGAGGGTTGTGCATTTTCTGCCAGTCACTCAGTGGGGCTCAAGGAAAAACATTTGTTGCTTCGGGGAGCATCAAAATCACAATAACAAAGTCATACCCCAGCCATAACAATGTATAGATCCAGTAGTCACACATGACACGTTGACTCTCACTTTCACAAACTTGCATTTATTCCATCCTTCCAACAATTGGTTGATGTAGTGTTGTCATGATACTAGAATTTCAAACCTCGATACCTTGAAAAATATTGATATCTGATACCATTTTCAGTACCACAGGAAAATTTGACATTGAGGGCATACAATTCAAAATTTTAATGAAAAGATAAATAAAACACAATGGCAAGGACAACTGTTCTTGGTTAGTAGCAGAGAGCAGCAGAATGACTGTAGTAAACATTAACAATAACACGGAGAGAGAAAGCGCAGCTGGTACCCATATGTCGATACCGTGGAAACTGAGTATTAAAACCATTTCAAATATTCAGAATCAATATGTATCGATAAATCAATATTTTTGGCAACACTAAGGTGATGGCTGCTGTTCACAATGAGAAATTAGACCAACTCAACTTGATGCTTCTCAGTTACATATTTTGATATAGTTAATGAAGTTATTATGAGTAAGACGAAAGAAACTTCACAGCAGAGGCCAAATAAAACTAGATTCTGCTTTATGTAGTGGGCTCATATGCCTGCACTGCCTTATAGTTATGGTGATAAGCTTCTTGTTTACTGTCGTCATCATTAACTCAATATTGAATGTTACAGACAGACACACCATTCACGTTTGTATACCATGCACAGGGATGTTTTACTCGGGAGCTGGAAATACATTTGGATGGATTTTTCTTTGGTCTGCCTGCATGAGTCTCTAAGCCTTGATGTTGTGCTGGAAAACAAAGCTCATTTTGAACAAATTAATGTTACAAAGAGATCCTTCATTCTATTAGCTAATTTGCTATCCTGTTTCATTTGAATAAGTACGGCTATCCAGCATTTGTTAAAGAGACAGCTGTTTCTGGAGTAAATCCCCTAATTTGATCAGCTTAATTGCAATAGATTTCGTAAACATCAAGATTGAATGCAGCAACTTTGTCAGTTAGTACAAGAATGCTTTAAACCTAATCTAATAAAATTGCGTAAGGGAACAATTGCAAAGCCACTTACCCTGTAAAAGGCTTGCATACCCATTAGGGAAAAATTCCCTTGGACAGGAATAGATAGCAATTGATTGGGACTTCCTTGAAAATATGTGATCACTCCCCCCTAATTTGTGATTTGGTGAAGTCATTGGGTGGTCTCCAAATGCTGTTTTTGTCATTGGTCTCACTTGTCATTTGATCCTGGATTAGGGGGCCGCTTTTTCTTCTAGATCCTAATAAGCCTCATCAAGAAGTCAATAATGTGGTCATTTTAGCCAAGAAAAACCTTGTCCACTCTCCATTCAATGACCCTGAAGGGTGCAATCCTCATGTTGTTTTGCTATCTGCATTTTGCATATTTATTCAGGGTCTCCACATTTACAATAGTTCCTTCTTTCACAGGTCTGTTTTTTATCTCAATTCTTCTTCAATATTTTTTAGCATTGAATTACACAATGTAGCTAAAGTTAACTCTTCGGGAGGCAAAAACTGGGGATCCTCTGGTTGAATGCCAAAAGTGTGATGAGGTTCTCTTTGTTTTTCTAACCCAGCTTTGACATGTCTGACGCGAGCAGCCAGGTACCCACAGACCCCATCTCTGCAGTTGGAGTTGTCACTTCACTCAACAAGGCCCCTGATGGCTACTATGTTGTGAGTATTCATTTTGAAACACATAACTTGATTTAATAAGCTTGGATTTAGCCTATAAAATTTTTTGTTTCTCCTTACCTCTAAAAGCCACAAGTGAAACAAACAAAGAAAAAATGAGGAGAAATATTATTATGTTATGTTATTTTGTTTGTTTTAAATGCTTTACCAGCGTTATTACAGGGCCAAAACGTCCTTGATTAAAAATCTTAATCTGAAATATATGCTTTTACTTTGTTAAGTTTTTTTCATTGAGCTCTATGCATGTAATTGTTGTGACTGATTGTATAGCATAACTTACAGGCAGGATGTTGGCAGCCTTCCAATGTGTTTTTTTTGTTAGAGCTGTTAGATGACTTATTCATAAAGTTTACTTTGATGATTAGGAAGATTCCCTTCCTGACATTGTTGCTGGTTGCCACCAGTATCACAGACACACCAGAGGCAAAGATTTAATGATGTTTGCTCGATGCCCACCAGAGTCATTTCAGTTTACCTCCATGTTTCCCTTATATCCAAGCACCACAGCAACTTCAACAATAATAGTGATGTGTCTGGATGTTGCGCAGGGTCAGCTGTTTTATGTGAACCTTTCTTGGTTTTGAAATTGTTGGAGAGGGTTAAACAGAGAAGAGAGTTTGCGAGTTACACAAAGCACAAAACAAGCTCAAGGGCAGATCTCTCTTCCTCTCTCCCGCTTCCTATTCAGACTTCTTCTTGCTTTCACCCTGTGCCCTGAAACCCTCCCTCTCCCCCCAGTTTTTATATCTTCCTGCTCCACCCTACACACCCAGCTTGTTCTAATCGTCTGGCAGACGATGGTGGGTTGGCATCAGAACGAAGCCACTGGCAGGGAAACTGCGTACACACCACACGGTAGTGACAAACAGAGAAACCCCATCAGACTTCCTCCACTGCTGCTCCAGTGCGCCAGTACATTTCAGCTGATGTGCAAATGCTGTGCATGTTCTGTGGGGCTAAAAGCTCATCACTGACTGTTAATGACACTGTTTTATCTCTGCAATAGATGCTCAGTAAATTAAAAATACTTTTTGTTAACCCCCAGGCAGTTCACCAGTGGTTTGAAATTTAGAAATAGTTTGTACTTAAGATAATGAATTGTAGACATATAAATGAACATCAAGAAACTGTTACTGCAGTCAAATACAAAGAATGAAACTTTTTTATTGTGTAACCTTGTGTCAAAACATATCTCTGCATATATGTTTTTTTGAATCATGATTTGGATTATTAATACAAATTGAGACACTGCCACAAAACAAAGACAATGAGTGCATAGTGTAAACAAGTATACATATATCTGATAATCACCAAAGCACTGCAGAAAAACTACTGCATACTGCTGTTGGCTGAAATAGCTGAAACAATTGACAATGCAATGAGTAGCACTTCAACCCTGATAATTTATTATGGTGATTTTATTTAACCATGCTAACAGCATGGCTCTAAAAATGTCAATGTCAGTGAGGTGGTCTTGTGTCCAGAGTGAAATGTGAATATCTCAACAGCTTGATGCTAAATTGATCCCTTGACTTTTCTTCCAGCGTCACCATGAATTTGACATTTTTGGGGTTTTTTTTAAGTCAGCTCAGTTTTATTTTTATAGCTCAATGAATACAAATCACAAATTTGCCTCAAGGGGCTAATATGTACAGACCCTTGATTTGGATAAGAAAAAAAATACCCCTTAAACCGTGTCTCAAAAAATATTGGATGGTTTGTGCACATGTGCAATATAAGTGTCGCAAAAGAGCGCTTGAACTGCAATAATTAGTATATTTGCATGTGGCATGTCTAGGGGACGTGCCTTGTTTTTTTCCCGCGATAATGCTTCATTGTGGTAATGTAATGGTGCCAGTGATCGATACTGTAATGAGTCATATTGATGATGACCGCATGATGCTTAACTGTCCACAGAACGTGCCCTGGCTACCATTTTATTAACATATATGGTACAGGTCACGCAAGACCAGTTTTACTGTTTATGTGTCCTGTTTTGTTCATAGTTTCGATAAGTGAAAAGAGAACTCTTCTCAGGATGAAAGTGAATAGGCATATTTCTCAAAACATTAAACTGTTAAATTTATACAATAACTTGTTCAAATTTTTATGGATTATCTATAGAAAATCTGTTTCTATGGGATTTTCACAAATCATGATCATATATTACATCTGATTTACATTACACTGGGTAGATGATCTTTGTGCTCTCTAAACAACATGTAACATGGGACATTTGTAAAATGTTTTATACATAGACTCTATATAGAGATACATATACAGTCTGTGGTTCTGTAAATAAAGTTTATTGATTTGGATTTTTATTTAACTTTTGTTACATTTTCAGCATACATGAATATATCCATAATTGGAACCATACAACATCAAACACAAGGTTAACACTACAGTTCATCAGAAAACACAAATTGTATTGTGGACCCATTTAAATGACCACCTGTGGGACCATCACTGCATTGAAAACATATCAACATCACTGCAGTGCATTCCATTTTTTGTTTTTAAATTCAATGTGTATAGGCTATTCATTGTCTATGTTAGAAGCGCAAACCTACGGCAGAAAGACACAAAAACTGTATACCTGTTTATAAATTTTGTTTATTCATTGCTAGCCATATCATCATTGCAGTATCCATCACAGCATGTTTTCCTGATATCATACAGCCCTAGAGCCCAGAGGATGAATCCTACGAATGAGTCCTAATACCTTTAAAAATGATTGACATTCCCATCAGCCTCAGCTGTACTTTGTCTTAGTGCTAATTAGCAAATACTAGCACTATACTACCATGCTAGCAAGGCTAGAACTACCTTGCTAAACTACCTGGTGAATATTATACCTGCTCAACGTCAATAATTTGACATTGTCATTGTGAGCATGTTAGCAAGGTGGCATTAGCATTTAGCATGGCCGTAGACTAGTTCTATGATGTGACTGTGGCTTGCTTCCTATCTGTGCGGGGGAAAAAAAAAAAAATTAAAGCCTATATTTGATACTATCTGGTTTAGTTATATATTTAAGTCTGTGTCAGTTTACCTTTGTAAAATGAAATAGAATAGAAACATATCCTTCCAGGTAATAAAATATCAAAATCATATCTGAATAAAAAGTCAAGTACGAGTTAGCCTCCGAGATAAAAATTCAAGGCCTCAAGACTCTGAAGCACTATTTCAAATGCATTTGTCCCACCTTCAAGAACATCTTTTGAACATCACTATGTGGTCTTTCATCTGAAGACTTGAAATACAAACAAACATATCAACACTCAGCATCAGTGTGCTAATGCAGCACTGAGAAGGGTCTCAGGATATTACGCTGTATTGATTTCTTTTTTTCCCCTCTTTCATACTAGACTTCTTTTAGAAATCCTCCTTACTGCTTACCATACTTACCATACTTTTTATACAGCAGATCAAAGAGCTGATTAACTCTTTTGCTCTATGATACGAGGCGCTCACATCTCTGAACTTGAGCAGGTTGTTCCAACACAAGAGAGCACAGGCCCAGATCAAACACTGTTCCACTGGGATCAGGAGCTTTGCTGAAGCACCAGCAGCCACCCAACATCAAACACCACAAGTAGACTCACGCACGCTCACACTCTGTGCAAGGGTTGCAAAGGGGATATGTGTTTATTTCAGATTCACCTGAGCATTTGACACATTCTGCTCATAAACTCATTACTGAAATGTAACTTCATTTTAAGAAGCCTGTTAGTAGCTTATGATTAGCTAGGATGTCTGGGCTTAAAAATCTGATAGCAGCCTGTCTGTCTTTGAGTGAGCCTTTGTACTTGAAGGTATAGTTTGACATTTTGGGTAATAAGCCTGATTTCTTGTCAATTGTTAGAAGAAAAGATGGATACTAGGTTTAGGCAAAGCAAGGTATTACAGTATACCCAGTTATTAAGAAATCCTGAAGGTATGATTTTCAATACCGTCAAAAATATAGATGCTTCTCTTTCTATTAAACTAATATGGAGATGCTGTATTGAGGTAATGTATTGTAGTGTACAGCACGTGCCACCAGAGATCAGTCTACTGATGGAGCAGGCTGTTAAGCTGATAAAGATGGCAACTGCGAGTGGTGGGTATAATGTTACAGGACTTGTGAAAAAGAAAAATGCCTCTGCCCCCGATTGGGATTATTGACACAAATAACTTAATCTGGAGATGACTTCTTCCAACTACAAAGGATGTTTATGAGCCACATGATTTAATTTAACACAGCCTCTTTGTTTCACCCACTAATCTGTCAGTATTCTTTGGGCAACTAGTGTCATTGGGTTCTCCAGCAAGAGGGGCACTTCTCTTCTATCTATTCATTATTTTATGGGCCAAAAGTATTTCAACCCAACAAGACATGTCTAAGTAGGCTAATTGACCTTTCACTAAGCCCCGCCCCTTTACGATAATCCGTCAAGCTGTTGGAGCTAGCATGATGCCCACACTGTAACTAACTGCACTCCCTGATGAAATATTATCACATTTCTGGAAAAACGAAAAAGCAGTTACAGAGAGAAACAGACAGAGGGGTTTACAACATGTTTGAAGGATATATCCAGGATGTCAAACTCACTCAGAAGCAAAACAGGTTAGAAAGATGAAGACAGAAAAGCTAAAGCATAACTAAAAGCTACTAATTACAGTAATAAAAGTGAACCACCACATCACCTGGTGATCAAGATAAAAGACAATAAATATAAAGGGAAACTTTGCCAATATTGAACCAGCTGTGTGGCATCACAGTGTGTGCAGATAAACAGTGTTTGGCTTAGTAGGGTAGACCTTTATTAAGAGTTATAATCATTAAAAAGCAAAAGCAGCATGTGTATACATTCAGTAGGCTATATCTTCAGTAGCTAGCTAGCTAACCCTACATATTTCAGGATTTGATTTTGGTTTTGGAAGAGGGAGGAAATGTAGGCTATATCGCCTTCCAACCTCTTCAGGTAACGAGTGCTGTTAATACATTAAGCATTTAGATAACATTTAGCTCGAAATCAACAAAACCAGCCTGAAAATGAAGGAAATCTGAAATGATTGCATTAGAGTCAATGGAGCACAGCTGTGTTGTTGTCAGACCCTGGTCTGAGTTGGTCCAATGCTACGCTATGATTGATCAGTCCACATCCGGGGACGGGACTTAGCAAAGGGTCAATTGCATATAGTGTAGCTCAGTTTGAAGGGTTTTTGTTTTGGTTTGTTTGTTTGTTTGTTTGTTTGTTTGTTTGTTTTGCACAAATACCATCACATATAGTAGCCTATACCCTGGGGCAATTTCAGGAAGGCATGTAGGTACAGCTACTACACAAGCCTAATGGATACCACTCTCATGTCTGTATGCAAAGTTCACAGCAAGGGCCAGAGGGTGCTTAGCTAAGCATGAAGAATGGAGGCAAGGGGAAACCGCTAGCCTAGCCTAGCTCTCCCCAAAACTCAAAAATGCTTCTACCAACACCTCTAAAGCTCACCAAAAGAGCATGTTGTATCTTGTTTGATCAGTTAGAACACAAACAAAAATGTAAGAATGACTTTTATTGTGTCTGTGTTTTATTGTGTGATTGACAAACAATCAGCAGAGTTGCTGCACAGAAGTGCTGGACAAACAGTTGTTTCCCAAAAATGATTACAATGTGGGTCATTCCATTAACACAAATTGTGTTTTTATTCATTAGAAACAATATGTTAATAAAATGAGCTTCAGAGTTGCTTGTAGCAGAGTTAGCTTTTCCCCCCTACTTGCAGTCTTAAGCCAAGCTAAGCTAATCACCCCTCAGCTCTAACTTTGGTTCCATATTTAATGCACAGACTTGAGAGTTGTGTCAGTCCCTTCCCATCTAAATCTCTGCAAGTAAGCCCAAAAGCACAATTCCCAAGGTGTCAAACTATTACTGAAAGTCAAATAACTTTTTCAGAGTAACTGCGGCTTTTATTCTTTAATATATAGTCAGTAGTCAGCTTATCTAGTTCCAGTTGAGAGAAGGGATCCAAAACAATTTTCTCTCTTCAGTTTTTCTGTTCTTCTTTGAAGGGACTGGCTTGTTTCCCTGTACCTCTCTTATATCTTCTGCACCTGATTTCACTCCCCAGAGGTTTTTGATTGAATGCCTTTATATCTTTTTATTCACAGCTGTGCCTCTCAGGGCTTCATAGTAACTTGCTGGTGGTGTCTGTCTCCAGAGATCCTTCATAGGAGTATTCAGCACCCCCTAAAGACTTGTTTCATTGGTGGGCTTTTAGATCACTGTAAGCTTTAGATTTTAGGAAGTGGCAGTTGAATCTGTCATTGCATTTTAAATCAAATGTTACAACCGTATTTCAATATCAGAGGCATGACGTTTCTTATCAGACATGTGGCATTCTTCTCATTGAAGTGTGTGTAATGATGGAGCCATGCAGTGCCAGACTTGAAAGTATTAGAAAGGAGCCATCGCAACTTTACACATGCCTGTTCTGCCGTGGCTCAGCAGTTGGCGTTTCACATTCAAGCTGCGTCGCATCCTTGCTGCCGGCGGCTGTGGCAGGATGATGCCTGAGGTGCCTCCTAGGAGGACCGTGCCCTCGTTACTCCTCAACTTGACTTTGGGTTTCACAAAGCGAGCCCTTTGTTTACGCTGACAGGATGCGCTGGCTACTGACCTGGAAAAAGTGGCCAAGACGGGTTGTCTTGTAAGGGAAGAGGGGAGGCTGGTGATGTATAGGCTCCTTCTGGGACCTTTCATGGAACTGCTGTTGGAGACGCCCCGCAATCCCTCTCTCCGCTCATCTCCTGCTCTTTCTCTCTCTCTCATCCCACTATCTATCTCTGTTCCCCCACTCTAGTCTCCGCTCTCATCCCAGCTAGTCACTGGTGGTTTTTCATGAATCTCCCCATGCCATGTTTCCCCCCACCCAGTCACTGAGGTCATTCATCATTATTGTCAAGGGGGTAATGTGTGTGGGTGGGTGCAGAGATCTATGACTTCTTCATTTGAATGAACCTCATTAGATTGACTCTTCTTTGTAAAGGATCCCTTTAGAAAATAACTCTGGCAGTTATTTAGGTGATTCTCACACGATAGCCAATGGAACGTGACGCTTCAGCCGAGCATATTTGCTGGAACGATGGAAGAGTCTCTGCGATACAGTCTGCAGGTTATGTTTTGCTTTATCATTCTGCCCCGCATACCTACATTTACATAGCAATGTGGTGTTGGACCTTGAGCTTGACTTGTGGTGCCTACATGCTGTCAATATGATGCAATCTATTTTTTTTTACTGACTCCACTGATCATTTACAACTATGAATGAGGCTATTGTGCAAGGACAAGCTGCTTAGGCGTGGGTTTTGACTTATTTAGATGTACATATGAAATTGCTTTAAATCCACAGTAATTTATTCTTAGAAGAATTGTCTCATTAAATCATGAAAAGAATCCACACAGGGAGTAGAGCAGTAAAAACTATTTAAGGTGTATGTGCAGTGTTCTCAGTTTACCTGTGTCTTGCTCAAGGGGTACCACAGTAGGTATTTTAGAAAGAGAATTATTCCACATTTACCCCAAATAAAATCCCTGCTTTCCCACAGAAGCACATTGAAGTTTGGTTTCCTTATTAGAGCAGATCCTTGTCAGGGCATCTTTAATCAGCCTGCTCCCAAGGGATGATATTTTTAGCCACCTTTTTGGAGGCTAAGACTCCTTTACCCACGCAGAGCACTAATGAGATGGAGCGCTAGTGTAGGCAAGCGTTAATTAAGGCTAGTATGCAAGGGAAGAGGCAAAAGCAACACGCTCATGGCATACATACATTAACTTTATCCCACCTCCTGCATGTTTTTTTTCTCTCCTTGTTTTTTTTCTCCCTCTTTTTTTTTACCACGTAGGTTGCACAAACAACAGATGGCTCTGACGCCGACCTGTGGAAGGACGGCTTATTCAAATCCAAGGTCACTCGATACCTCTGTTTCACCAGGGAAACTGTAAGTGTGAATGTAAACTTCTCCCTTTCCCTATGCATTTTACACTTACACCTCATCTGTAGCACCTTTTTTTGTGTTTGCCAGCAATTATTAGCTCTGTTTTTCTGCCGCCAGAATATCTTAATGCACTTTGCACTTTGATCAGTGAGAGTCCCATTTAAAAAGGCCAGCGTTGGCAGTGCAGTTTTGAACTTTTTACATATAATGGATTTGCATGCATATTCCAGATGAATAATAGCTCGGTGAGATATTTTTCATGTTGTACGTCCTCCTGAGGATATTATTTATGTTTATTCATGAAATAACAATGAGCTGTATTTTAGCTATTCCAATTTATTCAATCAACAGCGTCCCTGTAGAGAAAATGGTTATCAACCAGTGATTCTTGAAAGCTGATGCAGATGTAATTGTGAATATAAAAATACTCCCCTTTTTATGTAAGAATTTACTCCACAAAAAGCACTTTCAGCATGGTTGTGTTATATATAGCCTATATATAGAGCTCCCTAATTGAGTGACACTGACTCTTCAGTGGCTGAAATGATCTTTAAATGTTTCTCATAATGCTGTTAGGTCATTTTTGGACTCATCTCCTGCCTGCACCCTACAGCTGATGTGTTGTTGCATGGCTGTCAGCTGCTCGGTGGCCATAAATACACCGACCTGTCTACCCTCAGCTCATGCAGCTTACTATTGGCTGTCTATTAATTTGTTTCCATGGGTTGCAGGTAGATAATGCAGACAGTTTAAACAAAACCTGCATTTTTGTTATCATTTTGCATCAGCTCAATTTTAAGACTTAATCAAGTCTTTGTCTTTTTTTTTTTTTTTTTTTTTTTTAAACACTATGTCCTCTAAAAGCCAGGCAACTTGGCAGCGGCTGCCTTGTGCCTGAGCTCAATCTGGTCCGCAGTTTAGTATATAGAATACAAATAGCCTTCCCCTAGTTCCTGTATATTATCTTAAAATGTGTGTCCACATTGTTTTAAAGACTTTGACACAAATAAAACATGACAGAGCCATCAACAAAGGCTATTTTGTCTGCCACTCAATGGAGCTCCCACTGTAATTGTCTATGACAAAAACAGATTCTGCAAAATTAGCCCCTGAATTACGTGGGGGGAAGTAAATAGTTTGTGATTTATCATACTCTAGGTTGGAGGTAGAAAGCCCCTTTTGTCAGGCCCTGATGGAAGAAATCTCTCCCGCAAAAGGGGGGAAAACACTAAAAAAAGGTTCCATGCATAGTAATAACATTCATCCATATTCCTCCTTAAGTCAGTATAAAAACTATGAATAAAAAATGTCTCTAATGGTAATGACTGTCGGGCAACAGTAGCAGTGAAATCCAGCCTTTTCGGACGCATCAAGTCACGCCTGGCTCGCCCCACTCTCTACTGCCGCTGTGTATTATTGCAATTTATTATGGCAAAAAATGAAAATGTAATGGGAGGCAGGGAAGAGTCATGCTTGAAAATGTCAACTACACAGTCCCTGATTGTTTTTAACCAGTCCCATTCTGTTGATTAGACTGCCTGCTCTGTCTCCCATCATCCCACAGCTTCTCGCCAAAAGGTTGAGAATGATTACAAGTTCACAGATGCATTCTCTCATTGCAAAAAAAAAAAAAAAGCTATTAGAGAGTAATTACTTCAGCTATTTTGTCAACCCTTCTCTTTAGAGACTTCCCGAGCTTTTAGTAAATCATTGACTCTATTATCTCTACATTTTCTTTCCCGAGCCCTCCAAAAAATGACTAACCTTTTCCTCCTTGTGCTGTCTGTCCCTTTGAAAAGTTGAATTTGCATACATGACTTAAAATTTCCTGCCCGCGCTCTATCTTTTTAGGGGGCTGACGTTGTTGTGGACATGAAGCTGATTGACATTAAGGACGCATTGCCAGAGGGCTTCACACCTGTGGAAGAAACATTGGACACAAGTAAGTAAACAGTCAATACCGACCACAGACTCCCTCCCCTCCTCTTCTTGTTTTTTTCACTCTCCGACCAGCTTATGCGGAGGTCCTCGGGGGCAGCTTTGCTTGAGATAGTGAATGTTTTATGGGTGCAGGTTAGCTTAATTTATGGCAGACTGTGGGAATAAAATAAACATTTTGCCCTGGAGGTACAAGAGAAGAGAATCATGAGTCATTGTTTATCTCAGCTGGAGCTGTGCTTTACTTTATGAGGGGCTTATTTATTTATGTATTTATTTGGGGAGAGGACGAGTGGATGGGGGTTATCTAATATTAATGAAATGCATTCCCCAATGCTTTAGTGCTTTTTGAGTGCTATGTATTTCCCCTCACTATCCATGCCTTGGAAATGTAATAATATTTTGGTGTGGGGAGTGAGGACAGCTTGTTTATTATTTTTATTATCATTGCATTTACACTGCACTTTCTAGTGTTGCAGGGGAAATAAATGAGCGAGGCACAGATGCAATATAGGAAAGCATGGCAATGTTTTTTTTTTTTTGTTTTGTTTTGTTTTTGCCAGAATGAAGAAAAGAGATTATGTTTTGTTTGGCTACGGTGTAATTTAATGTTTTATTGCTTTGTATGAATCCATGTTTAATGTATACATGTGACATTATGTATGAGTTTCTATCTCGAATATCCAGTTTAAATCCCTGTTGTGCACTAAAACTGATGGAGGATTCACTTGCTTCTGTCATTTCACCTACTAAAATGATAAAAATTATAATAACGCATGTGGATATTGTGGCTTTCCGATGTCCAGTTATTTCCCTTTAAGCACAGCAAGTCACCCAGCAGCTGATATTAGCTCATCTCTTATTCTGAGACTGGTAATGACTAAATAGCAAAGCAAACATGGGATTTGTGAACACATACATTTCTCCTAGAGGTTTAAAATGTGCATAGATTTATTTTTTTAGCTTGAAACTCAGGGATGTCAGCTATGGATATGCAACCACCAATGTCCTATCTAACACCCTCATGTGCACCTGACTCATCAGAGGAAACTGCCATGAGGAAGAGGAAGCTCTGCGTGAAACTCAGCCCTCGTGCAGCTGCAGTGATGGCTGTGTGTGACATCCAGATCGTTGCAAAGTCCAAGTACCACCTTGTTAACTACACCTGTATCGGGTGAGCTGTTTGGCACCAGAAATAAATGAATTCATGATGTTTTGTATCTTCTATCAATCACCGTGCTTGGTGATACATTTTCCAATTTGCATGAAGCATCCCCAGCTGTTTGTCTCTTCTTCATCTTTACACAGTGAGAGGAACAATATGGGGATATGGTACCGATTAGGAGACGTTCCTCAGCCTCAGTCGTCCCATGAAACGTCCGGTACAGCTAACAGTGACGCTCCACCCAGCACTGCAAGGTAATATCATGCCACTTTATTCAACAGTGCCCCTTGAAGTTTAACTTTCCTCCTTGCTCTCTTTTTATTTTACACCCAGCGTGCTCTTGAGCTGTTGTTACGCTCTTATACCACATGTACGACAATGAAGACACAAGCAATTGATCACTCCCGGGCAATCTGCCGTAAAGGTTGTGGCCGGACAACGAGGTAGCGAGGGCGAGCTGGAGAGACAGGCTAACTAGACAGGATCCCCTGAACAAGAACATGAGTTCAATGAGGGCTAAACTCCTGCTATTTGTGGGTTGTCCCAGGAGGCAGAGGCAGGTCGCTCCTCTGACTGCGGTGACAGGAGTGTTGTACTGTGCAGACAAAGAGGAGGAGATGTAGCCCGGAGAGCGAGCGACAGCTGCAGAGGAAGGGAGGAGAGCTCCAAGATCTCCGCCACGCTGGAGCATTTGTGTGCGTCCCCTCCTCTGCTCATGCTGCTCAGGCTTCCTCCGCCTCAGGCCTAAGAGTGAACGGAGCAACCCTTTGTACTGTGTCCAGATCAAACAGCTCAATTATTTATCGCAATGAAGAACTGGGGATTTCCACAGCAAATTGTAAATAAACAGTTGAGACTCCTTCGGTGTGGCGGCGCTGTGGAGAGGGGAGCTTGGCACGGGGTGCTGACGGGTTTGCCAGCTTGAAGTGCTCTGCTTTGCCATCCTGTGCTGGGCTGAGTAAAAAGCCACTTAAAAGCCGCAACAGGCCAGAGCTGTGGATGCCAGCAGGCGTATTCAAAACAGAGCTTCTGTTCACATGGCTACTCAGTGGGATGAGAACAATAAAACGGACTGCCGTGAATTCAAAACCCAAGTTCAAACTGGGTAGAGTTGTGTGAATTGTCCACATTTTGGAAATCGATGGTCAATAATCTTTGATGTGCTGAAGCGATGGTGAGCGCTCAGGCCTGCGTGCACGCCTTAGCGACTCTTACCGGTAATCCTCCATTCTTTTGAAGCCCACTTTCAAGTTGGTGAGGCTCAGAGGTTGGAATAAATTGCACCTCGAAGCGACTCACACCCCCTCCTGATGCCTGCTGAGATCACAGGCTGCTGTTTTTGTATTAACATTAAAATTCATTCCACAGTCAGAGAGCCTTCTTTTGAGAGTATTTCCATCCATAATGCACTGACACATAAGGACGGGACTGTGGGCAATTTAGACAGTGGCAGTTCTTTGACTATTTATCTGGCATCCTCCCTGTGTAGTTACATGTACTTTAGACAACCATACATACAGCTATAAATATTTCTGTAGTTTCTTTAAAGTCACAGATTAGATGGTTTGACACGGTGATTTATAAACAGCTCTTCAACACTCACTGATTGCCTAAGTAAGTACAGTAGTACAGTGTGACTGTCTGTGTAGTATCACCCCACTATACTTTATTCATATTCAGGAAGAGAAAATTCTCTCCTCCTTGCCTCCTTCAGGCTATCTATAACAACTTTATGGCCTTTGGAGAATAGCACCTCTTAAATTTAAGTGCTCTTTACAGTCAGTGGAAAAGATGTTTTAAATACAGTCAATAATGTGTAAATTTTTAATGACCCTTATAATTTTGAAAGCTGCAGTGATCCCTCTCAAATGTTAAGTTGCCTCAGGCAGCGAGAGCTTGTTAGAGTTGTGTACAAACGTACACCGCAAATCAGGGTTTTGTTTTGTTGTTTTTTTTCCAGCGGTGCAAAGCTGCAGCTCACAGAAACTGCAGGGTGTTGCATCATTATGGGATGCACAGAGTTATTGCATCAAGGCTAAGGTGTTGTATTCGAATTGTTTTTGTATAGTTTTGTCAGCTGCAAACAGAATATCTGCAGCCCTTGAAAAGTTTCAATAAACTTTGAATTCCTTTCCTAAAAAATACCCTAGAAGAGTCTTAAGCTCCTCTCTGACTGGACAGAAAAACCCACCAACGCCCACTAACATCTGGCCTTGTATTTGATGGGAGATATTACAATTGGCATTTATTACAGAGACAAATGACTCTGCAGGACTCACAGGTAGGCTAATTTTCAGCTCCAGTGATAGAAATATGACTCCTGGGTGGAGGTGCAAATTTTAGCTCCTTTTACGGTGCAGTGCAATGACAGGGCGCCACAAAATACTGTCCGTCTCTGTCCAAGCAGCACTTGAACATTGTTCAAAATTTGTCTGCACTGAGTTTGAAAGAGTGATCGGCTCAAAACAAAATAATCACCGTGATATTTTCACTGGCCTCCATGCTGCTCTCTACTGTTAACTAACCTGTTGTCTGATGTATTTTCCAATTGCAGGCTGTCGGGATACACTACCCACCAATAGATTTAAAGTGGGATTGTTGTAACAAGGAGGCTGTAATCCTTTATTGTGTTTCAATCAGCACCATCAAACCTAGAGCAACTATTGTCACTACTGCTAGATACAGTACTAGGAATTTTCCCATAATAGGCAAATGTTGATTTTAGCAAAAACTTGGAACTTTTAAGAACTAAGGATTGTTCTCCTTGTCAATTAATCTATTATTTCTTTAGTGATATTAAATGTCTATCACATCCGTGTCTATCGCATCCGTGAAAACATCCCAAAGCCCAAGGTGACATCATTGACTTGCTTGTCTTGTCAATTCCAACAGTCCAAAATTCAAAAGATAATTTATTTACTGTCATATATGTCAAAGAAAAGCAGCAGATCTGTACAGCTAAGAAGGTAAAACCAGCAAATGTTGGCATTTTGTTTGAAAAACTAAGACAACTAAGATTATCAATGGAATATCCAGATTTACGGAATTTTCTTTCGACTAGGTCATTGATTCTCAAACTCTTAACACCATATACCTCCAGTACCACCGATGTGACCAATGTTGGAATACACAAGCGTAGGCCTACCATATTCAGCCATGGACAGTTCAGGTTTATTCCTAACTAGAAGATTACTTATTGTCAGTTAGCAGCAGGCATCCAAGAGACACAGCGCTGAAAAAGCGCAAATGTAGCGAGGTGAAATACCAAATGGGAGTGAATCTGGGGTTGACTTTTACCTTCACCTTTGCTGGTGAGCATGTTTACAAACAGTATACCTTGAAATTAATACGTTTAATTCTTAAAAAATATTTCAGAGATTCCTCTGCGTACCGAAGTTTGAGAACCAGTGGACTATGTGATTAGCAGCTCCAAAGATATTGATACAATTTTAATTTGTTAATTCATTCGTCTATTTTCTGCCATTTTCCAGGTCGCTTTAATTGAATTAATGATATTATGAAAGAATTATTATATAATATACTGCTGAAAATAAGCGAGATATAATAATGTAGGATTCTAGGCCATATCATCCTTACTGGTTTTCTATCATACTTTTATGCTTTTGCTAGTATCTTTGTGAAACAGGTATTAAACTGCATTCTATGTGGTATTAAAAAAGTCTGAGGAAGTCTTAAATTTAATTTAGTGGACCCTGCAGAAACCCCGTAAAAAGAAACCTCAGGAATTAATAAAGGAATGATTATTTTCTGTTTGGCAGTTTGAGCAAGTTTCATCAGTTAAGCAGGATCAATGATAAACACTAAACCTAAAATACTTACTTCTTATTGGCTCAGGCTGTCACACCATATTGAGCCACTAAAGCTGTTAGGGAACAGGCCTGTTCAGCAGTCCACCGTGCAGATGCATTTGAACCTTGTGTGTTTAATGTCTCTTTATCAAGTTTGTCTAAAGCGTTTCAACCGGCGAGCGAGCTCTGTTTTGATTCATAGCTGCTGCTTGATGTCAACCACTTTGGCTTGTTCTCTGTCAAGACCGACTGTATCAGCCTCTCCCTGACTTTATAATGTGAAAAACCTGCACCATCCGGTCAGCCTTTTAATGTGTCCAGTAAAGTATCCCTCCTCCTTCCTTCTCCTGGCCAACGCTGCCATTTGTTCTCCTGATAAAACTGTCATTGCTGAGGCTGATATCTGACCTCTACAGTGACTGCTAGCATAAATTAGCCTTGTCCTAATATTGCAATTTCTTTTGCTTCACTCAGAATCAAGGTTTTTGACATTTCTCTTAGAATAATAGGCTATTGTACACACGGGCACTTTTAAAATCAAACTGTACAGCGATAAAAATGTCAAGGGCGAGTATCTTATTTTTTTTTTGTTCATTGCGTACTGTAGTTGGCTTTTTCTTTAACACGTGAAGCCTAGAGAGTCATCAATGTCAGAATTGGCATGCATATCAATACGTTTCGGATAGCACTGTCTTCTACCTGTGACACTCCACGCATTGCTGCAGCTCTGCAGGAGTATTGTATCAGCTTTCATTGCTTGCTGGTTAACCAAGACTTCCCACTGCACACGACTCTTGAGGAGAAAGAGACACGGTGACTGTCAGCGTGTCGCCTGACAGATCTCCCATCTGAAAGTGCTGAAGAACAATCATTCCCCGCTCAATCTTACTCATTACTTTCTTGTGTTCACAAAAGTTACAAAAAGTAGACGAGATCAAGCGCAGGGACGCGAAGCAGTGCCAGGAATGATCGAATGATCAGCTAAGATCTGATGGGCTCAGACTGTTCGGTGATTTGCCACCAAATTCAGAGAGATCCTCTTTTCAACACCTGACACCGAGCTTAAAGGAGGATAATGATGGGTGAGAAAGCAGCTCCCACAAAGCAGCACTGTCGGCACATAGAGGAAGGTGTGGAGATGTTGTCACGGGAAAGGCTGGATGTGTGTCAAAACAAGAGCTTCCAGCTCTCTGTATCGCAGCTCTGGCTCTTCAGTGATATTACTCTCATCCTCGTCTTACCTCTCCACTGACTTCCGCTTGTCTGTCCCTACTGTCTCTCCCACTTTCTCTTCTCTTTTTTTTTAACAGACAACTCTTTTCCTTATTCCGCATAGAGCAACTTAAAGAACACCATACAACAAAAAAAAAAATCTGTTGAACTGTAATTCATGTTGTCAAGTAGTCCATAGTGTCGTGGTTTGCTTTGCTGCACTAATATGATTTTAACTCCGGCAGATTTCACGGGAACATAAGACTCTTGATCTGTGTTGTAATTGCGTAAATCTTTCAGGCCGTGTTCCCAGTTTTACTATAATTTGATGAGGAACTACGCTGTAATTGAATATTCAAATTAGGAATATGTGTCAATATGGCTCTCCTTGCCTGAAATGAGGATTAATTGTTGTCAAAACTCCAGTGGCCGACATAATACGAGCCCCAACACTGCTGTTGATTAGCAAATGCACTTGCCATGTTTTTGTTTTAAGAATTAGTTGTCTAATTGATTTGCCATATGTTACCCTCTCCAATGCACCTAAAATTGTATTTAGAAATCACCAATTTGGATTGAGACAGTTTTGTGTTTCAAACAGATGGGAAAAGCAACCCGGGAGGTTGCCTGTAGAAAAGCATTTCATGAGCACATTTCCCCGCTTTCACAGCGAGTCTTTGGCTTTAAGTACCACTTTCACTTTTTCAGATACACAGATAAATAGCCAGACTTTCTCTGCTGTCTTTGTTTATTCTGAGTATTAATTTAACAACACAAACACAGACGCCCTAAAAGGACATTTAAACCATTTCACCCCCCCCCCCCCCCCCCAACTCTATCAGTCCTTGGGATGTCTCTGTTCTTTGAAAGATGTGTACCTTTCTTCCTCAGCAGTGGAATCAACCTTTTGAAAGGTAAAAGAAGTCTGCGTTGAATATGGCAATCGTTCCCACAAGATTGATGCCAACCTTTTAAAAATTCACCATTGGCCTGGATTTAACATGGCCAAATGCTGATGTAAATGAGGAGAAGAAAAGTCGACCCTTTCATTGCAAATAAATCTGAGTTGCAGGCTTCAGCTCATAAATACCACAGCCTGTCAGAAGTCTTGTTTTATTGCTCTTGATGGAAATTATTGCATTTATTTATCTCATCCAAAGAGATAAGGCTTTGGAAGCCACAACTCATGCACAGCACTCATGGAATATGCAGATCTGCCTTTAGTCTTAAATTTCACGAATTTTGAGTTTACACCCCCTCGTAAGAATTATTGTGTTTTCCATAAACAGAGCAAATGCAGAACATGATACACACTTCATTATTTGCAACTTCACACCTGCTCGCTCCCAAAATCTGTCGTATTTTTTCATAATTCAGCACTGTCTTATTCTCTTCGTGTTTTTCTGGGTAACAACAGACACATACATGTCCCCTTATCAAAGCAGTTCCCTTTTTTCAATGATATTGCCAACTGCTTTGCATTATCATTATAAGATCATTTGTTTTATAATGCCATCCCGGAGCTCATTTTACCTTCAGAGCATGTCATGTTATGCAGCTCCCTCGAAGCTGTGAATTTTTTTTTTTTTTTTTTTTTTTTCCCCTGCTTGCTGTGGATTTATCGATCCGTAGGGGTGAGTCACAGGGTGTAATTCATGATAGCTTGATTGATGAGGATTTCAATCTTATATGGTTTGTTAACTTCAACTGCCCACAAAGTGCATTCTGTGCTGTTTTCTGTAATACAAGGCCATGAAACGGTAGAAAAAAAAACAGACTTCCCTTGAATAATGGAATCTCTCAGTTCCTCCAGAATTTACAAGATCCTGCTCCAATCCCTCTGTTAAAGGTCTGTGCAAGCCCCTGGGCAGCTGAGGCACAGTTTAACTTTTACCATATTTCTCCTCTTTAGATTCATCCTGTTATTCCAGTGCTCTGTTTTGCTTTTAGATAAAAAATAAACCCTTTGTGTGAGGAGTTTCCACGCTAAATATATTCTCTTGCATTACAATGTGTCTTGAAACATAACTGTCAAATATAAAGTTTACATGCATTTTGTATGTTTTTACCATTATATTCAAGAAATAGTATTGATCAGTTGACAGAACATTGTTGCTTCCTTTCTGCCAGGGTGAGGACGACAAGCAGGCCGCTCTATGAGCACCAGAGCAGTGGGAGCTACACCATGACAGGTAAATGGTTTCACACTTTAAATATATGCAAGTCAGCACCATTTATGGCAATTAGAGGGATTTAATAGTTTGCACAAGTTGCATTAGGTTGTTAAACTTGCTGATTTTTAGCCATCTTACTGCAAGAAAAAGCTTTATGTGTCTGAAGAAAAGGTTCTACCTATGCTTTCTGTTTATACCGAGCATCGTCTCCACATGTACAAAAGGCAGCTTCTCTGGTACTTGATCTACAAATGCTCTAATGTCTAGATCTCCTCAGTGATGGATACTGTACAGAGCTTTGCTTATCTGAGCGAACGTGACTTCCCAGAGGAGCACGGCATTACACTCAAGAGAACATTTAACAGCTGTCAAAGATGATCCATCACATGCCATACTTACATTATGTACCGTGCATTGCACCGGACGAATTCCCTTCCCTTTTGTCAAGGAGAGAAACTCAACTATAGCACAATGCTCCGGGACTAAAACAGAAGAGAGGCTAATTCGTTAGGAAGCAGAGCTTAGCTATGACAGCCTCAGAGCCACAGAGTCAGAGCCGGCTGAGACGCTCTAGCCTCAAAGAGCGTGTGATCCGCACGAGGTGAATGAAGCAGGCAGGTTTTTTATCCAGCTGGAGAGAGACACCATGTGGTGAGGATTCCTCCTGCTGCTCAGGCAGAGGCACACCCAGGCTACTGGCATGTTACACCCTGCCTTTTTAATACAAGTCTAGGTATCAAATAGTTGCTGAAGTGCACATGATAGAACTCCATAGGGAGATATTAAAAAAGGGGAAAAAAATTAAGGTCTCTAATTCTAAGCTGTTTCTTTCCCTCTTCTTTTTTTCGTGTATGCCATCTTTCAAAAAAGAAAAACAATATGTGATTGACAAAAAAAAAAGATTAATACATCATTTTTTTTGCTTTGACAGTCATATTATAAGTTAGTCAAGACAAGTGTGCACAGTGTGGCCCTGAAGGAGCAGACATTAACACACAGCTGAGTGGTTTGTGGCATTGGGTGTGTGATTCCTCCACTGGGACAGGGTTTGATTGACAGTGAAGAACATGCACATACTGTACAGTACGTTGCCAGCAGTCATCAGTTATCTCCAGAAAACTGTCCTTTGCAGCTGTACAGACTCCCTCCTTTCTGCTATCTTTTATGCGTCCCTTCATGATTTTAAAGAAGCGGATAATGGAGTTAGCCCGAGATGGTTCTTGGCTTTATTTCTTGAGACTGTGTACTCGTCAGCCTCTCAGCATCACACTGTGAATGTGAGAGAACGCAACTTCCCTTCATTAACAATGTGATAGCCCGCGGACCAAGTGTGAGGTCGTAGCCGACAGCCTATTTGTGTTAATTGTTAGCGGTGGTAGCTCTGGTGTGTATGTGTATGGGTGCGTGGGCGTCTGCGTGTGCACGCGTGTGTGTGGGCTGACAGCTGGCCAGGTTCGAGTTGGTCTAAAACCATGTGCGCTCTGTCAGGGTTGTACAGGCGCCTTCTTTAGGATTGATGAATTGCCTGCTTTCTTGATTAAACCCTCCGTCACTTCCCAACAAAACAAAAACCCCAACAGAAAAAAAAGAAGAAAAAAAAAACGGGTGAGTTGAGGGGAGGAGAGGTAACATGTCTGGGAAATCTGTCATCCGCAGTCACATCATGTACAGATGTGATGTGCAGGCGCTTTGACATTTATTACCAGAATATTAAAAACTAATTCACATTTATTTTGCAGCCCTCTTTCACTTGACAGTTGGAGCTCATTTGAAAAGTTATCAAGTTTTCATAGCGGCTCCAACCTTTTGCTTTTTCCTCACCACGTTGCTTTGATCCGTGCCAAGTCCCTTTGCCAATTAGGTCTGTTATTCATACATTGACAGAAAAGCAGGATAGTTTAAAGGTAATTAAACGTGCATTCATGGAATGTGTCTAAAAAGCATATGTTTGATAAAAATAAATGTGATGGTGTTGGAGGAAAAAAAACGTCTAAAACTCTAAAATAAACCTATGTGACGTGTCGGTCTGTTGCACTGCAGTCTCTCGTCATTACCTGCAGAACAACATATAGTATTCAGCAGACATCCACCCGATAAGAAGGTAAACGTAATAAAAAGTAATACATTTACATATCTATCGCATTAATCAAAAATAAATCCTGACATTGGCCCTGATCTAACGTAATATGGAGAGCAATTATTTCCCTATCCATTAGAGGAACTTCAATTAACAGACACGAGACAGTTCATCCTTCAGAGGAGGAGGAGGGAGGAGGAGGAGGGGAAAAAATAGGAGGCTCAAAATTAACTTGGGTTTGCAAAATATCTTGGCAGGATGACAGTGATTTTTGATTTTCAGGAAACAATATTAGAATTCTTATTAAACTATGTGCATCTGCTTTTAATTTGCTGCAAATAATTGGAAAATGCAATGGAGCTTTCCAATTAAAGCTCCACTTTATGCTGTTTAATAATACCCTCATAATATTATAGCTTATGAAATGACAGGTGAGTTGGTGTATGAATAAAACATAAAGCCCTGTAATAAGAGACAGAAAAAAAAAAAACGGGACAGTTGTTGGGGGGCTTTTAAATGCTCGACATAATTTGCATATATTAATCTCCTCTTTTCAGCCTTATCAAGTATTCCACTGTATTTGAAGTTAAAATAGTCGTGACAGGCAGGGGTACGCTTCGTTTTTCCAAGGATTTATTACTTGTATAATTCTGGATCTTTAATAAGCCAATATGACTGATCCTCTGAGTTCTGTGGAATTTGGTTAATTGTTCCAGATGGTGCTCACTGATTATGCAAAATTACTTTCTTTCTCCTCTTTTTCCCCCAACTACACCATTTCTTGATTGACTAACATGGAGAAAAAAGATTATTTTTGGCGCCGCACTTTCATTAAGAGGGTTCTCATCAGGTTTCAAACAAAAGTTCCATCTTATCTCCCTGTGTAGTTCTGGGCGAGGCTGTGCAGAGGGAGGCGATCAGCCGGCTCTTATCTCAAACCGTGATGGATCTCAACTGCTTCTGCACCGCTGGGGTTATATTTTAGAATAACACAATTCTTTAGGCTGAGGGATTAAAAAACACGACCTCTGGATAGTGACACAAAAGTTATTATTAGTGTACGCCGTTCTCTTCTTTCTCCTTTCTCCTCTCTTTCTCTCCCAGAGATTGATGAAATTACTAAGCAGCGGGGTTGGTCCTCCACTTGCAGCTCAGGCTCCATCCACAACTCACTAACATTCTGTTTTGCATCAGCTAAACCGAGCTGAATGAATCATTTATGGAAGTGTTATGGGGGAGTATCGGCAGATTTACTGCCCAGCTTTTACTTTAGATGGAATGGGATTTCTATGAAACCGATCTTGATGTCTGAAGTAATGCCAAAGCTTACATCAAGACATGAAAGGAACGCTCTTAAAACCCACGTTTTGCTTCTTAATTCCCCTGGTCAGCAAAAGGCGAAGCAGAGCGAGAGGAGGGTGGAGCAGGAGAATAGTATTTACACTTAATGTATATACACACACACACACACACACTCAAACTGTTTACTACTCCCAGCAGCTAATGATATGAAGGAGTGTTGGATTTCTTCGTAATAATTTGATGGCTTGTAAAACTACACAGTGTTTAAATTTGCCTTAATTTAAATGTAAGTATGTTTGAGATGTTCATGCATTTTCTGCGTTCAAATAGCAGCATAGTGTCAGCGCTTTGGGGTAAATACTGCAGAACTGAATTAAACAATTGGCTAAAAAATTACATGCTTGGAACAAAATGTTACACTGAAAAGACAAAAAGAAGAAGGTAGAAGAGTTATTGTCTCTGTCATTAAGAGGAATTCAGCATGAAATAGCTGAGAGCTAATTGTGCAGAACGTATACAGTTCTCTCTACTGTCACATTTTTGTCGGATTTGCAAAACATAGACTCATAATTGTTTTCTAAACGCAACACAAGCTTCGTTACTTTGGGGAAATCATGTAATAAGTTCAGCTGGACAATTTGTTCAAACAGATTTTTTTTTTATTCTGGATGTTCTGTTTGCGAGTGTATGTATTTTTAAGAAAACCAAACTTAAAAGACACCCAAACCTAATAGAGGTGGGAATCACCAGAGGCCCCATGATACGATATTATCACAATACTCAAGTCACGATACAGTATTATTGCAATTTTAAAGGTTTTGCAATATGCTGAATATTGCAAAAAATGTATTGGGATATATTGCCTTTTTTCATCTGTGAATTATGTCCCCGAAGGAAAACTTTGTCAATATTTGTTTTATCAAATAAAATAAAGTTTCCAGTCTGTTCATCTCACTTTTATTATTGTAGTAGGCTAACAAAAGTTTAGTTCGCATTTGCAATGTTAATAATTTATATAATTTAAAAAAATGATTCTTGGCGTCCCTGTATCAATTCAATATTGCCAATACAATACAAGTGTTTACCCCCGACCCTGTAACCCAAGTGGTCTCTGGCATGTAGAACCTGTGATCTAAAAGGCTTTTTTGTTTTGTGTATGTCTTCTGGATTTTAACAGGTTAAACTCCTCTTTCATGAAAATCCTGCAGGCGTTTACTGTACTGATATGTCATAATTCCAATCGGACTGTCCAGGTTATTTTTGAGTCATGATCGATCCCAGCGTGTCGGTGCCATGAAGTATGTGGGGATCAATCCTGAATGAATCGAGATGGAATTTTTGACTGGAGCCTCAAGGCCCTCAGGCATTTTTGGACCTTTATTGCAGTCAAATAAGAGACTTTTTAAATGGCTGAGCATTTGCAGGCCAGACTGGACTCTGGAGTCTCATCCCTCATTGCTTTCTATCCATCCCTGAGATAGAAGCAGTGCTCCATTAGTTTCAGTGTCCAGACGTGGACAGCCTCAATGGATGGGCCTGTCACGGCTCCCTCATTTGCCCCATGTACAGCAGGGTTTGTTATCACACATCTAATTAGAACTTGATAAAAAATATTTCACAAAAATCCAGTCATTAAATATAGTTTAAGGAGATTTATGGTCAAATATGCCTTAAAGATCTTTTAATGGCTCTGCTGACTTGTTAAGTTTGTAATTAATGATCTTCTAATACATACTGTGGTGTGATTTAGAAAGCACAATGAGATTCTGGGAATGAAGTCGTTTTGGAAAAGGGCATCTGGGGCTCCCAGAAGCTATATTAAATAGTTCTGCTCAGACTGGTTTGCTTAGAGCCATGAAGTCTACTGTGAAAAAAAGTTCACACACATCAGCGTCTTCACATAGATTGGGCCATTTTTATGTTAGGGTGCAAGAGATATGCCACGATTACGAAACAGTTCCTTTGCTTTCATGATGGTCAATTAGTGTGTACAGAAAAGTCGTCTGTAGTGGTACTTGCATTTTTTTAAGTGCATAGTTGTTAAATTAAAGTAATGAAAATGCCTCTTTTCAAAGTCCGCTAATCCACACACAGTGAAACTAATAAGCAAATGCATATGTATCAAACTGTAAATGCATTATACTAATAACAGTCGCCTGTTTCATCAGGAGAGTAATGGTGTCCTTATTAGCATAATTAATGACAAATGGCAGCACAGCATTGGTGGATTGGTTCTAGGGGATGATAAATTGGTGGATGCCCAGGTTAGTGGCTGCCAAGGAGGCCTCTTTGGCTGTCATCCCTCCTGCTTCCACTCTGGCACAGTTCATTACTCACCGTGTGAGATGCCACTTTACATTGCCTGGTACTGTGAGCATGGAGAACTTAATAATGCCACCACAACCACACAGGGGCCTGCTGCTTTACCCACAGTCCAGAGGGCAAGTAGCTCAGCGAGGGCTAGGGGTTGCGGGGAGCAGGCCGACGTGGGAATCGTCTCCTGCAGCTGCACTGATCAAAACAGATCACGAGTCAGTCGCTACTTGAGGGGAACCGGGGCCATATGACCCAGTCTCCAGTGCTGGTGAGTGTTTCTTGTTAGGATTTCTGGGGCTCGCCACATCCCTCGCATCATTACGGGTTGGTTTGCCCACAGAACCGCTAATTAAGAGGGGATTTGTGTAATTGTGCCTTCTGCTGTGTCCCATCCGGCACATGCAATTTACTGTCAGCCCTCTGCCAGCTTTTACACTTGTCCAGAGAGGCGTACCCCATTTATACACACATTCTGCTGCACATTTACCAGCAGCCACAGCTGGGGATCAATGCCAGTGCCATGGCAATGTCTTAAAAGACACTGTGCTGCTGATTAAAGTCTGATTGTCCATTTAATTTCATGAGAGCTCTCAATAGCTAGCCAGCGAAAAGCGCTCTCCCAGTATTTCCCTGGTACCGACTGTTTTTTAAAAACAGTTGATACAGATTTTGTGATGATACCAGATCACTGAAGACTTCTTGCACTTTACATGAAACAGCTCTTACATACATTTATGATATATACAACACACACGTATTGGAGACGTTATCACACATGCACACACCTCCTCAGAGCATTCGGTGTTATGCAGCGGTGTTTGTGGCCAACTCACCGTAGGTGTTGCTGGCTCTGCCCACTTTCTGGAAGACTGATGGACCAGCGCCCGACTGGGGCTGCCTCCTGGCTCCATACCCACAACCAGATTTCAAGGACTGCTTGTCACAGATGGAAAAGTAAGTGGGTCATTCTGCATAAGCTTGCCATTTTGCACCCCTCTGGTAACAACAAAATTGCTGAATTTTAATATTGGAGATTTTTTTTGTAAATAAACCGGTTACTGTAGATGGAACTGGAATCTGTTGTTTTTGTTGCTTTTGTTTTGGATGTTTTGAGAGAGTTCCATTCTTATTTTTATTTTGGTATTTGCCATATGAAATGTAACTTTTCAATGCTAGATAAAACTGAACTGTAAGGGCTATTTTATACAGTTATTATATGTTTGATGATGCGTTTATTTCATTTCACAAATCTTTCAAAATAAGGTAATATCTTGTAGGATAATGCACCATCTTTTCTTTTAAAAATATTTCTCACAGTGGACAAATGGCAAGCTTGTGTAAAATGATTCAACTTCTTGCCACTCCCTTGGTGCTTCTCTTCTCTCTCCCTTCACAGTTTCTCTCCATAAACCTGAGGCTTTAGCAGCAGCAGCCTGTAGAGTGTAACTATAAGCACATTCATCCACTGGATGCTGTGCATATGTCAAACATTTGTTTACATTTGAATGAGATGAAATTAATATTTTAGTATAAACTAACTGACTCACTGTCAGGAGAATTGCAGCAGAAGCTTGCACACACCACAGCAAGACCAGGGGAAACGAGCTGCGCACAGCCGGCAGAAACAAATAAAAATAGATTATCAGAAACCCTCAACATCATTTCAGCGCATGATCTATTTTAGTATCAGTGTTATATGCTTTTTACAACATTAATTGACTCCCCAGTAAACATTTAAATAATTCAAAAGTTACACTTCCACTTTTGCAAGAGAGATTTTTAATACATTGAAAAGTTTTTTTTTTTTTTCCCTACTCGTCTGTCTAGAGGGCTTGAAAAAGCAGGAAAAAGATAAAAGAAAAAGAATGGGTTTCATAGAGCCATAGTCATTAAAAGAATCTGAAAATAGCAACTCGCTATCATCTGTTCTCATAGCACGGGTCAGGAGCTCTGACACCTCCAAAATTCCTCCTGTCAGGGTAGGGGGCCATTTGTATTCTCTCTCATTAGGCAATTTGACTAATGACCTGCCGTGGCTGCAGAGCTACTGAGGGACCCGGAGCCTCGCGCCCTCTCTCTTGCAGCAGCCTGAACACACACCCTCTATTGGAATGGCACAGATGGCATGCCCGGGCGACAAAATAAACTACAATATGTCTCCGAGATGCTGTCAGGCCTGGGCACTATTTCTCATGTCAGAGAGGGGCTAAGGGCTGTGAGTGGGCATAGGGGGTCCTCCTCCAGCTCTCTGTTCATCGACTCACCATTATCTGCAGAGGTGACAGAGAGCGGGGTCTGCAACTAGAATAGCATTTCCATGGTCTGCATAAAGAATCCACCCTCAAATTGAGAGTCACACCGACAGGAAAGGTATAGCAGTGTCTAGCCTGGCTACACAAAGAGAAGAGGCAACATCCAATTGTTTGGAATATGAAATGCAGCAGGTTCCAGAGAAAGCTCCAACCCATTTTTGAGCAGCTTTTCTTCTTATTCCTTATTATTTTATGGTACTGAACAATAGAAATCAGCTCAATCATGAGTAAAAAGTTGTAACAGACGCTCATTCCCACTTGGAGATTATTGCCCTGACTGTGACTTTCCTCACTTAATTCAGGTGCGAGACGGATTCGCCCAAGTAATCATACTAGACAGAGATCAATGCAATTCTGCTGAATTAGTGAAGTGTAAAATAAAAGTTCATCAACATTCCTAAAGTGTTACTCTTGAGTTGTGGTTCAGGTAATATGGGGTATGCTCGATCACCCACGCATATTTTTCCATCAGTCAGTGTCGGGAGCGCAACTCGGTGTGGTTTATGTGCGTGTGTGTGTATGCCTGTGTGCATGGCCATGTCTGTTAGAACCCTGGAAATGCAATGTATGGCGCTGCTGAAGTCCTGGGTGACAGTGCATCCAACAATGGAAGAGTGAGGGATTAGTGCTCAGCCCAGCGTACGAGGGAGCCCTTCCCGCCCTGAAACAGCCATTCATCTGTGCCCAGGGGCTGGAGATGACAATGCAGCCATTGCTCATCGCACCTGACGGAGCCATTAATAAGGCAATGATCCACACGGGGCCTGTGCTGACTCCGTTCTTTACACTACAATCACTCAAGCCACAGGGTCCTCCTTACTTAACGCCACCTCTGCGCTCACCGCCGCCACCATCATCATCATCATCATCGTAGTCGTTGCACCAGAATTCCTGCCAGATGTTTTCATATTGACTGCACTCACATACTCCAAATGCCAAATAACTACCCAATTCCCTGCTCTGCAGTACAGTCATGAGTTAATGGAGTGTAGCCTGGCCATTTGAACGGCTACAACATGCTTCATAGAGGGATTCCTGGTCAGAAGATTGGATTTACATTATTTTTGCCCTTTGCACCTTCGGATTTCTCCGTGGTATCCATTTCTTACCACCAAGTCATCTCCCGCGCCTCTCCATTTATCTGGGTGCAAGATAGCCTCTCTGGTATAGATGGTGGAGGAATACAAAGTGAGATCTGGTTTTAAATGTAATCCTTGAGCAATAAAGAAACCCTGTGGCCTTCAGCTCTGCATTCATCTGTCCGCGCCACGCAGATCCATCAGCAGCTACAATCTCGGCTTCCCATTGCTGGCTATTGATTCAAATGTATTCTCCCTGCCTGCCTCTGCCTGGTGTTGGTGCTCCCAGCGACACAGCAGTGCATGTTTGTTCACTTGTTTTTATGAGCTAAAACAAGTCATTGGACCTACCCAGTTGCCTTGGTTTGCTCAATGCTGCAGATAGCCACATATCCAAAGGCACTACAGCAGTGTTGTAGTCAAGACTGCCTACAACGAGACCAAGTCATGACCAAGACTAAAGTGTATCGAGACCAAGACAAGACCAAGACCAGAGCAGTGCAAGTCCCATGCTGCAAGACACACTTATGATAAAATGTGGAACATGCAAACCATAATTACTCCTCAAATGATCTGAAAGATCCACATTCCCATAAAAACACTTGCAAAAAACAAATTAAGATTCCTCTTCATTCGTATTTTTTTTTATGCCATATATACAGTGGTATGTGTGCATCTAAAAGTGTACTGTGAGAAATGTCATTGCAAAGGAAAATTTTATGTAAGGGAATTTTCCTTTGGTTTTTATGGGTAAGTAAATACAAACACCACTGAGCGGAAATCAATGGAAGAATCTTAATTCAAAACTCCTTGAAATAAAATCCTTAGTCTTCTTAGTCTGAAACCAAGACAAGACTGAGTAAAAATGTAGCCGATTCTGAGACGAGACGGAGACCTTCAGAGAGTGGTCTTGAGATTGATCTTGAGACAAAGACTGATCTTGACTACTACAACACAGTGCTTCAGGGAGATGGGTGTCAAGGCTGGGGCATTGCACAGCCCTTGGGTTAGTGGAAAAGGAGGCTAAACTTTTCTCTCCTTGTACTTTTTGAGCCATGCTAGTGGCATGGCTCCATTGATGGCAGTGACGATCTTTTGGTCCGTTACTTTGACCGAAATATCGCAGCAGCTATTGTATGGATTGCCTTAAAATTTTGTACAGACATCCATAGTTCCCAGAAGATTAATGCTTATGACTTTTGTGGTTCCCTGACTTTTTCTCAAATGCACCATTAGGTTGATATTTGATTTGATTTGACTGTAGTATCAGGATAGAATTTCTGAAATGTGTCTTGAGTCCCAGGATGCACACTGTTTCACATAAATACACAAAACAACATTTAACCAAACAACACAACTATACTACAAATGTTATAAATCACATCAGACAGTTTGAAAGGTGGATGAAGTGCAACAAATTATCAAATCCTATTGCATTCAATGTTTGATCCAGGTACATTAAGGTTGCTTGGAAGCAGTACTGATTTAATAGGTTGACAGCCAGAGGAACAAAAGCATTGCTCTACGTGTTCCGCCTGTGGGAGTCTAAATCCTCTGTGTGATGGCAAAAGCTGATATTCCTGAAATAAAGTGTGAGAGGGGAGGGATCAGACATAATATCTGCTTGAGACAACATTTTTTCAGTTTACGTAGTTTGAAAGCTTGACTCAAGCATCTGATCCACAATCTTTGAGCTGATATGTAGCAGTCTAGCATGTTTGTGGTTATCAAAATATCTCAAAAACTATTGGATGGATTCCCATTAATTGTTACAAACACTCATGTCCCCCTCAGGATGAATTGTACTAACCTTGGTGATCTCCATATTTTTCATCTAGTATCATCAGCCGGTCAAAATTTCAATTTGCTCAGTACTTTGGTTTATGACTAAATGCTTGCCAAACTAATAATATTTCCATCACTCTTAGTTATAGTTTGGTGAACATAGTAGACATTTAACCTGCTTGACATCAGCCTGTTAGCATTGTGTTTTTGTTATTGATATTAGCGTTTAGCTTAAAGCACCACTGTGCCTGAGTACAGTCTAACAGAGCTGCGAGCATGGCTGCAGTTGTTAGGACTACATTTTTACTGTGGGAGAAGATTGGAAGCCAAGAAACTAAGTAAGCCTCCCTGTGGTCATGAGGGTGAGGGTCATGCTTTGATTACAAAGATCACATTGTACTACACTTACTACACCGTGGATCTGTGTAATGACGAAGAAAGGAAAGCAAGTCACATAAGTGTCAAAGTGAGGGATATTTTAGAATCTCATACTTTAGAATATTGCTGCGAACAGGAAAGGCCAAAAGGAGTGTCAGCTCCAAAACGATGACTCATGAACAGCCTCGGCTTACATTTATGAGTTCCTTTTCCTGTGCCAGCGGCCTGATGGACTGTGGGTAAAAGAACACCAGTTGGAAGCTTGGCCTCTTGATATTTGGGGCTCCTGTCGAAGCCAACGGCAGCAAGTTTTGTGCCTCCAGATTTGGGAGTTTTATAATGAAGCCGAGCAGCTGCAGTTTTCCCTTCAGTCTGGAAACGAGAGGCTTTGTGTCCCTTGTCACCCTGTGTTAATTTGGGCCCTAATGTATTTTATAAACAAAGGGCTGCTCTCTAGCCTGACAGTCGTGACACCTTGATTCCAGTGCAGGATGCATGCAGTACGGGGTTACACCATTAATAATCAACTGGCAGCCATCACACCATTTTAACCACGATCATTATGATAAAGGGCATACACTTAATTACAGGCCTGCTTAATTATAGCTCTGTTGAAGCTCGTTTGTTTGGTCAAATGCTAATTATACCACCACGCTCTTGGCAAGTCCTCATTTCAATCCACTTTTTGCCGGCTGAACAGTGTGGCTTATTTTCATGCAAATTTGATATCTGGTGAATGTTTTGTCTCTCTTCTTTCCGCTTTTCTGTGCCTTGTGTGAGTGTGTCTTTGTTTCCGAGGTGAACATCTCTCAGACAAGACGGAATCGGGAATAATCAAGAGTAATTAAACTGGAGGAGGGTTGGGGAAAGGGCTGGGTTGGAGGAGAGAGTGGAGGTGCTCAAATACAGCGGAGAATAAAAAAGCCTTTCATCTTCTCTCCATAGACGGAAGGAGGGGAGGTGCCGGGGTGGCTGGGGATGTTGATAGCTTTGCTGTTTTATAAACCCACGCTTAGTCTTGTGGAAATACTCAGGATCAAGAGTAAAGAGATATATATGTTTTTTCTCAACCTTAAACTTTGTTTTGTCTTGCTTTTTTTTTTTGCAGCTCTGGACGATGTGCCCTTTGTGGTCTCTGAGAGGTTTTGTAAAAACCCCAAAGAGGTAAAAACACAAAATGATTGGTTTATTACAAATAATATGAGACAAGTCATGAGAGTTACTGTTTAGCTACTTGTCCCGCAACCTGTTGTGTAGTATGGGCCACATTATGGTCATAGTATCAGGTCCTTTTTCCCACTATGCAACCATTAGTTCCTTTTTCCACTTCTTTCCTCTTCTCTCTGTTCCTTTACTTTGCTTTTACTTCTTCCTTATCCTTTTTCTAGTATCTCTGTTCTTTTGCTTCCTTACCTTACCTTACCTTTGCTCTCCTTTCCTTTATTTTCCTTTCCTTTCCTTTTCTTACCTTACCTTTGCTCTCCTTTCCTTTCCTTTCCTTTCCTTGTCTTTCCTTTTCTTACCTTACCTTTGCTCTCCTTTCCTTTCCTTTTCTTACCTTACCTTTGCTCTCCTTTCCTTTCCTTTCCTTGTCTTTCCTTTTCTTACCTTACCTTTGCTCTCCTTTCCTTTCCTTTCCTTTCCTTTTCTTACCTTACCTTTGCTCTCCTTTCATTTCCTCTCCTCTTCTTTCCTTTCCTTTGCTCTCCTTTCCCTTCCTTTCCTTCCCTTTCCTCCAGACTGAGTGATGAATGCGTGCAGTCAGGCAGAGCTGGCTCAATGCAGTCCATTTGGCTGGCTGGCGGCGGTTGTCACTATAGCCCCGTTTGTATTGACACCGAGAGGGAGAGAGGATTAAAGATTTTAAGCATGCTTACTTAGCCATGAGCCTAACCGCCATGTTTCTTGTGTGTGCGTTTTTTTTTTTCTTCTTCCTCTTCTTCTTCCTCTCCCTCCTCCTCTCCCTGCTTTTGATTTCAGATGCAGCAAGTCAATTTAATGGGCATTACGATCAAATCCCTGGCAGAGATCGAGGAGGAAGTGAGTAGAGGCTGCAACGCTCGGCTGCCGCTGACGCCGCTGGCCCAGAATGCAAAGCAAACGGTCTTGGGGTTGTAATTAAGTGTCTGAGACAGCGAGGCCCTGTTGGCTCCACTAAGCCCCAATTGAATAAAAGCATGGCCAGGCTAGGCAGCCATTCTCTCCTAAAAGCTTCGTCTCCTGTTCCAAAACACTTGACTTTTATTCCCCGATTCTTCTCTCAAACAGCTCAATCTAGCACCTCGCACAGCGCTGTAGATCTTGGGGGAGCTTTTTGTGGTCAGATTCTGCATGTTAAACTTTTTCAAGTTTGCAATCAGCTTCATCTTCAGCAGCGGGAAAAAAAAGTTAGAGATCATGCAGAGCAAATAAAAGTGCTACAAAGTCCTCCCCATTTCTGATGAAACACTGTAGCCTGCAGGCATTCGTAGGAAGAAAATCATCTGTGTGCAGCCCATGTGTTTGTGAGAGCAAGAGAAAGAACGAGAGTCTGTATGTATATGTGTGTGTGTGTGTGTGTGTGTGTGTGTGTGTGTGTGTGCGCGCGTGCGCTTTAAAGAGAGTGACAACCCCCCTTCTCTCTCATTAGCACGGTATCTTGGTATCAGAACTGCCAGGAAGTGACAGACCACTGTAAAAGAACAGGTGCTGTTGGGTTTGAGATGTGTTACAGAGCAAACACTCCCTCATCAAACTGGGTGTCTGTTCTGCACTCTGCCTCTGTCTTCTGTCACATACTATCCAAATCACACAGAGTCGCCATCTTGTCATATGGTCATCTGAATGAAGCTCATTGTCAGCGAAGGTATTAATGGCGTGTACATGTATGTGTGTTTTCCAGGGTGGAGACAGGCTGGCTGCTCATCCTATATGCTCTTGTCTTTTTTTTTCTCCTCTTCCTCCTTCCTCTCCTTTCCTCTCCTTCTTCCTTTCTTCTCAGAGAGTGTGATTAGCAGGAGGACACATGGTGAGCTGAGCTGGGGAAGGGAAGGGAAGGGAAGGGGGCATGAGAAATCATTAATTACAGCCGCGCTGGAGCTGATGAAGTAAATGTGAGATAGTGTAACACACAGGATTTAGTGAAGTGGACGACAGCACAAGATTAATGGCGGGGCCAGGCTGATGAGGAAGAAGTCACAGCTTAGCTTGATAATTAGTTTCCAAGTGGAAACATCCCTCACCATTGTGTTATTTTTACTTCTCTCCTCTTATTATTATCCCACGATGATATCTGCAGAACAAGGGGGGGTAAATATAGTCAGTGATATTCTTGCAAACACGCTGGACAGGCGAGGTGTGTCTGAATTATTGTATTTTTTCTTTTCTTTGTCCGGTTTGGCTTGTTTTTCTCTATCAGTGTTACACTATAAATATAATGACTGCTGTGTTCTCTGTACTCAGGGCTTTTGCACAAGCAGCAGCTCATTTTCTGGTAATATAAAGCAAAACAATCACAATATTGCATTTAGGGAAAGGTGTTTTTTAGTATGACTCTGTACCCCAGTTTTCTTAATACTGCTGAGCATTTTTCTTCTTCTGTTGTCCAGAAGAGGTCACTGTCCATGCCTGCACTGTGGAGCTTTTTCCCCCTCTTCAGAAACTGGAGGCGCTTTCAGCACACAACCTAATTGCCTCTTTCTAAACCCATTAAAAAATATAGATTCATGAAAGAGATGTACTTTCAAGAATTATACATATGCACATGTAATTGAGGAAAACTGTTGTAATCACAGCCACAGTTGTAGATAAGACCATTTCCTAACAGGCATCACTTAAGCCATGTCTCAGATGATGTTGGTTCCAGCAATTAGGCATTCTTTTCATTTCCCAAATGACTCACAAAACTTGCGGATATTATAATTGCTTTTAGCCACGCATATCTAATTTGTGTCTTTTTAAGTGTTAATTAGTACGCGATTTAAAGTGACATCTTTATGTAGTTTGCTCTGCTGAAAAATGTTGTTGGCGGCTGGCTAATGATTTTCAGAGGGAGTATGCTAGGGTGGAGAGAAGTGTGTGTGCACACATGACAAGATTTTCATTAGCACCTATGTATGATGGGCTTTCAGTGTTTGCAGGGAGTTATCTGTGTGTGTGCCAGCGTATGCTTGTGTGCGTTGCCATGCGAATGTATGGAGGGACAGTAGTGTACAGGGGGTATGTGAGAGGTGTGAGAGGGAGAGCTCCAAATAGAGGTGGAATTAATGAAGACAACATGTCACATATTTTTGGCAGTGGAGCAGGGACAGGAAATGAAGCTCGGCTCGTCTGGGTGACTGCCGCCCATGTTCTAGTGTGTCACTGTCCTGTCAGCCTGTGTATAAAACTGGCAGACATTGATACATGCTCTCCCTGATAACACCCCATTCCCCCATCCATCATCCACACACACACACACACACACACACATACGTACACGTGCACACAGGATTATTTATTTACTGTGCCAGATGTTGAGACTGAATTTTTGTGTGGTAGGGGGGCCAGATTTCTTCACAACTAACAGGCTTGTGATATGTGACAGGTTGTGGGTAACTTGCAGCTTCCCCTCAAGTAGATGAGAATCAGGGAAGGTGCTATTGTGATCGAGAGAACCCGGTTTGAGCCATTGTGGCTCCGTGGCTTCTGGTGGGAGATTTGGAAACTTATTTCACTGATCATACAGCATCACCTAGTGCTGTGCTGCAGTAATACAAGTGTCTAACTCAGGGAAGTGAGCACTACTTAGAAAACTTCACTGTTCAGTCAGTGGAACTACATCCACAACAAAATCATTATTGTGTCATTATTTTTTAAAGAGTTTGCCATCAACTAATCAAAAATTATAGTGGTTGTTATTGATTATTTAATCGCTGTAGTCACTTTTCTTCTGAACTTTGCCTTTTTCCTGATCATTTCTTCATGATTTGGATTTCTAAATAAATTTTGGGAAATGGATTATATTCAATTATATGTCTGAGTACTTCTGGGAGCTCCTAATGTTTTTGGGGATTCACTGATAACTTTTTCTCTTCTGAGTCTGATTCTAGTACTTTAACTCAGGATTTCTGATATTAGTGCTCTCTTTGGCCTAATGTAACATCTGTATACCTCACTTTCATGTGAGGTAATTTGAGGCCAGCGATTGTTGTGGACTGACTGAGTGAATGTAGCTAATAGAAGAAGATCTGAATTTTGTAACAACATTAACAAAGAAATATTCATTACTGTGGATCTGTCACGTTATGGCCTGTAGGTCTGTCATGGGGGCAAATGTGATCTGGCAGTAACTTTGACCTTGAATGAAGTTACTGCCATTTCTTATATTTGGGTTTGTACCAAAATAGGACATGATCAGAAGTGTCTTCTTAATAGAGTACCAAGAGTTTATCTTTTTAATAGAAAAGAGTTAAAATCACTATAGAATCAGTGAAACAGCTAAAATGACACTTTGCTGCCTTTTAATGCCACATAAGCCAAGATTGTAGCCATGAGTCATGTCCATGCCATGCCACAAGGGGGCAGTGTTTGTTTGTGTTTTCTCAATTTTCATTCAGGACGACCATCTAATCACTTTGCTGTAGGGGTAATTTTGGGCCTGTACTTTGAACTTGAGAGAATAATATTAATTCAAAACATTTTTCAACTTAAGTTTGGATCATTCAGAGAGTTGTTTTACTGTCAGTTTCATTTTACAAGCATTTTAGAAATGGACATACTTTATTGCTTTGGTATTAATGATTTAAAAAATTCTGATATTTTTGTGCTGTTTTGACATTATATTTGTATTCATCAGTGTCTTTGTTTCCTTCTTCCTTTGCAGTTTCACTACAACTTCAGCACAGAGCAAAGCATTGCTGTGTAACTTTCCACCCAGCGTTTACACCCTGGCAGACGGACCCACGAGGACTGAAGCATGACTCATGGACCTAAAGGAATCATTTAAATTATAATGTATTAATGAAATTCAAAAAAAAGTTTAGATACATAGCAACTGTATATTATGTAATTTAAGATTTTTAAAAAAGTATCTTTGGTAACACTTTATTTGGATACTCCACCTATAGATATTTTTTTAGAGTATTTGTAACATGTCACCAGCTTATTAGTTGAGATTCAACTGTTTCACTTTGTCTGTACATCTATGTATATCTTTCGAGTATAATTACAATTCACTACATGTTGAACTTGAATAGTTCAAGTTCAACTAAATTATTCTGAAAAGATGTAGGTATGGTCATGAGTTGTGACGTACACATTTACAGAATAAAGTGAAACAACTGAATTGTTGAATTTCATCTAATGTGTTGAAATCTCAGAAATGCTCAAAAAACTATCTCAGACTATCCAGATTAAGTGTTACTGTCTTTTAACCTTGATGGATTCTATTAAGTGATTCAGCATTTGAAGTATTTTTGATAATGTACAACTGTGCATATTAAATTTTAGAAGATTTTCAACTTATTTATCTTGAAAGTGACTTTTTCTAAATTTGGGTTTTGTCTTATCTTCCTCAGATAGCCTCACAGTAAGTGTCATGCTCCAAATAAACCAAGCTAATTAATGTCCTTTAACAGATTAATTCATAAAAGTCTGTTAGCTGTGACTCACTTTCTGCTCATCAGAATAACAGGGCCATGCTGACAGTGAGTAGCAGTCAGGGAGGACATAAGAGGAAACGGAGAGGCAGCCTCATCACACGCAAACAGGCCCCTCTGATGTGCATTTTCCAGCAGAAGCATCTTTCCATCACAAAGTTCATCATGAGCAGTGTGCGGCAACAACGAGCAGAGCCTCGAGACACAGGAGCCTTTTACCCCAGACGCCCGCCCACGTCAGCTGCGACTCCTCTCCTGAGTCAGGTCTTTAAGAGTAGAACAGAACATTAAGTTTCAGCTCTGTGAATGTGTTATTGTTAATTATAGAATATGTTACTTCTATCTACAGCTGTATAGAGAAAAAGGCAGAAAAAGTGACAATTACCTGGAGTTTTTCTGCTGCATTTTAATATTCACAAACCCACATTTTCTGAGAATAACCCAAAACAGGAAACTTTATTTACTAAAGTGCTTTTTTTTTCTCTATCAAACTAAGCAACACCTTGCTGCCACTTTGCTGCCACATGCAGAAGCAGAATTTACACTCAGATACCAAAACATCACTATCTTCTCACTCCCGCTCACATGTGTCATTTGCAACTAATTAAATTGTCGGAATCCATTTGCACATTTTCGCAGGTGTAATTAGTATTAGAAACTCATTAATGGATTAATGTCCCTGTTGTTAATTAGACTCTCCTCCTGCTAAGTTTGTGAACTTATGGATTCTGCTAACAATGCAGGTCTTTATTTATTTTTATTCTCCCCACCAAAATTCCTAATGGCTTTTGGTTATTCACAGGTGTTTAATGAAGCGTACAGCAGATGACAACCCTCCACCAGCGCTTGCGTTAACTCCTCTGTTCTGCCGCTGGAATCAGAGCGACGGTCTGAGGAATCCTCTGCAGAGGGAACAGCTTTCACGCTCCTTCATGAAGGTGACACTCATGTCAGTGATGCCCTAGAGCACAGTGACAGGCTCCGACAGCCCTCCTCCCTGCAGCGTGCAAAGTGTATATATACAGTGCGCCATATGTACCCAGATACAGACTGTACAAACAAAACTCCATTTTCCAACACTACTCTTGACTTATAGATGTGAGCAAAACTTTGCTGCAAGTAACAGTAATCACTATTATATCTCAGTGTTTAGACTACGTTTAATTCAAGCAACATAAGGGACAAAGCAATATTCTGTATTTCTCTTCGTATTTAAAAATCCAATGGAAAGACCAAAACTAGTAACAGAGGGATCTCACTAGCACGAATTGTCTGTGTAGCCAAACTCAGATATAGTGTCTTATTCCTCTACAGAGCTCCATTGTTGTACAAACACTAGTAAAGTCACCTCAATGAGACGCCTCATTTCGCTTGGTGAAATGTTCATTACAGTTTATTTCGAGTCCATTCCATAAACTTTGTCCTGCTGCTGTAAATGCTAACTAGCTCACCAAATGTGCAGCTTAAAATAGTTCCCAACAAAAGCACCATTCTTCCTGTTTCAGTAACGCTTACTAAAAACTGCAATTCCCAATTTTAAAATTTTTGAATAAAAGTATATGTTCTTGGTCTGTTTTAAAAGATTTACGTCTTCAGCAGGAGCGCGTGGGTCTGGGACTGAGTGCTACTGACAGGCTGGGGTTGAAAGTATTAAGAAACGAACTACCACACTGTTGGTTTTAGTCTTCTCGTGAGAAGTGTTGACAATTACAAAAATATAGAATACTGCCAGCCTTATCCTTCAAAAATGTGGCCCTTTGCGTGCACACCTCACACTGTAATGTCTCAGTATTGTGCTCAACGTGAGCAGCGTTCAAGGTGTTGGGGTTATCAGCAGGTGGAGTCTGATGTCAGCCCTGCAGGTCAGATGTGAGTGTTTAGATGAAGCTAATCACAGGTTTTGCGTTCATGCTAAGAGAAGCAGCATAGCCAAACTCTCCAGATGGGCACAGAGCTCTCAGAACCACAACTCCCTCATGAGCCCTGCCCAGCATTGCCCATCAAAAAGCTGCCTCACATGGTTTCACTTTTCCTTTCACTCCACTTTATGATATGGAAAATAATGATTTTCAGAGACCGCATTTTAAAATTAAAATGGAAACGACCTTTTTTTGTCCGCGAGGTATGCAGCACTTTAAAGGCTCGAGGAATAGTTAAGGACTGTGGTGTGTCTCGGAGCATTTCACATATGGCGAGTCTGTTTCCAGGCATCTTTTTTAACTCCCTTGCTATCTCTAACCTAGCAGGCCCACTTCATGCTCCTCAGTCACTCCTGGCTCAGTCGGCTCAGCCCGAGTTGAGCTGAACTGCAGAGCAGCACATCAAAGCCCCACCCTCTGTGAGTCGGCCAGATGTCCCATGGTCATTTTTAAACTCACACCCCGGTGCATGACATGGAGCAGTGTGTAAGCATGTAGACAGAGGTGGATGGGCCGCTTGGAAATTGGAAAAGGAAGCCTGTATTTATGAGGTGGTTTGAGGTGCTGTGTTAAGACAGGCTTAACCTGCCACTCTCCCTCTGACAGCCCTGTTTCCCCCTGAGCTGGGGTGACCAGAGACAGAGAGAGGTGAAGGAGTGAAGGCAGGAAACCTGTCAAAGCAGGTCCAGACCAGACCTGGACCCGTGGTGAACAGACTCACAGGCAGGTGATGCAGCAAATCACACTGACACAAGATGTAAAGCCTAACATTCACATTATTTGTATTTTTATAACAAGATAAAACAGGAAACATATAAATTGTGCTTCCTAATGTGATTCCTTCAGCCTAGTGCATGCTGGGAAAGGCTAAACCTTCTATGAGCTTAAAGTGGAAAAGCTTTGGAAGAGAAATTAATGATTAATCAAGTACTAATTTTCTAAGAAACATAAACACACAGGCTGTAGGCAGCACAACACCTCACTGTTCACCAGTTACCTCCAGCAGTCTCTTCATTCCATGTTGACGTCATCAAATGTTGGAGCGCCCCACTGAGATATAAAGCAGGAGGTTGGCCGTGTGGTCTTCACCATACCCGCCACCTTAACAAGCCCCCAGGCTGCACTCCGAGGGGAGCCCCACATCAAATCTGTCTTTCCGTACCTCAGCTAGAGGTAAGATGAGTGATCTCCCAGAGCAGGGATCCCCTCTCCTCCCCCACACGGCGGCTCTCCTCCCCTCTCTCGCTCTGCCACGGCAGCCAGCCCATGTGAGTCAAATTATTGTAATTGAGCAAGGATGGAGTCGGGTGTGAGGTGATCTCTCTCTTCATCCCCTCCCTCTCTCTCTCTCTTTCTCTCTCTCAGATATTTCTGCACATGTTGTGAAATGACCAGCAAGCATCTCTTTTTTTACTCCCTTCCCCTCTAACACAGCCTGTAACACAGAAATCAATTAACTCCTTTCAAGTCAGATCAAAGGCCCAATACACCGTCCAGGTCTCTCCACAACCTGCAGGACAATTAACTCTCCCTTTGGACAGCAAGCAGGCTGGACAGATGAAGGGAGGCTGCTGCCACTGGTCACATACGTGTGAAGCAGTCGTAAACAAACGGAAAGTGACTGGACATAATGTCAGCTAGCATTGTACTAACTTACCAGTTAGTTTGGCATTAGCATGATGATAGGTTCTACTTCATCTGCAGGGAACATCATGACAAAAGGAAAATGAACTTTGACTCCTGCATTTATTTTAGAGGGTGTTTGTGCTACAAGCTGCCACGAGGCCGGTACAGCCATGGACACATAATGAGACAGTGGGCCCCTGGGAACAGACAAGTAAAAGCCCCCAGCCCACCTATATCAGAGCTAGATGCCCCGACGCAGAGAGACACAAAGTTACTACAAAAGACACAGCCGTGCTAACCTGTAGTTGCTTCCTGTCGCTCTTTTGCGTCTCTTTGTTTCTTTGTTGTTTCTGTCTTTTTTGTCTCTTCGCTGCCATTTTGTGTCTCCTTTAAGTTGTTTTGTGTTTTTCTGGCCATTTTGCATCTTATTTTGGTCTGTTTGTGTCTCCGTGTTGACAGTTTGCATCTCTTTGTTGTCATTTTGTGTCTCTTAGCTGTCGCTTTGCATGTCTGTCGAGTTTTTTTGTTTCCCTTTGCGGGAGTTGTGTGTTTCCTGCACTCATTTGCATCTCCTTGTTGTTGTTTTGTGTCTACTTTTGGTCGTTTTATATGTCTTTGTTGTTGTTCGCATCTCTTTGTAGTTGGATTGTGTTTATTTTGGTTGTTTTATATCTACATGTGGTTGTTTTGCATCTCTTTGTTGTCATTTAGTGTATCTTTGTAGTCCCTTTTGTATCTCTTTCCAGTTATTTTGTCTATTATTGCGGCCATTTTAAATCTCATTGTGGTCATTTTGTGTCTCTTTGTTGACAGGTTGCATCTCTTTGTGGTCATTTAGTGAATCTTTTCAGTCTCTTTTGCATCTCTTTCGAGTTGTTTCATCTATTTTTGCAGCCATTTTACATCTCATTGGGGTCATTTTGCATCTCTTTGTGGTCATTTTGTGTCTCTTAGCTGCTGCTTTGTATGTCTTTAGAGTTGTTGTTTTTTGCCTTGCTTTGCAGCAGTTTTGTGTTTCTTAGCTGTCATTTGTATCTCTTTGTGGTCATACGCATCTTTTATTTGGTTGTTTTATATCTCTGTGGCTGTTTACATCTCTTTGTAGTCAGTTTGTGTCCATTTTTTTGTTGTATTGTATCTCTTTGTGGTTGTTTTGCATCTCCCTGTTAACAGTTTGCATCTCTTTGTGGTTATTTAGTCGCCTTGTGTCCCTCTCCAACTGTTTTCTGTTACGGTAGCCATTTTGCATATTATTGTGGACATTTTACGTCTCTTTGTTGACAGTTTGTGTCTCCTTGTAGTCATTTTGTATCTTATAGCTGTCGCTTTGTATGTCTTTTGTGTTATTTTCTCTCCCTTTGCAGCTGTTTTGTGTTTCTTTGTGATTGGTTTAATATATTTTTGGTTGTTTTCTGTCTTGTAATGGTTATTTTTATCTCTTTGTAGTCCATTTGTGTCTATTTTTGGCTGTTTTATATCTTCTTGTGGTTGTTTGCATGTCTCTTTGTAGTCAGTTTCCATCTCTATGTGGTGGTTTTGGTCCCCTGACCACTTGGACCCATGGGCACGCCATTGGAGTGTGACATCAGACTGACTGGACAGGGGGGAGCGAGGGGAGCTTTCGTCCACAGACAGGTGCACTGACCCTGTCCACCCCTGAAGGTGCCACTTGCATTTTATTGGACATTTAGGGCCGGCCAGTGTTTTTTAACAGCCACCTGGATGCAATAAAGGGCCAGCTCCTGAGCTCTGGCTGCCCAGAGGATTTCCCAGCAGCTCCCATGGGACCTCTGGCTAGTTAAGATGTTTATTAAGCTGAAAGTGGTCCAGTGGGAAAACACAGCACTTCTGAGAGATTCGGGCCAGCAGTTTTCTTGTTAGTCGGAGCGCTCCCCGGAGGATTGGGTTTCTTTTTCTTTCAAACCTCGGAGGGAGGACAGGGTCAGTTCACAGGGCACAAGGTTGACCAACTGGTAACTAGGCACATGAACCCAGGAAGGGGAATATCTAGAGACCATCAAGGTCAGCTTGGAGCGATTCCCACAGATTCCAAACTGAGCGTGTTAGCTAAACACATTGTAGTCAGCTCAAAAATGCAGATGTATTGTCAATTAGAAATATAATCGTCTAAATTTACAGGAAATTTCTGGAATCATCAGCAGCTATAAGTAAATATATTATATATAAGTAGGTTCGTTTTATAAAAAGCCTTCTGAACTCAAGTCTTTACACTTTTTAAATGATTGTATGAAGCTAAAATGTAAATTGAAGCATGTACAATACTGCAGTGCAGTTGTTTCTTTCCCTTTAATGCCCAGCTGAACTTCTTTGAAGAAAATGTCTGTCCAGAACATTGTGATGTTAGTTCTGCTTGCTGTGTGACAGATCTTGACCTCACTAAGCTCTGCTGGACCTCTAGTTCAAAGCGCTGGTCTTTAGCCTCAGGCACTCTGCCCTAATAACTTCAGTTAGCCTGTTAGCCTTTTTTTTTTCTCTTTCAAAAAGTTTAGCAGCTTCACTCCGCTTAAAGAAAAAGAGTTTAGAGGAAATATAGAGGAATAGTTAAAATTGCTTCTTCTGCTCAGCTTGATAAATATTACTTTTTTTTTCTTTCTCATTTTAATTTTGAACTTTCTGGAGGCAGAGCTGCAGAGCCCGTGGTTAGCACATTGTGAACTGAGCGGCACATGCGGCCAGCGATGGGTTTTTAGTGCTCTCTGCCTAATGTTCAGGACAGATTAGAAATGTTCGCCTGTGACAGATGCTGTCTAGATCTTCACTACCAGATCCACCCAGCTGCAAAACATCTGGAGGATTTCTACCTTTTTCCTCTGAAGTGAAGCCTATTAATGACACACCCACAATCATACATGTGCGCATACTCTCACATTCAGTACACACAGAACACATCCATTGTGTTTGATTGAGTAAAAAACACATAAACAGATGTTTGACTTGATTGCTGTTTATTTTAATTAATGTCTTATTTGTAGGGTTTTTTTTTGTTCCTGTCTTTGTTGATGCAGGATCGATGCCGTCACCAGGTTGTATTGATTCTTCACATATCTGTTTGCCATACAAACAGAGCGATTCATTTCAAGCTCTGCATCACAGCCAGTATGTATGTAGATGTATTTAGAATATCTTTCACTACTTCAGCCACAGATGTCTGCAGGCACATGCACTTTATTCAACAGGCACAGAATTTATGCATTCCTCATGAGGAGTGGGTAGCAAAGGCCTATACGCTTGTTGTTAATGGCACACATCCTAAAATCATGCTCCTGGCCTCCTGAAGCCTCCACTACTTTTTGTGTCAGAGGAAACATTATTTTTGTGGAGACAAATCCACTGAATAACATGATCATCTGATGAAAGGCGCTGCAAATCTTGCCTGAGCTCAGGCACTTTTGCTAATGATGAAAACAGTCATGTAACAACAAATGCCACGTATCCCGCTGTGACAGGACGCTGTAATATCAGTTGCTTATTTCCACAGGAGCCAAAGCTTTCCAAGTTTTTGAAAGCCTTTTCTCAAAGGGCAAAGCGTTGTTTTGTTTCTGTGTAGCTCCTTCACTCAGCACCTCTGTGAAGGATATTGAATGGTCCTCGTTGGGGAAAGATTTAATATTCTTTAGACGCTCATCAAGAGTTAGACAAAGTCACAAGTCACAGTCTCATGGAGACATTTGGAGACCAGGGTTTAATTTAGTTTTAAAATTCCCGTGCAGTAAGTTGTTCCTCATGTGTCTGAGCAGCTTAGGCTCACATGCGGACTTGTTTGGCCATCGCCTGTGTGTGAAGTAAAACAGAAGGGAAGGGGAGATCCCCACATCACAGGATAAACGGATTTTGTTATTGCTGGGTTTCATAATGTATCATCTGTTACCATCTGCTATCCAACTTTCAAATAACTTTTTTAAAATGTTTTGAAGATAATCCTTTGTAAAACGAAAAGAATTCATTGGGTTTTAACAAAACATGGGATATTAGGTTGTTGTTTTTTTCTCTTTTATTGCATGAAACAATTCAGAAAGGACCTCATTCAATTAACATTTTAGTTTTCATGACTGTACCACAAGAAAAAAAAAGTTGAATTAGTGTCATACACTGCAAATCATAGCAAGTTAATTATGATAAGAGGATAAATATGTTGTTTTTGACATGTGTCCATGAAATGGAAAAGTTAAAAACACACCATTATAAAACAATGATATGAGAAAATGACAAGGATATTTTGAAAAATAGAATTTATGTAGTGTTGTTTTTGTCAAGTCAAATAAATTCATGAAATGAAAGATGAATATATACATTATACATATATATATATGTATATATATATATATATATATATGTATATATATACATATATATATATATATATACATACATATATATATACATATATATATATATACATATATATGTATATATATATGTATGCTTACTTTATTTTGTTGTGTTTGTTTGGTTACCCCATAATAATGTATAATAATTGTAACTTAAACTAAATAATAATAACAATTTATAATAACTGTAACTTTAAGTACATTCTCTAAAGATGGTTGTCATTTCAGATACAGAACACTGAACCAACAGTGATAAGTTATTGTAAGTTACTGCTGCAAAATTATGCAAAATGTGCATAAAAACATATTTGAGGAAAAACAATATACATAAACTTAAATATATACTATTTTTTATCACCTAACAAAAGTACAGTGCAGCTCATCACAACAATAACATCAGGACAGAGTGGCTGATATATGACAGCAACAGTTTAAAACAAGAGAAGAAAAAAAATGGACAAAATGCAAATCAAAATGCAAATACTATGATGCAGAACTTATATTTAAAACACAATAAAGTAATTCACATAAATTAAACTTTCTGGTAAAGTAGCATTTTTTTTAGTATTTCAGCAGCAATAAATTGCAGCTAATGTTTATTAACTATTAAAAATTATTTGCATCATTAATAATCAAAGATTTATATTTTTTTGTAAGACAAAATGGATGACTTATATGTCTTAACTTTTACATCTTTGGAATTTTCAATTTTACAGTATTTCAAGCCAATATTAAAAATACCAAATATAGTTTATATTGTTCTGTTATTCTTATTACAGATAGACTTACAAAGGAACTCAACAAGTAAATGAGGAAATCTATGAAATACAAATTAATCTAAAAGCCTTCTTGTAAGTATTTAAGATAAAGAAAAAAATAATTGATATAATACATAAAAGGACATAATTTATTATAAGGATAAAAACATAATTAGTTTGAGTTTGTAGAATTTTTAAAGAAACGTTTACACTAACAAATTCAGCATGTCATTGAAAGTTTAACAAAGTAATAACAAACAGTATTTATGTGACTTGAAAGAACAGAGTAATGATCATTTTGTTTTGATTACATAACATATTCACACCTTGCATTACTGCTCTCTCTACCTGCATCACAGTATTTTATTTGAGTGTTTCTTTAGTTTAGGTATTTTTAAGTGACAAGAAGTTTTGCTGTGGAGGAGCAGAGTGAGTTGTACTGTGTGGTTGTGTCCAGCAGGGGGTGATATTGTAATTCAGTGGGCTTCAGAGGGTTCAGGTGATACCAACACACAACTGTGAAGTAATATGTGTTTATACTGGACCAGGTGCATAAATCTGACTGCATCCTGGATCAGTGTCATCAGATGACACCACAGTGTTCCTGTGGAGAGTGTGTGATTTGATATGCAGTGGTGATCTGAACGAAATGGAGAAAGAAATTTTAATACATTTAACATAAATGGCTTATAGCCAGTTTCTTTTGCACCAGATTTTCATTGAAGGGTTATAATGATTATTATTATTCCATTCTCTCTCTCTTCTTTTATTTGACAGAAGTGCCGTATTACTTGAACAGATTTTTTTGAAAGTCATAAACATAACTCACACTAATTGTAAATAGAGTTCAACAGAAGATGGAGTACTTTAAATAGTAATGTTTACATCTGTGATAACTGGATATTGTTTAGGTCTATTCCTGTAATTTAAAGGTCCATATGTACTCATAACGCAACATATAAATTATAGTAGTTTAATTATTTACTCAGAAGGTCACAAAAACTGTCAATATTCACCTTTTAAATTTTATGATTTTAAGGGTTTCAAACCAAATATCCTCACATCTTTTAGTAAATCTTAATAATTATATGTATTATGGTTTTCAGCTTTAAATGAGTGTCTAGCCATACTTTTTAATTGTTAGTAGTGATCATATAAATAGTAGAGGTCTAAGCATTTGTATGTGTATTTTTATTAGTGCTATATAGTCTCTGGTGGGAAACAGGGCTATAATATTAGATCTTATGTTAATTAAATTACAGCTCAGTTTGGCTCTGTGTGTCTTAACATAACCTACACAAATGCAGGTAAACAGTTCTCAGACTCACATTTCAAACTTGTATGTCAGCTTGCTGTCACACAGAGCCCTGTCAGGCCATCTGTCAGGAACTCAATAAATTTGTCAGTGGAAAAAAAAAAAAGAAAGAAAGGAAAAAAGGCTGAATCCAATAAATCATAACATAAACAAATCTAGCCATGGGTTGACAGTGCTGTATTATACTTTGGCTTAATCCTGGGGGAGTTGGGATTATCCTGCAGTATCATTTTTTTTGGCTGTCTCAGTATAAGATGGGCCGTGTGGTGCAGGCGAATAAAAGCAGAAATATGTGAGTGAGTGAGAAGAAGAAAGAAAAAGTGCAGTATTTATCCTGTGTGCATCTGTACATTTAAAACAACTCAAATAAATAAATAAGCCATATAGGCAATACTTAAAAATGTACAAAAATCAGATGAACTCAATTTGTGAGTGAAATTAAAAATCAAATCCAGTTGTTATGCAGCTTTATATGCAGGGGCCCTCAGGCCTGTGGGGCCCTGCATCTCATCCTCTATTTGTTATTACAGCAGTGCTGCCTGTTTGCTTCCTGAGTGGAATTACAGTGTAATGATATTCATTTTTTTAAGATGAGAACGCAACTAAAACAATGCAGAAACTTAAGATTCAGCTCAAATAGCAAAGAAAGAAAGAGGGGAAAATAAAAGGTTGAATTAAAGTGGAGTCGTTGCAAATCGCCGACGTGCAAACCTTCAATACGCGTCACTGCTGATCCACGACCGGTCAGCGGCTCCGTTGGCGCAGTGCTGCCCCTCTCACAGTCACAGCCATGATTTCACGCAAACGTCCATGAGTGCGGGGTAAAAGAAAAATGCCCAACAATATTTCCCCCAATTCGATAAATGCATTTAACCTGAGAAACTGTGCAGATACTGAAGGGCAACTCGGCTGCAAACAAATTAAAGGAGCCTGAATTTTTTCTTTCATTCGACTTTTAGAGGAGAAAAAAAAAAACAACCAAGCATCATGGAGAGCTTAGAAACACTCATTAAAAGATCAAAGTGAGTTAACTATCAAAGTCCTCTAGCCATGCAATTTAGGGAGCCATTATGTCTTTGGTTTGCTGAGTTTCTCCTTTGAGGATGTGAAGTGTTCTTCTCATTTTCTCTCAGCTATTTTATTTTAAAAAACGCTTATCTTTGCGCTTTACTTTTACGCATAATTGAAAATGCTCACATTTCAGCTCAAGCAAAAAAAGATAATGACATAGATGCAGCCTTTCTCACAGTCCACGTTTTTAAATGTATTATATTTATTATATTATAGCTTTACGTTGAGGATTATTATTTTCTGTGATTTTATTTTTTATTATGAAACTATACATTGATTGTAGCCTCCGGGTGTGAGGCCTGACACAGTGTGAGCTGTGTGAGTTATTCTCTGCGTTGGAAAATGAATGGATCCTGTGTGGCTTATAAACAGCGTGATGTAAATGTAATTAAAGTGGGAAATGGTCTATATGTTTAGACGTATATTTTAATATGATTGATGCGTCGGTTTGGATGAGATTTAAATGTAACGAAGTCGAGAAATAATTTGATTGATTTCTTGTATTTAGTGTCAGATTTGTGCCATAATGTGGTGAATCTTTTCAGAGCGGGCCTATTTATCATGACGCATCCATTAAAACATGCGCAATAACATAATTACGCAGTGATAATTGCGCGTAGAAGATTTTCTCGTTTTCTTAATTAACTTTTTTAAACTTTATCAATGTGAAATCTGCTTATCTTTGATCCAAAGCAGGCAAAAGTGCGCAAATTTACGCATATTTCCAACTTTGCTCCAACTCAATATTTTTGCTTTTTTCCCCCCCGAAATTATTGCTCTTTTTCTGCATTCAGAAACCTCATTATATCCGTCTTAATATTCAGTCACTACACTCACTTTGAAAACTAATCCAAATCCCAGCAGCCATCGGGAATGTGCATTGCTTGCCATAATGGCGCATTATAATGGTCTCTTACCTTTCCGATGGATGCAACAGTTCTGCTTACTTTAAAGTCAATTACTTAACTTTAGGGGACCCATTGCTTTCTGCGCTGCACACCTGCTGCAACGCTTTTTTTTCCTTTCCTCCTCTCCTGCCTTATAGCAGCAGGCGAGGGAGGGCTTGTCATGTAGAGGCTCATTAAAACACCGCCGGCTAAAAGTTGGTGGATTGATTTATTGAATGAATGTTTGATGTCCTCATTCACACAAGTGACCTGGCCGATAACTGCTGAATGAGGAGGAGGAGGAGGTGGAGGAGGAGGAGGGAGAAGCGGGGTAACACTGGCTTTATGTTATATGTTTTTAAAAAAAATGTATTGATTATATTGTATTGATAACGCAAAGCTCCAAATGTAGTTGTAAGATAATCCAATAAAGTGTGAGGAGGAGGTAATTGAGCAACCCCATGCTGATGGAGGGGCTGCAAATAGAAGAAGGGGAAAAAAACGGCTAAGCCGGGGGTGGATGACTTCATGACTGGCAGGTATGGACTGATTGTAACACAGCAAGTGTCCCTTAATGACAATATCAGTACCTTAATATTCACACTGTGTTTGTTTGTGCTTTAAACACTTCTGTAATTGTTATATAGTTTTAAAAAAAAAGGGTGACAATAGGTGAAAATAGTAATTTCCTCTGTGTTTGGCTCCCCTTGTATCTGTTAGATACCTTCAGCTATTCTCTGAGTGAACGGCAGAGGGCAACGCCAACAGTGTGTTCTCTGTTTTCCAAACTGGGCTACAGGTCATCGCCTTGATGCTTCACAAAGGACATCAAAAACAACAGCAAGGCCTTTGGATTGAAGGTAAACGCTGCGTGCAAGCACTCAGATAATTCTGCAGAAACACATGGATTTATTTTGCCTTTTATTCCTTTCTATAGACTATCTCACAATTCTGTAAATATATAACTGATATTTTTCTTTACACAATCTCCAGCAACTTATTCTTATCATAATAGCATGCCTAATTATTTACAATAATAATAGTATGGTTGCTATAGTGTCAGTCATCTCCTCATGTCTTCATTAGGCACCAGGTTGTATTTTTATTTCAATTATAATAAAGGCCATGAGTTAATCTGAACATACAGCAACATTGCTTTACAGTCCGTTTCACATGTAGCTGAGCTGTGTTGCATGCGTCCTGTCCACTGTTTTCTGCCTGTGTATGTGTATGCACCTATAGCTTTTAAAAGAACCTGACAAACATGACGATGAGCCTCTCACGTAGTGTGACATGGGAAGGAGCGCACGGTGTGTTTTCAGACAGGCCTCTGCAAACGTCTCAATCACATCCTTACTAAATAAATGTAGGCATGTATAATATAGATGTGTAAAATTGCACAGTGTGATATATAATTGTGATCATGCGTATTTGTGCAGTTTGGGATTTTCACTCAAATTGGCCTGCTCACATTGGGCTGATTTTCATGTGCACGAGGGCTCCTTGCTCAGATAATAAGATTTATGGCTGCTGTGTACCTGCAAAATAAACACAGCGCAGGCCGCCCTGTAATTATTTTTAGTATTATCATTATTACTATTATTGCTGCTTCTCCTCTGACCCCATGATGGATAGCCACGGCTCGCACAGAGTCCACCTCGGTGCTGGACAGAGCGCTGTTATCACCACTGATCGCCAGGTGCATCAGCTGAAAGGGGACAGCAGCTTCCAGCAGAAACAATACACAAAAGAGCAAAGAGGGTGTGTGTGAGGCTGGGATGTGTTTTCCACCCCTGACGGGAATATAAATATTCATTTATGGTGAATATAGAAAAAGTTTGTGTCTTGCTTTGGTATTTTTTAAGTTATATTTGCTAAATAATCACATCACATTGCAGAGTGTGTTATTTTCTGAGAAAGCGCGTGACATAATACGCGTAATAATTAGATTGTAGTGACTTATTATTATTATTGTTGTTGTTGTTATTATGTATTATATTATGGTGTTGTTGCTTCAGAGTGAATCCAGGCCTGTGTAAAATATCAGTTGTCTCTCTGTGCTCGTCTTTACGCTTGACTCCATGTGTGTGTTGTTATTGGACTGTGTGCAGCGCACTGTACTCTTCTCCAATAGCATCCCAACGGCGGTGAATGGGGGGAATGAAAAAAGTGTAGCCATGCATGCAGGAGTGGGAGGATCCACTCGCTTCAATCTCGATCTCAGACTTTTGCAGCGACAGGGGCACAACCAACCAACCAACCGTCTCTGTTACCTCCAAAGAGTTACTGCCGGGACATCTACACACACACACTCTCTCCAATTTTTGGATTTGTTGTCACTTTTTTTTTGTTTTTTTCTTTTTCTGACTTTTTGACAAAACTGTTATTCCGGTGAAGAGAAATCACCCAGCGTTCTCCCGTCGGGCTTGAGGACGAGAAGATAAAGCTTCCTCAGTCCTCTAATTATAACAGGTGACTGTTGAGAGAGTTTATTCCACCTTTATTGTGTCCTTTCTGTCTCTCCTGACACATCTGGGATCTGTGTAGCCGGCTCACACTGCCTTTACATTCTAACTTGTGCGCGCATCCGAGTCGAGCTCTTGCATTTCATCTAGTAAAGCTCATTTTGTAGTTTTTCCTCCTCCGAGCTGCAGGCTGTGTGTCACGCGGAACTCAAGCGGTTTCAACAGGTTTCAGCCCCCTGTCCTCCAACTTTGTGTGCCCGGGGATTCTCTTGTCGAGTCTGACCGTGTTCTTATATGGATATTGCAACAGGTCTGGTGTCACTGGAGCGCCTCTCCGCGGGAGAACAGCCCGAGACGTGCATCATGCTGGACGGCATAAAAATTGAAGATCATCCCCTGCGATCGGGACAAGCCACGCTCGGAGTCATGCTCGGTGAGTCTTTTATTTTACTGTATAAACCTCAGCAAATGAGTGTGAACTGGGGTCAAACACTGTTATTCCTGTCTGGATGCCATTACTGTGTGTGCATGCCCACTGCTGTTTTGTTTCCTGGCACATTGGAGCATGAAAAGTTCACATTCAGGCATGAAAACCACTGATAACAATGAAAAATGTAGTTTTATTTGCATGTATGTGCGAAGATAACGCACCATTAGCGACCCAGCCATCCAAAGGCAAGGGGAGTGATGTAACCTGGAGGCCTTGTTGGTGTAAAAATGTCAAATTCATCCATTAAAACCTGCTTTTTTATTTGATTAAATCCCACACACCTGAATTGATTTCTTTAGACTATAGGCCTTTATCGCTGTAGAGTTTTCACAATGTTTGACACGGGCCTTCTCTCTGTCTCTGACGGGCCCCAACTGCTGTGCCGTTTTTCCAGGGACTGACTGTCATCATCCATCCGTGTGTGAAGGATGCCAGCGTCCCATCTCCGACCGCTTCTTGATGAGAGTCAACGACTCGTCATGGCACGAGGAGTGTTTGCAGTGCACCGTGTGTCAACAGCCCCTCACCACCAGCTGTTACTTCAGAGAAAGGAAACTTTACTGCAAACACGACTACCAACAGTAAGCACAATTGTCTCCCTGCATTTCTGCAGATTGCTTTGGTTGGTGTGCAGTGATTTGAGAAAGAAAAGAGTGGAGATTGTGGCTGGCTTGAGGGCCATATATGTGTGTGTGTGTGTGTGTGTGTGTGTGTGTGACATCAGTGTAAAAACGCAGCCAACTTTGAATTTCATTTTTACAAAGCAGTGTGAAAAATCAGCAATTTGGATAACTGATATAATTCAACCTATCATCTTTGCTTTATTTGCCTCACTTTATTTGACATTTGATCCTTGTAAAATTATAAAAATCAATGAAAGAGCAACAAGAACAAGTGGACTTAAATCTGAGCTTTTTACTTCCTTCAAATATTTGAATAATGAGTGTGAGCTGTGGAGCACGCTCGCATTAGCGCTCATATATTATTGTCATATGCTTGGCTCTCTTATTGTCACAGTGGCCCACGATATTTCCACATTTATGTCTGCGGGACCAGTGCATTTCTAACACACACACACACACCAAAAAAAAAAAAAAAATGTGATCCCACTCAGGCCCGAGAAAGTGCAGGCGGACTGTCTCGGTTGTTTCATTCCGCTCTCTGTCAGGTTTTTTCCTGATAGCATCATGTGGCATTTTCCATCATCACCAGCAGCAATCAAAATATGGAAATCATAATTTCTGTTAGGTGTCTTTTACACAGTCTGAGCCCACGGCGCAGATTGGATTTATTTTCCGAACAGCCCAAATTTATTCTGTAAATCTCAGCCTTTAAATATTTTTTTTAAACGTTGCTTCATTTAATTTTAGCGCGTTTTGTAGATTTTGTTTTACCTTATTCATATTTTATTTCATTTTCTAATATTTTATTTTATTTCATTCTATTTTATTTTGATTGGATATGGCATGTTTTTGCACGCGGCATGGCATCAATTTAACGCTTTAATGAAAAACAATCTGCGCTTCTTTTTGCCCAGTATGACTAGCACATGCCTGCGAGCTAAACACGCAAACTTAGATTCAGTAAAATAAATAAATAAAAATACGAACAATAATAATAATAATGAGAAGTTTAGGCATTTGCGCACGCGTGACTCTCGCAGACACACACACAATTTTAAAGGCATTAATAATTTAGCATTAAATTGAAGTTACACAATTTGAAAACATCTTTAAAAAATCGAATTTATTTTGGGTTAAAATGCTGGAGTGTTATTATAATAGCACAGTAACGTGATTAAATGCAGAATGCTAATTTTATTTTATTTTTTAAATTTACAGCAACACAATAAATAAAACAAACAGCATTATTAATATTACAGCCACTAAAAATAATAATTTAATAAATTATGGATAAATGAGAATAATGTAGGAATTGGCCCCTTGTGTTTTTTGTTTTTATTGTGAATTACAATAAAGTTTTACATTCTAAATAAGGCCTGTGACAGGAAGTAGCATGGCAGCCATTAGCCATGGAGTAAGATAAATTAGTAAATTGAATTAGTAAATTATCACATAAAAGCAGCAGTGATGTCAGTATACAGAGGTAAATATCGAGGCTAAGGAACAGGAGTAACAGCAATGCTGAGGGTTGCTGTTTGGCCTGTGTGGACCCTGGGGTGCCCTGTGTTTCTCATCGCATGAGCGCTTTTCATGCTTGTCACTAAATTTTCAGCTTTTTGTGTCCGGCCTTTTTAACAATTCTACTTCGATTACCGGGACATTATGGTTCTCTGCTAGATGCCTTGCAAGCAACAAAGAGTTACATCCATTGCCATGCGTGCCATTCATCCAGCTTTGTGACAGGAGTGTAGTCGGCTGATAACAATGGAAAATTCATAGCAGTAACTATGGGATACCAGAGCCACGGCGTCACGGCTCAGAGGTGGCTGGAAGCTGAGACAGTCCGGCAGAGAGGAGGATCTCTTTCTCATGCCTGTTACAGCGCTGTCCATTTATTGCTGCTTCTTTTTTTTAATCTGTTTGGTGTGTGTAAAGATAAGAAGACAGACATAAACATACAAAGACAGATCTATTTTTCTTCCAAATAATACTCTCTCCTTTCCTTTAGCATTTAGTTTCTGCTTTGCTTTTGAAGTATCACATTTGGTGCACAACTGACCATTCCCCCCGTTTTCCCTGCTACATTTTAAATGCTGTGAGCTTGTGTGGCAAGTCTGATCACCCCAGCCAAACACAGCAACCTGCTGGGCGACGTCCTGCTCTCACACACTGTTATTCATCACACATCTTTTAATTCTTCACCCTCCTTCCCCCACTTTTTTTTTCACCCCTCCCAGGTTAAATGCTAGCTGGAGGGTCCTTCCATCACACAGACACAAGTATCCCCTTTTTTTTTTGTTTATTCCATTTGCATTGATGGGATACTTAAAGATGTAATTGGCACCTTTTTGACTTTTATGACACCCATTTAAGATGCATTTGTCAGCCCACAAACTGCTTTGGGCTGTGAAGAGAGCTCCTAGCCTTACAGAGGTCTACGTGCCTAATTACATTCCAACAGCAACTGATTCATGCCCCGTAATCAGCTCTCACTAGCTATAATAAATCAAGGAATTGGCAAGCATGTCTTTTTTTGCACCTTTGGAACAGGTTTAAGTGCAGACGGGGGAAAACTATTGTGTACTGTGTTATTAAAACTCCCACCAACACAGTTCAACACATCCTGCTCCATATAGTGCAATTATATAGTAACAAGATTGGATTATATTAGCCTCTTTTTCTGCCGTGCAGCTGACCCGTGTTTATCGTCCCTGTCTTGATGGGAAATTTGTGAATGAGGAATATTTTTGATCCAAAAAAATCTCAAATGTACAGATGTCGGGCTTCTTTTCCAGAGGAGCTGTATATTTTAGAAGAGGACAAACACAGCAATACAGTGGCACCTTTTGCAAGAATATTTCAGAGCAAGTTTGATAGAATTGAAGGTAAATAGGCAGAGCTGTCAGTTGGACGGGAGCCATAGCCGTAGAGGAGGAACAAGCTTGAACGAGACGGGCGGTATGTAAAAGGGTAGAGTGGAATTACACCACCCCGAGAGAGTTTGTTGTGCCCTGGTGTTTGGAGGTCAATTATACATCATTAGGAAGAGGGAGATCTTTTCCCCGGGGAGACCTTTCCTCTAACCAAGCAGATGCTTTGAAAGGAGCCATGTAATAAGGCCTATCACTTGACCGAAGTGTTGGACAACACCCCTGTAATGGACTGCCTTGTTAGAAACTGCCACGGGCTCCATCTACAAAACATAACATTAACTAACTATATTATACACCATGCTGCCTACATTTGGGTCCTGCTGATGCATTAAAAAAAAACAACTCACATTCCACAGTGGATTTTTTTTTCCTCCATGCTCTATAAAGTTTAACTGTCTTGCAAAATGTTATTTTAGAGTGTTTCATTTGTAACTTATCCAAAACACATCAGCATGCAGATTTTTCCCAATTTTCGAATTCACGCGCCGTAAGCAAAATTAAATTCAGGTCACGGTAGTATGAGTAGTAGGAAAAACACAGCAGTGATGAAGCCATAAAAGCAGAGCTCCCAGAACCTGTCTCACCTCCCATGTACGCTGGACGATCCCCCGGTGTGCTGAGAGGTGCTTTTTAGAAATGTTTGGAGTGCCCTCCTGTGAAATTGTTGTTTTTTAATTAGCTGTGCTTGGGACTCTGCAGCAGTGTGTGCCGGATAGATGCTGACGGCTGGGTTTCTGTGTTAGCTCACCGAGTATGTGTGTGTGTGTTTTACTCACTCTAGGGCACTCCCGTGTGGCCTGGCACTTTGTGAACGCTCATACGCACACCAAAAAAAAAAAAAAAAAAAAAAAAAGAAAAAAAGAAGACGTACTTTGTGTTGTCAACCCGTTCTGTAGTTTTGTAGTTAATTAAAGACTGTCCTCAGTCCTGCTACAGTATTTCAGAAGCAGCTCTGATCTGTGGGTGCCTTTGTGCGAGACTTTCAAACTTTCAGCCATACTTTCTGTTTTTTTTTTAAATACTCCCTAAAAAGGATAAAAATGTGTCTTTAGCCACTGCTCTTGGGTAAATAAAAGAGGACCTCTACAGAGAGACAAATCTAATGTTAGAAACACTAAGTCGGATAATATTGCTTCAGCTTGCTGGGATTTTTTAGTGCTCGGCAAGGAGCTAGCTGAAGCTGGCCCCGTTCCTCTGTAAGGAAGTATTGGGTTTTATGTCAACATGGCTCGGCCTGTCCCAGCAGCATACGAGGATGCATCATCTGTCATCTCATGGTTTGCTAACTGTCCCCCCCTCCCTGGCATATTTAGACCCATTAAAAGGACCTGTTGGAGTTTATCTGCATCACTAGCTGCATCTTGGATTCTCTGTTTTGTTTTGTTTTTTGTCATTTCCGGTTCCCACAAATAGCTCTTTGAGTGATAAATATTTGCTTTAAACATATCATTTTACATGAACCCTTGTATATATGAATAGTGCTGTTATAAAATTTACACCAGCTACATCTATAAAAGCTGCTGTTTATGCTCACTTGATGTTTTTTTGTGATGCTGTCAGTAAATCTGAAGTATTGTGTTATGAAATCAGGTGAATGTTTGTACTATAAAGGCATTTCTGCCATGTTTTTTAGCAGGAATGAGTGGGAGCAGAGTGTGTTTGTGGGGGGGCTTTAAGTATACTGGTGTGTATGTGTATGTAGCAGCACTTGGAACACAAAGCACTTTGCAGGATGCTCTGGGAAGCCACAGAGGCTCAGCCACGGTAATGCCCATCACCACTTTAGAGGCCAGACTGGTGGCGAGGGATGTGGAAAGAGGTCTCTGTGGCTTTGTGTGGGGGAGCTGTAGTGCAGGGGAGGAGAAGGATCTGCAGAGGGATCTGCCTGGTGTGCTCACATTACACTGGATGATAGCAGAGGGGTGCAGAGGAACTCAAGCATGCAATTTGTTGGTAGCCACAATTTAACCTCATCTCCTAAAGCCGGCTGTTAGGCAGCCAGTGGGACATGTCAGTCAATCGGGAATGCTAATCAGTGACGGCGGAGAGAAAGCCCCCGGCTCGGCAATGTAGTGATTTTCATTACTGGCTCCAAGTCCACGGGCCTTCAGGTTTATTTTCACAGCATGACAACTCTTCATAACAAAAAAAGGAAGGCAACCACAAACCATTAAATGCAATTTACAAATTAGATTTTGGCTAAATCTGTGAAATACTGTAATAGGTTTCTTAAAGTAGCCAGCCGAGGAATACACGCACTCAGCAAATGTTTTCAATTTCAATTTGCCAGATTACATGTTTAAATCAGAAGAATGAACATTTTTTTAGTGGCTGGATTTTTTGCTGCATTGAAATTATTCATTTCCAATATCATTTACGGTGTGTCGGATGAAAGTGTAACATTCACAAAAGTATTTCCGCACATCTCCGGCTTTTTTAATAATACTTCATATCTGTTTGTGTCATCCTGCTCTTCTAGTTTGGAAATAGCCCACACTTGTTTCTCCAGGCAGCCTGGTCGAACGTGCATGAGAAATTGAGACATGGCCTCTGCTGCTGGCTCGCAGTATCGCTGCTGGCCCCAACTGTGTATATGTGATCCCACTCTGGAATGTTTTTCCAACACGTAGGCTTTTCACAGATACACTAGAGAGGACTGGCATCATAGTGGCAAGTGCTGCATTCAGACTGTTGTGTGCCCAAGGCTTACTCTCACACTCACGTCACACATTCTAGCTCTACATGGGAATGGGCAGAGCAGTGTGTTTGTCTACATACACCCCAGGTTTTTGTGAGGGTGTGGGCGCATGTGTATGTGTGTGTGTACACTTGCTTCCTCTCTCTGCTCCTTTCTTTCTTTGTCTCTAATCTAAGCTCTTTCCACTGCCTCGCACTCACTTTCTGCGTTTTAAAGATACATTTCAACACCTCATTTTAGCTGTTGCATGTCTGAATTTCAGCGGTGTAGATTTTTGTACAGATACGGCAAAACACGTTTCTTTGTCCTCTTTTTTTTTGCCCCTTTTAATCTTCATCAAATGAGATTAGCCCCCAAATACCGGTATTCCTGCCCAAAGTGACTGACAGAGATTTGCACTTTTATCATTAAGTGTGACACTAAGCTGGTCGGAGCTTTGTCTTGAATGGAGGGTCTGACGGAAACGGGGGCTCCTAATCCTTTTATTTGTGTCAGGCCCAGAAAGAGGGAAGAATGGGGCCGGGGTGGGATGGGGCTGCAGAATGCCACGGCCCTTAGTCCCCTCCAGACCCGGCCTCCACAGCCAAGTGAGCATGAGACTCATCCTATGTGGTCTATGCACTCGAGCGGACGCATACACACTCATGCGCACACAGGCGCACATTTGTGCATCTACAGTATGTTAAAATGTTTGCTCAAGCAAATGCACACAATCATGAATACACCGTCTCGTGTACAAATACATATGCTCACCCGCTTGTGCACAAGATCGCACATGCACAGTCATTTTCGAGTGTGTACCTGCTCACAGCAGAGCATGCGTCTGTCTGTGAGTGCATGGGTTGCAGTAGCAGGAGGTTCAGTCTAGGATGAGATTAATAAAGTTTGCCGGTTCCCTGGTCGAGGTCCAACGCTAGGCTTTTGTCTGCGGCTCACATCGGGTTGTGGGGCTTCAGCTCCTTTTGTGTGTGCACCCTTGTGGTAATCCATCTCCAGCGGGAGTCCCCTGGGGCACTTTATTTACTCATTCAACTGTTTGGAAGTCTGTTAGACTGCAGATCAGATGCAGTGAAACCGATGTGATTACTTTAACCAGCACTTGCAGATTCCTGCCCAGCATCTCCTCTCACCCTGAGCTGCTGTGCTCTGCAGGTGGGAGGGAAGGTCCACACTGGCTCATCCCGCTCTGTCTGTCCTGTTTACCGGCCTGGTTCGGGGGCTTATGAAAATTCTGCATTAGTTATTGAACCTCCTGTGCCCACACACTGTAGAGCTGACTTGAGTCTTTTATTATCCTTGTGTGTTTGAGTTTGTTATTTTTCTCCCTTGCATCTGAAAAATACAAGTTCCAAAAACTGGTGGCTGACTGAATTTTGTCTCTTTCTCAGCAGATCATAATTCAGCACCATAGCAAGTGTGGTGTCACAGTGTAAAAACTAACATCTATGTTTCATTGCAAACAATGAGATGGATTTGGTTATCCATCCATCAACATAAACCCAGAGCTATGTATCTGGGGCTAACCCCCGTGTTAAACCGTTGCAGGCTGTCAGGCTCTCTGAATTTACTCTCCGTCTCTTCCCCCTGGTGTGGCTGGGGAATATGGTTGAAATCAGCTGCCAGGACCGGCATCTACTGCGAGAGCTCCCTAAACTCGCTGTTTAGAACCAGCCGCTGATTGGTGATGGCTGTCTTGGCAAGAAAAATAACCCCGTATAAAAACAGTGCAGATTGGGTTTCTACGCGTCTGACTCACTCTCCTCCTCTCTGACCGGCCCCCCCACGGCAAGCCAGCATGATTTGTGCATGAGGTCCCGTGACCCATGGAAGCTTCAAAAAGCAGCGAGGGGAAATATTTGGATGATCCTGATGGGGGAGTGGAGACGTGGGAGGGAGGCAGGGATGATGGGGGCTTGGTAAGTGCAGGGCTAAGCGGTGTAAGGCAAGGCAGATGTGGAGAATCTGCAGTGCAGCCGTGATGACAGGGGAGTGTGTGTGTGCAGAGAAGATGACTGCCCATCTTGGAGTCTTATCCAGACACCCACCACCAGTGTCCCATAGGACAGCTGTAACACAGACGTCATGTTCTGCACGAAACAGTGGCAAACAGTAGAGGAGAGTGTGCACGAGGGGGCTGGAAAGAGTTGCAATAGAAGAGGCATTTTATCATCAGGTAGCATTCCCTGATACTGATCGTCTGCACCTCACCCCCCTGCTGTACACCCCCGATCCCTTCTCCTCTCCCTTTACCTTTCCTCTGCCGCTTGGATATTAATGTTTCCCAGAAAGCTGCTTCAATACGTCTTCTCGGGAAATTCCACGACTCATGAATGCTGCAAAATGATCTGGTGTCTATGAAAAGGATGGATAAGGGGATAAAACATAAAGATTTTTCAAAGTGGTTTTTGTGCATATGTGATTTCATAGTGCTCTCAGGATGGAGATTTCTACTCAGTTGCCTTGATAAGAAAAATGTGTTGCTGCAGGTGAAGCCTGAGTTGTTTGCTCCATTCATCTAAATTTTCCTCCTCTTGCCGATAGTATTGTTTGATTCAACCTCATGGCCTCATAGCACATTATTTATGCACAGAATTTGCCTCGGGGGCCAGTTCGCTGGAAACCCCATTGAACAGAAATAGCTGTAGTAGACTGAGGCTTGATGCAAACCCAAACTCAGCAGTTAAAAAAGCAAAGCTTTGGTCTGAGGCAGCTCCAATCAGTCTTTGGCCTCTATGCTTGTCGCTGCCTCCTCCTGAGAGTGGGTGGGTTGACTGACCCCTAGGGTGTCTGTCTGCCTTAACGTTGGCCCTGCAGGCCCACGCTCACAGGGGAGCGCCAGCCCCAGGCCGGAGCTGTGCTCTGAAACCAGAGCTCCAACGTTGTGTTGTGATCCCAGCTGGAGAGACAGCTCTGGCTCTGAGCGGAGCCCTCTCGCAGCGTGCAGTCGGGGTCACCGGTGGCCTCTCAGCCTTCATCACTCCACTGTGCTTCTGCACAACACAGACTAGGACTGCATTATTTATTGACCCGCAGTCTTTGGTTCTTCTAAGACTCTGTCTCGCAACAAATATCAGAGAGCTGAAGTTTTGATGAGGTCATGTTATCAATTACATGTAGCTTGGGAGGTTAAACTCCACAAAATGTTAGTTCTGCCTGCACAATTTTCTAGATGAATGTTTCACATGACTTCTGCTGTCAGTAATAGCACTCTGTCAGTGAAATACAATGTCATCTGTTATGTCTATGTTGGATGGTCTCGCTTTTAAACTTTAATCTGCAAAGTAACCAGAAAATCTGGTTTTAGGAAAAATGCCACTTTGAGTGTTTGTGGTGTGAATGTGTCTTCATGTTCGTGTTTTTGCAGTTTCTCAACACAGCATGTTTATCATATGGTATCTTATAGGTTCCAGCTTCACTTTGCATTTAATCGTGTTTTTTTGCATTCCTGTGTGAATGTGCTTGCATGTGTGCAGCCATATGTGTGTGCAGCGTGCCCGCTTGTGTGTGTGTGTGTGTGTGTGTGTAGTGGGTCTGTCACTCGGCCAAGCATTGGACATGCTGTTGGCAGGCGACACAGTCTGTGGATTCTCCTCTTGGTCGTGCTGCTCTGGAGGCAGAAAGCGGTGCGTGCCACCCAAACCACCAGCCGCCACCCCCCCCCTCCCACCCCCTTCTATCATCAGCAGACCGGCCTTCTCCCTGCTCTCCATGCTCTCCTTTTCCTGGGCCCCAGAGCCTGGGCTGTGGCCTGTGGATGAGTGCTACATCCTGGCTGTCAGCACAGGGGTTAGCTGGGGATTGGCCTGTGGTGGAAGTGCAGTATCAGGCCCTGTCTGTCAGCTCCTCGTTCCACTTCATCCGCCCCTCAGCGCAGGCTGCAGTCAGTGGCACAAACATACGGTGAGCTGTGACTGACTCAGATCTCCTGCTTGAAAATGAAAGCATCACCCTCAGAATAGGCATATTCATAACCATGCCAATGAAAAGGGGCTGTTTAAAACCCTTAAGTGCTCGGGTGTTGTGTTTTTAAACAGACCGCGAAAGCTTTGACAGATGGTTTACTATTTCACCCAGTATTTCATTTCAGGTACTTTTAACTGTCGCTCTCTGACTTCCGAGGAGCAACCACTCACCCACAGCATGTATTTGCATACAGTTACAGCTCCCTTGCAACCATTTTTTACTGGAAAGACCAGTATCCATTTATCAGATTGATGAATGTTTGCAAAATGTCACTCAAGATATTTTATAAATCTTGTGGGTGATATATTCTCTGCCAAGATTCTGATTTTGTGCATTTACATGGAGCCCATACCTTCCCTCCGTCTGTGGATCACATTATCTGATACACACACACACAGGTACATACATGCTTATACACACGGACACACATCTGTACTGCACATGGTCGCAGACAGGCCTACACATGTCGGAGGATTTGCGACTATAATCAGATTAATTGGTCCATCTCTCCTTGGAAACATCACATATACACATGAAGGCCTCTGGTAGCTTTCAGCTGGATGCTGCTTACACTAACCAGAGGCCAGGCAGCAGGCGCGAGGTCGGCAGGGTCACAGCACGCTCTCTGGCATCAGCATCTCTTTATGGCTTACATGTTCGAAAAATTATTACAGCACTTACAGCCTCATTCTGTTTGACAGAGAAGGAATTTCTATCTGTTTCTCTTGAGGGCTCCGACTTATTTAAGCCGCACTTTCTTTTAGTTAAATTTGACACAGAAACGTTTTTTCACAACGTAAACATGAAAGTTGGTGTTGCTTGGCAGAAGCTTCGGCCTCTTCAAAGACAGCAGCAAAACACACTTGACCTTTGCGACGAATATTATAAGTACATTAACCATAATCCTTATTAACATTCTCCAAGCTGCATGCAGGTTCAGCGCCTCAGTACGCAGTGTATGTTTTTCTTATTGCCCACAAGTATGTTTATGTGAGGGACTATCTACACACATGGTGCCATTCATGATTTTATTATAGGTTTTAACCTCACCACAACTTATACATAGGAACGAGTAATCCTCTCTGTCTTTCTTTTTTCCTTTTCAAATTGTGCAATCTCCCGTTAACCATAAATACTTCTGTTTGCATGTATTATAGTAACTGTTATGTGTTCAGGGAAACTAAAGTGTCACCAGTACTGGTAGTTAACAGTGTTAAGGGTCATGTCATGGTGCTTTAAATCATGATTCCCAACCAGATTTACATGTACCCAGAGGGTGCTTCAGCAAATGTCAGTGGATATGTTGAAATATCTTGGAATAGCGCCAAGTAATTTAAGAAAATAAAAATTACAATTTTAAAAAAACCCCACACATATTGAGTCTGCTACAACACTTTAACACCAGACTTTGTGATGTGAAAACTAGAAGCAGAGAAGTTGAAACAGCTAGCTAAAAGTAATAGATAAATGAGCAAAAAGCAGTAGGTGATGCATCCCCCTCGTTAACCTGCCATCCCTCTCCACCCCCCAGATCCAGATGGCATCCTATCTGGACCCTGATCTATACCCAATAAATTACTGAGAATTAGTACATTTTGACAGAGCGTTTCTCTGTTACCAGTGCAGCTTTTGTAGCACCGGTTTAGCAACCAGGAAGCGTCCAGACCAATTGCATGCGTTAAATCATCTCACGTGATGCTACTCAGCCAAGTCTGTGCATTCCAATAATCACTGCGACTCAGGTGAGTGAGATACACACACAGGGGTGAGACAACACGTGAGGCAACAGTCGGTGAAATAAGTGACTCAGAGAAAAGCAATTACACATGGCGTGTTCTAAAGAGAGAAAAGTAGACAGCAAAAACAGAGCTTTTTTTAACCAAGAAGTGACAGACTCTTACATGTCAATTCTTCACATAGGCAGTTCAAAACCAGTATGTCTCATCATATATCATAGCACAAGACAAAGCGCAGTACATGTTTTGAGCAAATATACCCTCCTAAATCAGAACTGAGTGCATAGAAAATACAATATTTTATATGCCACTGAATCATGACATAAGTTAGCCATTAACAAATCACCTACTGGCTAAAACAGAATGAACAGTTGAAATAGTGAGGTGAAACTGATGAATAAACAACTGAAATTATGAGCTAAAAGTAGTGAATAAACAGTTTAAATAATTAGCTAAAGGTAATGGATAAAAGGTTGAAATAGTAAGCTATAAGTGATGCAATAATGGTTGAAATAACGACCTAAAAGAGATGAATAAACAGTTGAAATAGTAAGGTAAAGGTCATGAATAAACCGTTAAAATAATTAGCTTAAAGTAGTGGATACAAATTTGAAATAGTATGCTTAATATGATAGCTAAACATTTGAATTAGTAAGCCAAAAATAAATAAATAAATGGTTGAAATAATTTGCCTATAGAGGTAGAGATACAGTTGAAATAGTATGCTAAAAAAAATGAATTTACGGTTGAAATAGCAAGCTAAAGGTAACCAAACCAACCTAATCATTGACAGTCTAATTATATGAAAAAATTCTAACAATCATTGTTAAATAATGTTTTGTATCATTAATAGTTGAATAATATCACATTTAAAATTAATTCAAATGAGCATATTGATGGCTGATATCCATGAGGGGGTATGTGAGTTCATCTGACAGGACTATGTTAGTATGGGAGCCTTTGATTTAGGGGGTAGAAACATAATATTTATGCACACAAGCACCAACTTCCTCCCAGAAATAATGATTGTATAAATTTTGTTTAGTGCCATTTATTTTATCCATCTCCAAATAGCAGTGGGATGTGGTTAACCAAATCAGAAAAATTCAGATAGTGTTAAGTAAACTGTCGATCACAAAAAGACCTTCACATACTTCCTCGTGATTGTCCAAATGTTCTGTCCGCCTGCTCTGCCTCATGTGGTAAACCCTGCGCTGCTGGCACTTAAGACGAACGAAACAACCCATAAAAACGTATTTTGCAAATAGTGTTTTGCCCCGCTCTGGTTTTTTCACACATTCTGGCGCTAATAAGCTCTGACACACCCTAAACAACCACCCTCTCAAAGAGTACATCTAGTGTGGAGCGGCGGTTTGGTGTCCAGGGGTAGCCTGTGGTTCTGGAGCCAGAGAAGGAGTCGTGCCCTGCCGTCCCACAGAGATGACAGGAAGATAAGAAAGAGAAGTGGCCTCTCCGCACAAAAACATCCCACCAGGAACTAACCTAACCTGGGGGAGAAATGGAGGGCTGCATGATCTTTGTCAAAACCTATTCTTACTGGAAGAAAATACAACGAAAAAAACGTTTTTTTAGTCAGAATTCCTTGAACAATGTTGACTAAGAATGTTAGTCACCCAGTAGCCATTACAATCCACTGTAAGCTGTTCTTGTGGTATCACAAATATCCATATCAAGTTTATACTACAACAGCATGCCTCTGTATGTCACAACTTTGGCTTTGTGACATGGCTTCTCCAAACCAACAGCCACAGAAATAAAGAGCAGGGGGGGGGGCTAAGTATAAGCGACAGACTCTTGGCAGACATAGCTCCTGCAGTTATAACTTAGAAAACCGCTTATACTTTGCAATATTTGAGAAGGAGAAGTGAAAAGGTAGCCATTTCTCCTAGACGATGCGTAATGAGGGAACCGTAGGGAAGGAGAAACAGCGAGCGGTTTCTGGAAGCGGCACTAACACAGGGATCAGCAGCATTAAAAGAGATTTACACCCCCAGCTCTTAAACAGTTTTCTTTTGCTCAATGGTTCCTCTTTTACAGATATTTCAAGGAAGTAATAAACTGCACTGACAAGCGTTCGAGCGGCTTTGAAACATCCCTCATGGGCAACAGAGGTCCATCATTTCTATCACAGTGCCTTGGCTCTGCGTCGTTATTTCTGTCGGAGTCAGCCTGTTTCTCTCTGTCAACAGCGTTTGGCCTCGCATGGATATTATGATCAGCTTGTTGTTGTTTATATCAAAGAAATGTTGCGTAACTAACTATAATGCATCAAGCGTTACATCCTTCCCAAGGGTAAGTCAGTTCAGCATTTATCTCGTCGCGAGTGGCGCTTTTGCCATGTGGTTAAGGCCTACAGACTGTTTTTCCTGACGGTGAAGTCTTTTGAAGCCGTCTGCATGGTCCAGAACGAGGCCCTGCACAGTGTAAGATGTCATACTCCCACTGTGCTGACCAACATGCTCTGTGGGGCTTGATGTGCCCATAACATTTAATGGTACTTTGGCAAATGCTGATGGAAACTCTTACTTTGCCTAGCAATCACATTTCGTTTCCCTCTCTCTCTCTCTCTCTCTCTCTTTTTAAATTTACCATAATTATTCGTTTGCGTCTTTGATATACTTAAGAATGAACTCGTGGCTACGAGAGAGGAGTGGAAAGAATATGCGTTATCTGCTAATTATTAAGATTAAGGGTGGGATAAATAAACCAGAACGAAAGGGAACATTTGTCTTGAGTAAGGCACGGTTCTCTGTGTTCTGCTCCCCCACAGCATGGATCTTTGTAGTCTCGCTGGGACAGCAGAGCATCACAGAGTGTCCCTTTGGATGTGGAGCCGGGACCAGGGTTGGTGAAGCGCTCAGGAGGAGGAGGAGGAGGAGGAGGAGGAGGAGGAGGAGGAGGAGGGGTAGGTCATGCCGTGGCACGTACGTCTCAGTGTGGGATGAGGAAACATCTCGACCTCGCACAGGTTCAAGAAGAAACAGCCTGCTTCTGATTAGTCACTCTGATCCGCAGTGATAAACAATTCCTGTGGTCTCCTGCTCAAAGAAACATCACTGGCAACGATTGAGTGTTCACGGGTGGTTTATGGTGTTTGTATGTATGCTCAGACATGCAGGGTTCGAGTGTGTGCGTTTGTGTGTTTAAAAATATTTCCGAAAATTAGATCTAAATAATCAGTTTCTTCCCAAAAATAGCATGACTTTTGATTTATCTGGTTGGATATGGACATCAGCGATATTTGTACAGTGAAATGGGATGATGTGATGTTCCTATGGTCGAGGATGACATCAGAGTTGTAATTTGCAATCCAAAACATGAGGGTTTGTGGTGATTTTATTAAGTATGGTACGATAGTCACATGCTTAAATAGCAGGATAGATAAAAAAAGACATGCATGATATCTCATGCCAAATCTACAGCCCACAACAGTCCGAAGACATAACCAGAGGGTGATGGAGGAGTTTTAAAACATTTCTCTCAGAGAGAGTCTGTTGTCCTCTTTGCCCTTGTTGGTGTACTGGCAAGTTTTATCTGTTGCTGCACTTCCGCGCAGATGCCTGGCATCGAGCCTCGGGGTGATAAAAACGTCTTCAGAAAGTAAGTGTTTATGGTGAGGATCCATAAGGTTAGCAGGATCAAAGCTCTGTTGAAAGGACATTAAGCAAAGAAACAGGAATAATAAACAAAACAGCCAGTTAGTCATACAATCAGATTTATGACATTTAGAAACCATGTCATGGGAGAGGCAGGTTTCTGTTTTTTATTGCCGTGAAAAACAGCCTCCAAGTCCCAAAAAACCAGGGCAGTTAAGTGCAGAAGAACAATAGCAGCGAGGAAGGTAGGGAAGCATTGTAGATCTCACATCACAAATATACAGTCGATCTTTTTTGGCACCAAATATTGCTCTTGTATTATTTTCCCACTGATTGGATGAAAATTGTGTTTGACTTTTTCATTCTCAGTGAGTTTCTGGGTTTGTGGAGGAAACACTCAGCAGCCCTCTGTCTGTCTGAGAAGGAAAAGTATTTTAGCGTCAGACAAGAGCCCTGTGTATAGCTCAGGTCGGCTTCTCTCTGGCGCTTGTCGACCGGGAATGGCTGATTGAGTTGACTGTTTTAGCTGAGTACGTTCACAAATGCCCCCTGAAAGTCCCAACCCACACTCCAGCGCCAGATTACACTGAGGGGTAAAGTTAATAGATAAATTTCACTTTTTTTAACCTCAGGGAAGTTAAATCATGTTTGTTTTTGTTTTGTTTTCTAAAGTGTACCTATTTAAATCAAGTTTTAGGAGTTGAGCCGCTTTACGAGCACAGCCGCGTTGGTCTGACGTGTTTTGTTTTTTGTTTCTTTCTCAGTGTAAACTGTAGTAGTCCTGCAGGAGTGGGAGTGGTGTACCACCAGGGCCCGTCCTGTCCAGTCATTTGCTCCAGGCTACAGCTTTAAGTAGGAATTATTACTTGAGAGATAAGTATGAAGATAAGCCGGTCTTTGCTTGCAAGATGTATGAGGTGTCTGGACAGTGTGAAAGGTGCACCTGACCTGGAAATGAATGGTGTGAAGGTGTAAGTGCAGCGCATGAACCTCCTTTTTCATCCCGCCCCTGTCTTGTAGGCTCAACGCCCCAGATCATGACTATTAGAAGGTGCAGAAAGTTGTATTTTTGTGAGATTATAAGATTGTATCTGGTGTTAAGGTCAAAAAATCTGCATGTCTGTTGTAGCACTAAAGCTGTAAGGGACTGTGTGAAAATTATTAGTGTGAGGAGGGGGTTGAACCTTATGTTGCGCTCTTTAACTAAGCAAGGTAGGCATTATTAATATTTTATGTGGACCCTCCCCTTGACTTAAAAAAAACTGCAATACTCTTCCTGTAATATTTCAAAATATTATTAGTGCTTGACTAAAAGCAAAGCACAAAGACTTTAACATCTAACTCTATTGTGTTAATGGAAAAGTAATAACGAAATATATATTGGGTTCGAAAAGATTGAAGTCTCCCAAAATAAGTCAGACTGCAATCCCTTCAGCAAAAAAAAAAAAAAAAAATACACAACTTTCCCCCCACCTAATAATTTGTGTACAGTCCATAAATGCTATATTAGTTTACTTTATGATAAGTGAAATCTGAACACTGAATGCAAATGGAATTCAGCACTCATGTCTAAAAACTTTATTTTCTTCAAGTGAATTATGAACAAATACACAATTACGGAATTGTAGATTTTCTTTCTTCAGACAAGAGAAGTGATTAGGTTGCTGCTTCACTAAGGTGTGTGGGAGAAACATTCCTCCTGCCTGGTATGTTAATTCGCAGCTCCGGGGCCTGTACCAGCCGTCATTCTTTGAAGTTTCTCTTTTTCGTTGCCTGTCTCTCCATCAGGTGAACTCATGGCCTCTCAGCATTTTTATTTATTAGACAATTCCTCACATGTAAAAGATGATAGAGTTGACATGTTACAGGCAGTCGATGCTTTCGCACGTTGAGGGGAGCGCTTTGTTGAACACACCAACAAATTTGAGCTTTAAATTTGATGACACTTTCACGCCAGAGGAGTTTGCTCATTGGACGGCTGCCAAGACACTAAAAAGAAGCCAGACCAGATCATTATGATCTTACAAAGTGTGTCAGTGAAGCAAAGTACTTAAAGGATCATTTTGTCTTTACCTATCTTTATCACTTTTTTGATTTACAAATCCCTTCAATCCTTTTGATTCATTTTTTTAAGAACTTGTTGTGTGTCAGCGTGTGCAGCACATTTCTGCTGGTTAGCTACCTGGAACGTTTCCTCTCATCTGCCAATATTGCTTTTTTCCTTCTTCTCTAAAGCTCTACTAAGAATCATTGTCAGGCAGCCAGCTAATGTCCAAAAAGGTCACCCGCTGTTATGATTGAAGCGAGCACCGGTGGTTTGACCCGCCGCACAAAGAGTTATAGGTGGCCGGTCAGCTTGTCAGTCAGGTTGGGTGGTTTTTTAATCATTTCATCTTTGCTGGGGGGCTCTCCCGAGACCCCTGCAACGTTTAGCAGTCTGCGGCTCAGGACCCCGGGGCTCGTCTAAGCCCTGCCTGTATCCGTGCTGCCATTATTAGCTCTGCTCTCCAGAGCACGCCGCTCATCTCTCCCCTGAGAGGGCGGCTGAGAAATGAAGCGAGCTGGCTGGGGCGCGGCAGCGGAGGGCCAATAGCCCGACATGGAACAGTAATTACTCCATTGATATTCCTCACACAATAACACTGTCATCTCTCATTTGCATAACCTCGGCTCGGCTCGCCACAGCAGATGAATGCATATGATCTCGTCAGGAGGCTGCAGGAGTTTAGATGGCATGTGAGTGGAGGGGATTTTCACCTCCTTCTAGGTGCCAGTTTTGTTTCAAACATGCGGGATAAACTGTTTGATTGTGATTAAGTTAGCAGGATGAAAGAGGAAACCACCTTTCTACTGTTCTATATATACAAAGCTTCCTGGCTCAGCTGTCTTTGTGGTATTAGAACATAAACAACAAAATGGAGAGAGGAGGCTGTGGTGTATATCAGGTTTGTAACAGTGTGTGTGCACACGTGTGAGTCTGCCTGAGAGAATGAGAGTGTGTTGAGGGGGTGGGGTGTCAGCGGATGTCATAGGGCCCTGTCTCAGTCCTTGGTTAATGGCCATTGGTCATAGGCTGTCTCCCCTTTATTTCTTTTGCTCTCCTGCTCTATCCTTCCAGGTCTCCCACTGGAGCAGCGCCCTCAGGCACCGCATCATTTATTGCTGTCAGGAGTCACAGGGGAGAGGAGGGGGAAGAGAGGAGAGGGGGGGAATGTAAGAGGAGGGGAGACAGGGAGAAGATGTGCTGCAGAGAGAAGCCAGTGGAGGCGATGGGAAGAGGCAGGCACGCTAGACTGTCAAATCTCAGCCGTTGAATATTTAATGGAGCCTGGAGTGTTTATTTAGTTAGCCTGTCGATTTTTACCGCTCTGTCAATAGCGGCTCCCGTGTAGCCTGCTGATGATCTTTAGTGTCTCTTCCCCCAGGAGAGGCCAGGCACTAAATGCAATTATGGATTTTCCTGCACCGCAATGTGTTTGATATTTTTACTGATCTAATTTGCAATCTGGTAGTTTATTGTTTGGCATTTTAGTGGCGCTCAAGTGGCGAGGCAAATTTGATTTCCCCTCATAATTCTTTATAACTTCATTAATGCTGTTAGCACATTGGCACAGATCTTAAATAAAGCCCGAGAATCATCGCATGGATGAATGCATTCCTCATTTTATTGTCTCCATGCCCCATTCTTTTTACTGATTCTGGTTCTAATTAAAAATCATCCTAGTGGTGTACTGTCTTTGTGAAATATGAAATCATAATCGGATTTGAATGGCTCCCTTCACTGAGGCATGCGTATTCAGCCATACGCCCAGATCTGTTGTGGGCAGGATGAAACCCGAATCAAAACAACCTTCTTTCAGTGGCATTCAGCATCTTCAGAGACAAATGAGCACATTAGCAACGGAGCAACAAAAGTAACAGAGGCAAAATAACGCAGGCGGTTGTCTCAGACAGAGACAGTGTGGCTCCACGTGTTTCCGTAGAGCCGTAGGATTTCCAGCCCTATGACGGATGTGTTAGTTAGAGGGGCAGCATTAGCCGTAATGCTGTTAGCATGTAGCCGCGTGAGTGATGTGCTAGTTAGATGCCCAGCAGTAGAGCTAATGGTGTTAGCGTGTTGAGCCTTCAGAGGGATGCAATCGGTTAGGCTGTGATGGATGAGTGTCGTGCCGCAGAGGCCTGCAAGCCTCCTCATTCGCCAGGCTGTCAGCTTCTTAAGTGGACGTGCACAATTAGTACTGAAATCAGAGACTGCTTAATCTGATGGTAGGCTTAACATTCAGTCGGAAAAATGGCTCGTGTAGGCGGTGGTGAGTGAATGATGGTCACTATAAAAGAAAAAGAAGAGTCAAAGCAGTGTGTGAGAGAGAAGGCGCTGATACACATCTTGCTCATTCAGTGTTCCAGCAAATGTACAGTAAGTTGTACATGACGCCGGTCTTGGTTGAGAAAGCACTGAGAGCTTTACTTTAAGAACTTTACCCCACAACTTCCTCTCCGTTCCAGATTAAAATGAAATTATCTTTAAAAGGATTGACTTGTCTGTCATCACTACAATCCTCCGCTGCTGCTCAGTGACTGAATGACAGACAGATGCTGTCATGTGTCATAGAGTGCAGAAGACACATTCCACTTCAGGGGTAAAGAACAGGGCACATCTCACACTCAGACACTCACAAGCACGGGACTTATTCACGCATCGCTGTGTTTCCAAAACAAACAGAGAGAATATCAAAGACAGAGGTGCTGAAGCTCTGCCTCTATGATCTGCTGCAGATCAACAAAACCTGTTCTCATTTGGCCCACCGCTGTGCTCAGACACATACCTGTTATTACTGTTATTATTATCCGCTTGACTCGTCTGTTGCTGTGATGAGAGCAACCACAAATTACAGTGCTGCGTGTTTGTAATATCACATTCATCTATTCAAAGATTGTTTTAGCCTTATTGAATTAGAATAATTTATTACTGTTAGCATGCCTCTTTTTTTCTTGATTACTCTTCAGTCAATCAGCTAATTACTTTGGTACCTTTCCAGATAGGTTCTTGGATTATACACAGTGACAAATATGATTTATGATAATTTATTGTTCGAGATAGATTTGAATGAGAAGATTGAATTGGTGTTTCAGAGTTGCAGTAGGGGTCAGGTTTGAGGGATCTGAAGATGCGTCTTACATAAACTCTGCTGTAATTCTGTCTCTATTAGCCATAAATTACGAGCCTCGTAATGCGGAGTATTCCCATTTCTGATGATTTGCTCACAAAAGATCTTTATGAAGCACTCTGCTGTGTTACCATACTTTACAGCTGGAAACACATTGCTTTTATTTGCAGTAATCCCTGCAATTGCTACCACAAAGGCCCAGTTTAAACACAGGCTTTTATTTTGTAAAGATTCTCCCTGACAGCAAAGATCCTCTCGCTAATTGAGGACTGTCATCAAATCAGCTGCAACTTTCGCCCCTCTTCCATCGTCTGTGGTTCCAAAGGAACGCAGACCCTCTCGGCCAAATCTTAATGGTACGAGCAGAGACGAGAGATGTTTGCACCCCAGCCGTGTATAAAATCCATTGTCCTTATCAGCTGAGACGAGAGGGGGAGCGAGGCTGAGGCCGAGGAGGATTTCTCTCGGAGCAGGAAATGTCATTTCTCTGTAATAGTTTATGATTCATCCCTCCACCTTTGACTAAATAATGAGGGATGACAATTAGAGCGGGCCATGGGAGTAGGAATCAAAGGGTTGAGATTCCCCTTGGCAGAGTCGGGCCTGTCTGAGTGTGCTCCCAGCAAACTGGATCCAGATGTCGACGTCTGTGCTGCCATAGGCTGCTGCTGCCACAGCCGCACAACAGGCTCTTTCTGCCAGCCAGCCAGCCAGCCAGCAGCTAGCCAGCCAATCTCTCAACCTCCATGCTTGCAAACATGACAGGAGACTCTCCCGGTGAGAGCCTGGGACAGAGGCCCCCACTCCAAATAAAAGAATTCCAGCCTCGCGGCCCTCACAAGAGCCAAGGGCTGCAAAGTATCATTTCTTTGCATGCTGTGATTTATCTAACCCTCGGTTTGTGTCTCTATCCCCTCTTTGTCTTCCCTCGTCCTTTAGTTTGTGTCTCCTCCTGCTCACTGTTAATGTGGTCTGGCAAAAAAAACGCTATGTGATGTAAATAGGCTTTTAGTAGGTGTAATAAATTTTGCAGATTGGCATGAAATCGTTGTAGAGTGCCAACAGATATTAAATTGATTTATGTGTTTGTTCTTCGATTATCATCTAACTTTTTTCTCTTGGAAAAAAAAAGAAAGTACAGCCGATAGACTGCTTGATGTGTCTGTTGGTGGAGAGGATGAGGGGGTGAAGTCGAGGGGGGGTTGTTGTCACTCAGCGCAGCGGCTGAATCAATGGTTCGGTGTGGCAGAGAAAAGGCCAGCAGAGCGCTATTGATATGTTTAACAAATTAGCCGTGATGACGGCAGGTGTGATTGTGAAACGCGGCTCTGGGGTCAGCTCGTCATATGGTGGCTAACAGACACGATATTGCTGCGTGTCCTGATCTCTCCATTCCCTCACAATGGCATTAGGGGCACCCCAGGGAAATAAAGAGTCCCACTCCCCTATCCCCAGTGCTCTTCAAATTAACTCCCCAGAAGGTTAAGCTCCCTGATTCATAATTATTCAAGCCCACCACCACCACCCTCTCCACATCCACTTCCCTAACCCCTGTCCCTCTTCTCTCCCTGCCACTTCTCCTGAGTGGCACTTGGCTTTTTGTGGGAAAGCCCAGGAATTAGATTATCTAAGCCTGACCTGTGAGCGTACAGCCAGATGACGGGAGCGGGATTGGACTTGATCTCTGCCTGTCTAGCTGTCTCTCTATTCAATCTAGCTGTCTGTCTCTCATATGGTGCGTTATTGCTTGTGAGCGTCCCTATGGATGAGACATTTTCTAGCCGCAGCTATTCTGCAATTGCATATATGGCTCTCCGAGGAGCGGCCAGTGTCAAGAGTACATCTCACTTGCATGGACATGATTTGAATGATGCGAGCTGCGATTGGCCTTCAGTTCTCCCTTTGTGGGCTCGTGACAGTCTCAGCACTGGTCTGCTCATTAAATAAGTGCCGGCATCAAACAAAACACGGTGGCTGTTAAGCAAAGACAGAAGGAGAGTCCTTCCACAAAACAGTCCAATACACTCACATGATTGCAGTTTGAGGTTCTCTCCTCTTAAAAGTATTATTTTTTCTTAATATCTATGATCTTAAGAGGAATGTTGGTGGTCACAGGCAATGCACTCCGCTGCTTTTAAGAGCAGTTTCAATTGAAATAAAATGCACCAGGATTATCCATGGTTTTTAAGGTATTTGCTTTTTTTTCTGAGCTCACTTAGACTCACTCACTCACTGGAAAACAAAATCTCTGAGTCAAGAAAGAGAACCTTAAAGATCCAGAGTGTAGGATGCAGGGGGATATGTTGGCAGGAATGGAAGATAATATAATAAGTATATTTCCTTTAGTGTATAGTCACCTGAAAATGAGAATATTTCTGTTTTCGTTACTTCACAATGAGCCATTAATATCTACCAAGGGAGGTGGTCCTCGTGGAGTCCGCCATGTTGCACCACCATGTTTCTACAGTAGCCCAGAACAGACAAACCAAACAATGGCTCTAGATAGGGCCATTTGCATTTTCGCACTTTGGCATTTTTGCATGGTCTACCGCAGTTGCAGCCCTCCGCTGAGAGCATAGATTTTTAAAATTGAAACATCTTTATCTAGTGTTTTCACTGGTTTAAATCACCGGAGTCCATTTGTTTTGGAGAGGAAGAGACATCTGCGGATAATTCGGCTCCCTATAAAAACCTCCTGAATGTCTGCAGTTAAGTTATCAGAGAAAAAAGGTAAATAAATTTGGTTGCCAGACAATTTGGCTCCCGGTAAAAACCTCCTGAACAATGAACACTGAAGGAAATCTAACCAAGAGAAGTCTTAGCTGGTTACAATCTGCAGTCCTCACTGCTAGATGCCACTAAATCCTAAACACTGGACCTTTAAATGCTGAGTGGTTATAATGAAGAGAATTTCAGATAGTGTCAATTAAATCCAAACACCACATAGGTATTCTGTCAACCTGAATGAGCATGCAGGTTGTGAAACTGACTCCCAAATCAAAAAAATGGGCTTTTAACCTCAGCGGTTTGATTTTCACCTGCTGGAATTACACCAGAGTAGAGGCCATGCGCAATCAACTGTTAATAGTTGTCACACTTCTCAATCAGTGTAGGTCTTCTGCGGAGGAGCAGCGTGCCTCCAAAGTCAATTGGGTTCCTCTGGAGGCCGAGGTAATGTAATGAGGGACCACTCCGACTGAGGGCCGGGGCTCCTTTTCTCCACAATCACATAATTAATCTCCTGATTCCACCACTCACCATGTCATGACAGATACGTTTGTGTTTGGTGCATAATGGTGAAGTGTGTTCTGTGCTTCCCGCCTGCCTTTGTTTTGGAAAAGGGTTTTAAAAGCCCATTCCTTTACAGCCTACTGAGGGTTACATACAAAACAACACTCCCTTTGGGCCCTATTAGGAGACAAAGAGAAACACACACACTCCTCAAGCAGGTACCCTAATAATATGTCGGCAATTTAGATAATGACTGGGAGTGAGATAAACTGAAGTGTGTATTACAGGTAATTGGATCTGCAGTGTGTTGGCTACCTAAGCATCTATGGGGTTGTGTTCTTCAGATTTAGAAGGGGCACTAGGAGATGGACTGTCAGTGATAAGTATTGTAAGGCTTTCTGGCATATGCAGTAATAACAGCTGATTTGGGATATTTCAGAGAGAGATATTATCCTCCCCATGCTCGCAGACATCATCAGAGCCGGAAGCAAATCAGAACTGGCTTCAGATATCTAGCCCTGGACAAGGCAGACTTTTACATCATTTCTCCTCAGATCCCTGGCTCTCGCGAGCACGTCCAGTTAGTCGGAGGATGACAAATACAACACCCGGGGCTGTCAGGATGATCAAGTTGAGAGAGTTTTTTTCTTTTCTTTTTTCTCCAAGGTGAAGCCTAGAAAAGTTGGAGCCATAATGAGAGTTGTCAAGCCTGTGAGGTGAAGCGCAGAGTATAGCAGGCAGTGGGAGCCACTCAAGGGTGCCTTTGGGGGCCTGGTGGGCTGGATCTCCTTGGCCTTTAAAGAGATTACCTTGGCAGTGTAAGGAGCAGGTCTACCCAGAGGGTTTCGGGGGAGATAGGCCAAGCAGCCCATTACCAATACTGCAGAGGACCCTCACAAGCTTCATTAATAATCTGATGATGAATCACTACTTTAATTGGACCTTTATAGCTGTTGCCCAATCCCCAGTACCATCTTCTCAACTCCATTCTTAATTGGCTGGTAGTTTGTTTTTATTTCACACAATAATCATATTTTTTAATTGATTAAGTTTTTGTTACTTATTTCATGAAGGATGGGTTCGATAAACAGTAATTGCAGTTAATGTGACGACTCTTAAACAAAGTGTGCCTGTCTTTCAGAACGCTGAATTTGCAAGTGCTCAGATATGTCCATATGGTTCAAAGTAGCGGCTGTTTTAAGACTACACACAGGGTCAGATTTCTCCCACTCTTAATTAGATGAGGGATGGTCTAATTAAATCAAATTCATTATCCACAGCTCTAGAAATCAAGAGGCTCTATTGGAAATAAGGTTAGGCTCCCCCTCATCCATCATGCCTTAACTAACCAATTTACGGGCCAGCCTTTTGCATGAGGCATTATTACCTTGTCATAAACACTTACCTTTAAAATCCTCGAATCAAGCCGTGATATGCTAAGCTTTTATCACATTAGTTTGTGCTACTGTGTCAGCCTCTTTCTGCCTAAGATAAAGTAGGCTCCGAATAATTATATTAGCCACATAAGGCGGAGACAGTGCAAACGACTGCTATTTAAAGCTGGCTGATAATTCTGTATAATTAAGATGTAGTACAGGTCCTCACGCAGAAGAGGGATCGAGGGCTTTTCTGCGGTGAAACAATGAAAAACAGAACAAACAGCTCTGTATTCAGGCTCTTTTTAAAGCAAAAGAGGTGCTACAGACTCACGCTAACGTGACATTTATCTGTGAAGAATTTCACTCTCAGCTTTGGCTGCATGGAAGTCTTAATACCATTAACTACACACTTGGCCACAATGTGTCATTCCTGCAGCTGTGAGTCACGAGTCATTCTGCGTCCATTGTCTGGGAAACACAAAAAGCTACCATCATGATCATCCTGAGCTCAACGGATCTATCTGAGGAGACATTCATCATATGTCTTTGATATTACCGATGCCGAAAAGGATTAGAATTCTGTATTTTAATAACCTGTCGCAGCACTGTTTCACAGTTGCATATTTGTGTCTGATTATCCCTGGTTTAGCATGTGAATGGCGTGGTAAAGATGTGAGAATGCTGTTGCTTTAAATTTATAACAGTCCACCATAGGGCCACAAGCCCCTTTAAATGCCGCGTGGTGGCGGAGCCATATTCTGAAACACATGAGGCCTGTCCTCTGATCTGTGTTGGAAAGTGAATTAGTAAGCTCCATTCTAAAGCCAGTGATAGCAATGGGCTGAGAGCAGTGATTTGTTGGCAGTGTATATTACAGCCCACGGTCAGGGAGGGAGGGAACTGAGAAGCGCGTGTGTGTGTGTGTGTGTGTGTGTGTGAGGGATAGGACAGGGGGCCTTATCACTCAGTGTTTACTCACAGTAAATTGAGTTGAAATAATAGTCTTTCTCTGAGGCCAAACAATGGAGCAGGCTGCAGGCCGAGGGCCCAGGCTGGTGCAGAGCTGGCCTGCGCCACTTCAAAATGAAAGGCTGAGCCCGGGGCCATGGGGAGGAGGCACGGTGGGAGGATGAGGAGGGGGGGGGCAGCCTTTATGTGGACGGTTACACCAGTCGCGGAACAGACACCCCTCTGACAGGCACCTGGGTAGGACAACGGGGAGAGAGGAGCGTGGAGCTGGGAGGAGGAGGCGGGGGGAGTGAAGGTTGGTGGGGGTGGAATGATGAGGCCTCGGGGCTCTGTCATTAGGTTGGTGGTGGAAAGGAAGATGACTGCCCCGAGGACAGAGGAGCGACAGGTCCCGGTGGGACAGCGACCACAACCTCTCACTCCCCCGGGTCTGCGCTGCGACTGGTGGGACGTGTCATTCTGTTAGCCCCCTCTGCTTCAACACGCTCTTATAACCTCTGGCTATGGGTGAGCTCCAGCAGGAGTCTAACCTGCAGAGAGAGTGTGTATGTGTGTGTGTGTGTGTGTGTGTGTGTGTGTATGTATGCAACAGAGAGGCAGAGGCTGAAAGAGAGAGGCGTAGAGAGCATATCCATGTAGTGCATAGACCCTCCTATGCCATTGTTTCTGCGTGTGTGCTTCAGCTGCACCTCAGCTCTGCCTCTTCCCCTTCATTTATCATTCTGCAACATAAAGTGCTGCCACAGCATTATAGAAACAGCTGCTTTTTTCAGACAGCCACAGAGAATGGGGCTGCTCCCCGGCACACAAAGACACTCCTGGACCTAAAGAGAGTGTAAAATTGGTGGGTGAATGCAAACCTTTTTCCTTGCTGAGAGGGCTGACCACGGGTGTCACTGCGGCGGGAGACATTGTCATCGCATCTGAAGACAAATAAGCATCCATATCGGCCCGATCATGTGTATAATGAGTGGCAGGGGCACCAGTGGTTTTGTTCACAGCCAAATATGCAGAACTACAGCTGCTGCCGCATCGCACTCTCTTGAGAATTCATATCAGGCCGTTTAAGCAGGCCTTATATGTATGAATCATCTGAGTGGAGGCACCTGTATCTCTGCAGGCTTTACTACAATGCAGTGTCAATTTATTGAGTCCCGAGCTAAAGCAAAGGGAAAACAAACCCTGTCAGAGCTCTGTTAGGGGTCATAATGCAGTCACTAAAGGGCCGCGGCAAGACCAGTGAGTTGACTCAAGGTAAGCGCCGCAGGGCCATGCAGATACACCGTCAGTTGGGTTTGCGGAGGGACCAGACGTGCCGTGCCATGCTTCGCCATTCCATTCTGTGCCTTAAAGGCTCCACGTGGAGAAAAGGGAATTTTGCCGAACCTGTTCCCTTCCAGCTGGAGTGATGAGATTTTACACTCCGCCAACCACATGACAGAGAAATGCTCAGTGTGCGCAGGGTGTGTGGGAAAGACAGAGGAAAGCAAAGAGAGCGAGAGAAAGAGCAGAAAGGGCATCAGACGACTCCTCTGCCAGACCTCCCGGGGCAAAATGCATGCTTGAATACTTTAAGACACGAACAAAATACTTTCACAGTAACATTAGCTGCTACGTTGGAGAGAGAATTTCCCTTTCAAGATTAAGCACACAAACACAATGCGGGTTGCAGCAAGTCCAGACAATTCATTTATTGTTCTTTTAGGCTCATTTGTACCTTGTGTGGAATGTATATCATAGATAACAATGATGAAATCATCAACAGAAATGTTATGCGCTGCAGGTGTTTTTCAACACACACTTACACACTTCAGCTCTGCATATTTCAGATATAACAATGATTCACTTCGGAATCTGTGCGATGAATAACCACACAAATAAAAAAGAAACACATGTTGCAAGTAATAAATGACAAAAAGCATCAGAAATATACATGTAGACAGCAGATGATTTTGTAGTATTTTATCAACATGTCTGCCGTGGCTAGTGATGGAAGACGTTTTCAGATCCTTAACTTAAGTGAATGTAGCAATACTGCAACATAAAGAATTTAAAAGACCTGCACTAAAAAATGCCACAAAGATTAAAAGTTTTCAAAAAAGTCTAGAAATAAATACTCAAAATTTAATAAATATGGCCCCTGTGAGTGTTACCATTGATGAAGTGATTATTATTTTCTATACTATTAATAGCATTTGATTGCACTCAGTCAAGGTGAAGCTAATTTTATATGCTGTTCGTTTAACAGAGATCATAAAATGTTTTGTAGTTTTAATCTGTCTGAATCTCTGACGTAAATACAGCTGTAGCAGAAGTATAAAGTGGCATTAAATGGCAATAATCACCTCCAATACCTCAATTTTTCACTTACTGCTTAAATAAATGTATTTAGTTTGTTCCACGTCTGGTCATTTATAGCTAACACAAAGGGTATAATAACCCCTTTGTTTCTATAGAGTTCAGATATAACAATTACTGGTCTTGCATCTGTGAGTATGTGAAAATATATATGCAAATAGAAACCATATTTGTGCAAAAAATAAATGGCATAAACTCTGAGTAGCAGAAATCTGTGTTTAATTGTGTTAAAGAATAAATATTACTGCAGATTAGCTCTTAATAGTTCCCCTGACATATTGTAGATAAAAGAGAATATTGAGTGAATTGCTGTAAATATAATTTCATTGCTTTTGAAGATATGTATGTGTGCTGCTAAATTGTGTTGTATATTTTAACTTGAGCTTCATTTTTGGTGTCAGACGTAACTGAGTGACCCAGTTGGCATTTTGTTGAACACAATGTGATTCTTTAGTAGACCTCTACATCATTTTTTTTGATCTTCTAATATAAATTCATCACTTTAATGTTCGACTCCCTCAGCCAGACACTCCTAAATCAAACCAATTGGGAAAGAATGTATTAAAAGAAAAAATAAAGATGCAAAATGACCTTTCTCTCCCCGTCGACCCAAAGAGCCCTGGAATTTGTAGGTGGTCTCAATAATGTAGCTGATGGTCTTAAGTGAAACAGCAGGTTTTTGGTTTGCTCTGCGGCGTATGTGCGCCCCTCTGTCTGTTTGACACATTCCAACACTGCACCCCTCTCCAAGGCTCCTAACTACCAGTCAGTCGCCATGGTTACAGCCATACATCCATGCCAGCCCCTCGCACTCAAAGACATATTTGTTTGGCTAGTGTAGCGACGTTCCTGAAAAAAAAACACAGCTTTTTAGCATAACACCTGCTAATCTTGGGATTTAGCTCTTTGAAGAGGATTGCTGATCAGAAATTCAAATATATTATTTGAATGCTAATCTGAATGTTAATCCCTGGCCCCCGGGTCTTAAAGCATCCTGTCTTTCAATAACAATGTTTATTTTTCATTTGCTTTCCCCTTTTTCATTTTCTCTCACCCACCCCGCCCTCCCACCCCTTATTTAGCTCTGTCGTCTATTCCCTCAAGGATATTAAAGGTGGACTCATCTTGTAAAAGTAGGTGGCAATTTGAGAGCATCTGTGACTTGGGTGCTCCTATAGACGTGGATTATTAGTATTCATTTTGATGAGAATTTAAGGTGGCGGGGAAGGTTGCCCTGGGTGAAATGTTTGGTATTGATCCTGCTTAATTGATGTATCTTGCTTCAATCCTGCTGCCGCCACCATGTCTGATTTTCTTCTGCTCACTATCTTCAAAATTGTCCATCTGTGATAAAAAAAGGCTCTTTTATTGGCAGCATTTTCATTATAGCTCTGTGTATTTTCCTCTCAATTTCTTATCTGTTTTCCTAGATGTTATCTGCATGGCTGTGTGGTATCTGAACGTTAAAAGAGATGAGTGGGAGGCTGATCTGGGTGTTCTTTAAATTATGTCTTAGTTCGGATAAATAAATGCAAAGAAAAAGAAGGAGAAGATAATGAAAGACACACCAGACCAAAACATATACATCCTTATAAAAACTACTACTGTTTATTGACATATGTGAGTGGTTAACATGGTGTACATTACTCTATAACTGCTCACTGTATATCCTCATCCAGTCAGCAGACTGAACCATGCCTGCTCTTCTTTCTTTTGTCTCGGTTAAGACGCAGAGACAGAGAATCAAGGGCAGCAGGATCACAAACACATGAATCCGGATCTTGTGAACAACGTCTAATTCCTGGTTGCCTCACATTCTCTCCCCCCAAACTAATTTTGGGCTTAGACTGAATCTCTGTTAAATAAACAGAGCCCCCTCATCCAACCAGCCTCCATCACAATGATCTCAAGATCATCTTCTGCCCATTAAAACCTGGGCAAACACTTTACTTCACACCAATACTAAAGATCGGAGGAAGAGAAGGAAAAGGCGGGGGGTAACACACAGGAGCTTTTTCTTTTTTCCAGCCTTTCCCAGATTGTCTCTCTTTCTCCTTTGCTACCTATTAATCCAGTATCTTTCAGCCCTGGTAAACTCCTCAAGATGGACATTGCTTGGTTCGGGGTGGAAAGGGGTCAAGCTCCATTGGCCTCTGCACAGAGCTGTGGAATTTTTCATTAGTGCACAGCTGGGTCACAAGTGGCTCCAAAGCCGTCTTAATATTGTGTAGGCCCACAGATTAGGAGCGCAGAAAAGAAGCCAAAGCGTGATGCTCTCCACCAGACCCTGTCTTTGCATATTTGCAGACTTGTGCTTTAGAACACCTCATATTACTGTTTGTTTTATTTCTTAGACCCAGAACCTCTGGGTCAATAGTAATTATGAAGCCCTCCAATCCAAATGTTGTTTTTTAACCATTCCAGCGCTGAATCTGGTAAGATGAGTCCATTTATTTTCTTACCATAAAGAAAGTAAAGTATCTTAGCGTCAGTTCCTACATCTTCACTTCATGATTTAATCATATTATCTGAACATGTTGTCACACTAGTTTTTTATTTCTCCCAAAGCATTATGATTTGTCGTCAACTCCTGAGTCTCATTAGAAAAAATACAAATGAAAAGATAAACCTTTGGGTATCTGTGGGCAGTTTGAGTCAGCCGTACCTCCATAACGTGTGACCGCCATTGCACTTATTGTAGCCGTCACTCTCTCTGCTCTCCCAGCTCTTTCAGAGGCAGCAATCACTCGCGGTGGCTCGTCGAGCGGGCCAAGCCCTTAATGGCAGGCTCTGCTCCACCTCACGCAGATTAGCTATGAAGGGGCAGACAAACAGAAAGAATTGTATTATATAAAAATGGGTGCAGATGATTTTAACAGGAGCTGTCTTGGAATTTTTTTTTTAGTTTGGTTCTTGGCGTCTTGCTTTTAGAGGCACTGCATTGTAAACATGTCACATCTCCAGCGGTGATGGCCCTTACAAACTGCTTCACTTACCGGAGTGACAAAAGGCAGAGCTGAGCACTTTATAACAGCCTTGTAATTCACCGTCTTTTAATTTATTTGTTTAAGGATCGACTCCACTTTGAGAACAGGTAAAAAAAAAAATGAAAATGAGTCGGGGGAAAATGCCAGAAAAAAAGAAAAAATTACAGTCATAATTCCCTCACTGATGCTGTTGCTCAGAGTATTGTTTGTTGTGAGCTCTAAAAACTGAGCCTAAATGTAATGTTGCACTCATTTTACATACTCAGGAACACCAGCTGTCCAAACAGCATCATGTGTGCCTGCCTGCTTACTCTTGTATTTAGATGTGTACTTAGCCTCCTCTGCTGCCCAATACACTGTCCTTTTCTCTCCATGAGCTTTGTTCTACCTGTGTGGCTGGGGAGGATTATTTCCACGCTGTTTTCCTAGTGACTCATTAGCAGACACATGTGAAGGAGAAGCGTTTGGGTTGCCTGATGCTGCAAGACAATTCTCGGCATACCGCTGTTGCTCTTGGAGCTTTGTATGAACACGCAGTTTTGACTGTGTGTAGCGTTGTGTGTAGCTATCATATATGTTTCCGAGTCTGACAGCAGCATGAGTTATACCCCATTTGCTTTGATCAGAAATTATGAAAGATATATGAACAAGATTTGCATGTGTTTTGGGCTCTTGCAGTCAGTTAGAATACACATGAGCACATCATCCTCTCCAAACTGTACTTCAAGTGTTGAGTAATCTGGGAAACACACAGCCTCCTGGAATGAGATCATTTGAATAACGACTTAAGGGTTAGGATTTCTTTGTGCAGCTGTGCGGTATAGCGTTATGTACAGATATGCCTGGGATGTCTGTCTGGCCGGGGACTCGTCTGAGGGAGCCGCACATTCCAGTGCGTAGGAGCTCATGCTGCCATAGAAATAAAGTGGCCATATTTATTTTCACAATAGCGGACGTGTGGGATAGACGATCCTGGAAACACCTCGCTCCAGACTAACTGTAACCAGTGTCTTTTTACAAATCACGATAGCTCTGCTCAGCAGCTATTACTAAGTGTGTTCCCTCTGAGATGTAGGGCAGGTGTGCATGCATACACTAGCACACACCGAACACGTCTCCGCTATTATCTTTGCTATGCCAAGTGCAATCAGCTCGTCTCATTCCTCCCCTGTGAGCTCGCAGGCAGCCGGTTGCTGCGCTTCAGTGCGGGGAACAAGCAGAACCCTGTGGCCAGAGCTGTGTGATGAAGAAGGCACCTTTGGGCCATTAGTGGTGTACACATCTCCCGTTAATGTGTTTTACTTTTACCTGCTGGGAGTTTAATTAAAAAACAAAGAGCCTCAATTTAAAGGCCATTATTATGCTAATGTAGTAAGCACGGGATGGTGATTAAGCAGCTTTTAGAGCTGACTGGAGCTGGCCCTTGGGAGCAGAAGGATGGCACTTTTTATTTGGCTTCATTACTCTCCATGAATCTATGCTCCAAAGAGAAATGCTGATACTATGAAACAAGGTCAGCTACTGAGATCATTTATGGAGACAGCGTTATCGGCCCCACTTTGTTTTGCACTGTGATACACTCGCAGACTGAAAGTTTGTTTTAACTTCATAGAGGAAGAATGAATCAGGAAATGCTTTAGCTGCTTTTATTTACACGTGCACACCCACTGTGTTCAAGTAAAACTTTTGGAGTCTACCTTTCTCATCTGTCCCCCTGCAACCAATCAAACACTCACATTAGCTAATTTCAGGTTGCTATTTTTAGACCGTTGTGGTCAGCGTCTACTGTGCTGCTTCCAGAGGACAACAGGACCATACATAACAAAGTAATTTTCCCAATGTTGAGACAAAGTTGAAAAGGTTTGCCTTCAACATCTGGGCATCAAATGTGTTCCTTTTAAGCCGAAGCTCTTGATACTGTTTCTAAGAGCCAATTTTCACACAGGCGTGTCTCATGAGCAGCTGAGAAGTGGCTGTTCTACAGCTCAGATACCTCTGCTGCCTCTTTGAGACAGATATGTTTGTTGTCGTTCCACACCGCCACAGCTTTTCTTTCCAGACAACAAACAGAAGGAGTTTCCACCTGGAAATTTGAATGTGAAATACGCTAGTCATTAAATTTGGTTGAGATTTGGTTGAAAATTTATTTTAAGTATGTGAAAACAGTAAATCAGTAATTTTACATTTAAAGACTCAGACTTATTTTCAGAGGTTAGATGAGAAGACCAATAGGGAACGGGATTTGCGGAGAATTCTGGGGCTTGCTAGCATCTTGACAGGATAAGCATACGATAGTTGGCAGTCTAATCTGTTGTTCATCATCACAAATGTATAAGTAAGCATGTAAGACAGATGTCCGTATAGAGAAGCTCTCGACAGATGAGTATTACAAAATTTAAGTGAGTAAATGATTTTGATCCTTACAGACCTTGAAAGCTTGCCACCTGATGTCTTTCTGGTGTTTGGCATCAGCAGCTAACGTTATATCTGTCAGCAATACTTTGAAGGTCCATGTCCAAATATGTGGGTACAGGACGTTTAGATGGCCAAGTCAAATACCAACTACAACAATCTTTGGGACAAAAATAAGCAAGCTAATGTCATACAAAGCTAATGTCATACAAATTGAACGCTAACAAATGTCGTCTAATCATGTGTAATTAATCTACTGGGAACTAGCAAATTTAAACTCATAACATTAGCCTACCTTTGTGTCTGTGTTATACATTATATACTGCATTTAGTGTTTTGAATCTTATTACTGATCAGTGTTGTGTGTGGCTACAACCAGCATCATTAGCTTAGCTTAGCATAGAGGCTGAAAACAGGGAAACAGCTAGCCTGGCTATGTAAAGCTTAACTAACTCACAATATCTCGTACAAAAGCAAAGTCTAAAAACGACATGCTGCAATTTTATGTGCCGGACTATTACAGGTTGTTTATTTAGTTTTAGACATGCTAGCAGTACCTTTGGACAGAGCTAGCTTGGCTGGCATCAGACGTCAATATCACATCAGAACAATGTGGGACTCTTACATCGGACGGACATTAAATTTAAGTTGAAATTGACTGGTTGACTATATTTTACATGTCTAACAACAATAGAATTTTACGCTGTGGGTGTTAACATCATGATGTTTTGCAGATGTTGGGTTTTCTTCTCCATACCTTATAACTAAATTTTGTCATTCTACGTCAAATTGACGTTGGCATGAGACGTTTGAAAGATGTTGTATTTTGGTTACTGAACAACACAACTTAAAACCAACAAATTATCAACGTCATCTGTCGTCAGTATTCTACATCAAATTGATGTTAGCATCTGATATTGAATTTTGTCACCTGACATCAAACCCTAAATTCAACCAAATATCAATGTCTAATGATGTTGCTGGCCAGCTGGGAGGCTTGCTATTTCCCCGTTTCCAGTCTTTACACTAAGTTAAGCTAAGCTAAGCTAACAGACTGCCCTCATATTGACTGAAAAGATATTAGAATGGTACCAATCTTATAATCTAACTCCCAGTAAGAAAGGGAATAATCAAATTTCTCCAAATGTTTAACTATTGCTAAAACGTTTTTTATTCTGCTGTTTTCAGTCTTTATGCTAAGCTAAGCTAACCTAACCAGCTGTAGCTATACATCTCGCCAACAGGTACGACAGTCGTGTCAGTCTTATCATCTAATTCTCAGCAAGAATGTGAATGAAAATTTTTTTCCTCAAACTATTTTATTGTGTGTCACATCTGCTTTGAAAGCAAAGAAACAGGAAATATCCTGGTCTGCTGCCGAGAAAAGACTGATATGAAATATAGCTGCTAAATCAGGAAGCCGCAAGCGTACACGATTGACCGATTGCTCCACATGCCCTTCATCCTGCCCGGAGGCCCTTGTCTGACCTGCCTCCCAGGCCTCATCTCTCACCTCTGCCGTGATTGGCATGGCCACAGGTTTCCTGCTCAAACACGAGAGCCCATCTTCAAAGTAATAGCTTACAGCTGCTGCCTGAATAATCCTCATCCCCTCTGTCTTTGAAGGGATGCGGTGACATAATAGCCCAGGCTATTCTTCTCCAAATTGTTATGGTGTTTCTCCGAGTGTTGTTCAATAGCAAAAGGGGAGTAGGTGAGACTCTTGCACGTGTTGCTAAATGTAGCATGATTATCAAGCACCATAAGCAGCTCCATACTCCCCCCCCCCCCGCCCCCTGGCCCTCTTCTCTCTCTTATTCTTCTGGGTTTCTTTTATCCCGCCCAGTCCTCCTGATGCTTATCACTGCGGCAGAAGCATTAAATGTAATGTCTGGAGAAGGGAAATCATTGGCAACATGTGGTGAGAGCTTAAGATGTTGTCACACTTTAAGTTGCCTATAATCTGTTCAAAGGGAGAGTGCATAGTTCTCCAAAGTGCCTGGAAAGAGGGGGGAAGAAGAAGAGCAGCAGAGAGGCCGAAGTCTCTCAGCTGCACTTGGCTCGGCTGAAGTGTTCATCAGACAAAATAACTGTCGGTCCCTGTTGGCTTTTGTCCTCTTCATAATGCTCTCGTTTTTTTTCCCCGTTCTCGTCTGTGTTTTTGTGCATTTGCTAAAAAACACAGCTTGTAGCGTTACAAGCCTCAACAGTGTGATAATCTGTCACGGAGAGGAAGAGAGAACCATAGATAACGCAAGAAAGAACAGACAAGGGATTACAGGTATGTGGACACAGGATTAAAAAGAGGGACGTAATGATTCCTCAGGGAGGAAGGTATGTGCTGAGATGGGCTCTTTTTTTTTCATTTATGAGTCCAGTTGTGGGTAGGCCTTGGGTAAATATTGACACTTGAGATGCGGCCATTGATCCGCACAGGAGGAGTCTCATCACTTGATCTGTGCGCTCAGGTGTGGGAGGAGGAAAAAAAGTGAGAGCTGGGTTGTCATGCTGGTGGTCTTCTTTGTGGTGTCAAGCCTGCCTCTGCGACACTAGGAATCATGTTACCCAAGCAGCTGAACGTCCAGAAAGTGGATTTGGGGTGAATACAGATTATAGTGTGATGGGTCAGTGGGATCAAGTAGAGGCAGAACGTGGTAAATGATCACCTAAATCACTTTAAGTCTGATTCCACTCACACCTACAGCACTTTGATATCTTTAATATCCCAGCAGAGCTCAACAGAGAGCTGCTCCTTTTCTGCAAACCTTATGTTTTTCTCTATATAAAATCATCATTTACATCTCCTCTGTCTCCCGTTGGCCCACTGGCCTGGTCCTCAAACCACTAATCAGGTAATGTTGGGGAGGTTGAATGGCGTGCCTCCCCCTGGTCAACCTTCACTGCTCACACAGTGGTGTTGTTTTAAAGAGCATTCTTTAGCAGCTGAACTTGGAAAGGTATTAAAGTGGGATTAGGCTCCTCCACAATCCACTGCTTGTGTCATTCAGGGAGTTTGTGTTCTCCTCTCCCCACTGCCACCTCCCCACTCCTCCTCTGTTTGATTGTGGCTAGCCGCAGGAGTGGGACCGACTGTGCCTTTCAAAGGAGAGGGGTAGGGTTAAATCCCTAGTCCACTGCTCCCTGCTAATTCTCCTTGTTCCTTAGAGAAGGATTTACTTCTGCTGCCAGCTTCTCAAAGGCCTTCTCTGCCCATCCGAAAAGTCGCCGTTGCCTTCCTGTGGAGGTGTGGTTGCCATAGAAGGGGCGTCATGCATGGCTATTCCATCTGAACCCCGCTGAGAATGGGGACCGGGGACTGAAAACAGGCAGAAAGTCCGGATTAGACCCGAGGACAAAGCAGGACAGGAAGATTCCAGAAGGGACGAATAGGAATTACAGCAGCAAAAATAATGCAAAGTGACAGAGAGGGGAAATAGAAAAATAATGGCTTACAAGATTAGACGCGGCGAGGAGAAAGAAGAAAGGAAAGAGGGCTGAATGAGAATGTTTTCATCTAGATGAGAAGATTTGAGAGAGCGGTCGTAGGTGAATGCAGAGCCCTGGACGTATCAAAACCGCACTAACAAGTCATTTCCTCAACTTTTTTGCTCTCTTTTTGAGCCCTAAGCCAGCAATCATTAGCTAAACATTAGAGTTCGAAGCTGGGAACTTGTCTTGACAGATTCATCACCTCTTTTCCCTGATCCCAGCATGTAACACACTAATCCCTCTCAAAACTAGAAACAACTCCCTGAATATTCAGTTTATCTTGACGCGAGTGTGTCCATTTAAGATCTCCCTTTATTAATTATATTTCTGATTTTTCTTTTTTTTTTTTATGAGTAGTGTTGTTCTTGCCTTTTGTTTTGTAGCGTCTGAACTTGGAGGTTTGTTTAGAAGACAGATCCAGGTTGGCAGGTCACTTAAACCAGAACCCTGCTTGTTTGAGAAACATGCCAAAATTTCTTTTTCAAGGGATTATCCTTGAGGTTTTTCCATAGTTGAATAATAATCTTCTTAACTTATTGTAATAAATGAAAGATTAAAGGATTTTATGAACCCTGAGAATGCCAGCTTCTGATATCTCTGTTGTTATGCTGCATGATGGTTAAAAAGAAAATCAGACACCGTTTCTCTGTACCAGATACAGGTGGTGATCATAAGGGATGGTACTAGCACTAATAACCTATCAATTAATATGATGTAATTAAGATAACATCAAATCAGATCCGATAGTGAAGCAATTATTTTATAAAGCTGCACAGACAACAACAAAAAACCCGCTATCTCGTTTCCAACGTGCATACAGCTGCTCATACGCATGCACATTCATGTGTGAACACACGTGTGCGCACACACACACCGTATCAGTACTCAATCGGCACCTATAACAACATTACCATAACAAAACCATCCTTTGGTTTCCCCTCGGCTTATATTTACACATTATATTCATCACTATCGCTCATCCCTGTCCCGAAACCGGAGGATGATGTCAATTGCTCCTCTTGCTGCCTCCCTGCCTTGCACAATGAAATAGATGTTCACCACAAATAGATAGGCGGTTGCCAGCTGTCTTCCAGACCAGGGCAAACAAAGAGGCCACTAATAAATCCAGCTTTACGGCTGGACAAGATCAACCACACTCCCTGCCTTCTTGTTCCATTTAATGTGGCTTCTTCCGAACAACCCGAGAACGAATTAAATGCCTCTCAGTCACCAATAAAACAATGCAAACATCTTCCTGAAAGGATATAAAAGAAGATGAAGGTGTTGTCTAGGAAATGGTGATAGAGGCAGTGTTGCACCATAGGGGCACAATATTAGACAGTAAGATGAAATATGAACAGACTACAGGGCAGCCCAGTAGTCAGCCATGAATCATGATACGGTGTCTGATGCCTGTAGAGTGTCACAGATATGAAAGAAATGTGTAAATTGTCAGCACAGGCTTGATTGGGATCATCAGGTTTCGGTGATTACCGCACTAGAACATGATCCAGCCTCTTTTTGAGATTTGTGAGGGGCTTTGGGTGCCCATGACTGAGCTTGCTTGGAATGACACAGGGGTCCGGCCCACCCTAGAAATTTTAACAGATGAGCTGCTGCCAAAGGGAGTCACCTCCTTGGCTGCCCACAGGATCGACAGGCCAACTTGACTCTTAGTGAAACAGAAAGAAATGATAAGTAACAAAATAAAGTCACATGAAAAGATCCATCATATGTCTTAACATTTCTGCTTTTCATATGTAGGAGAAATAGTGTGTTTTTCTCAGAAGTTACATATTCTAAATTTAAAGGGTAACTTAGGTATTTTTCCGCCACTTGCAATTTACACCCATTACAAGTGCTTGTTTTTGCCACTGACAGGCTCAGATTGTTACTGTTTGTGTTTAACAACATTATATAAAGGATCCCAACAGAGATAGACATTTTTATTAAAGGGTAAAATCATTTTTGTTTAACCAGAAAAAGCCCTAAAAGTGCCTCTGTCAAATCCACCAAACTCCACTTAAAAAAAACGTTGGTTTTAGCATGTATAAAGCTAACATATTTTCACATCTAACCGAGTGAATTAAAAGTTTATTTCAATCAAACCAGTGATGGTGATTGTTGGAACAGTGGAAAAACAAACCAAAACAGTGTTTCAGAGTTTTATTTTGTTTCTGTTGACTTTGACTGAAGTGTGTTTTATGGCGATAAAATAACCGTTTATTTAAATGGAGTCTGGTGGGTTTGGTGTTTGCGATTTCAGGGCTATTTCTGGTTGAACAGCAAGGATCTTACTCCTCAACAAAAAGGTCTATCTCTGTAGAGAATGGTTAGAATAACAATCTGAGCCTGTAAGAAGCAAAAACAAGCACTTTTAGTGAAGGAAGGCTACGTTAAGTGTGCATATACCCAAAGTGGTTATGTGGTAGCCTGTTTTTTGAGGCTAGTTGCAGCGCTCTTGCTAAACACCAATTTAACACATTGTTGTTGCTATTAGTCACTTAGGCACAAAAACAAAATAGGGTCCAGGTCTAAAAATGCAGACGTTACCCTTTAACTTTTGCTGAATGGTAGCCATTGTGGCCACAAGTGGCAATTGTAGGATATTGGAAAATTCTAAATCACAGTAGACGAGACAAGAAGACGAGAAGAGTCTCAGTGCTACAGTAGCTGCACACAATTGTCTATCTAAAGTTTGCATTAGCCACCATAAGCTGCTGGTTATATCAAACCAAACAAGGCTGAAGCAGGAAAACTCCAGAGTGTACTGAAAAATGCAAGGCAGCATTTTATTTCTTAAGAATTTACCTTTTTATATACAAAATTATTACTGCTCTTTTTCTTTTTTCAGAAGTTACATAGTGTTGCTTTAAACAAGGAAATTTCCCCTGTTGGCACAGCTAAGATTTTTTCTCTCTTGTTCCATAGGATGTTTGCCACCAAGTGCAGCGGCTGCATGGAGAAAATCGCCCCCACAGAGTTTGTGATGCGTGCCCTGGAGTGCGTCTACCACCTGAACTGCTTCTGCTGCTGTGTGTGTGACCGGCAGCTGAGGAAGGGCGATGAGTTTGTCCTGAAGGAGGGTCAGCTGCTGTGCAAGATCGACTATGAGAGGGAGAAGGACTTACTCAGCTCGGTTAGCCCGGATGACTCAGACTCAGGTGAGCCCTCTGCACCCTCTCGCACAAGAGTGAGAACAACACCCAGGTGCTATCATCATATGGCACCACGGTGTTGTATTCTGTATGCTCTGTTCCATCACAGTGGTAGCCAATGTAGACAAGCACCACATTGGATCTAAGCTGAATCTAACTGCTTTTAGTTAGAAATATTTAAAGAGAAAAACAATAATTTGTCCTTTAACTAGTTGCCAGATCATTTGCTCAACATCTGAGATTATTCAGAGATCTCGCATGCAGCCCAGGCTGTAAAAACTTCTAAAACAAGCCTCCATCTGCAGCTTTTCAATGGCTGATTTTGTAGCTTTCTAATTCAAGTGGGGAGCGGTTTATGATACAGTAGGAAGTGGAAACAGGACGAAGCCAAGCCACCCCGTATTAATGGCTCTCCATGCGTGGGCAGGATCTGGTGCTGGAAAGAATTAAATCACTGTATCATGGTGAGTGACAGAGGGATTTGGGGGCCTTTCTGCAGAAAGCCTGCGCCTCCACTCTTATCAGCTCTAGTGTTCCTCGCCTATAGCCTCCACACACAATGAGGCATCTCGCCAAGCCTCACTGTTCACTACCATCTGGCTCACATTTAAACATGCACAAAAGCGGGGAATTTGTCAAATACATCTGTGCCTGTGTCAACTTTTGTCAACTTGTGGGAATATTTGCTCTGCGTCTTCCTCGTTTCGGTTGTGTGTCCCGGTGCATCGCGCAGGCATGTCTTTTGTGCATGTCTCCAGATTTCAAGATGGAGAAAATGTTGACATGAACAGAGGTTAACCTCGGCATGTGGCAGACGAAATGTAGGTTTTTCGGAGGAGAAATGTAGATACTTAACAGAGTCAGATAACCGGAGACACTGAGCCATCGCGTGTGCCTTTCCTTACAGTCACCAGACCCCAAAATCATTAGCAGCACTACTGGTTTAGATCTGGAAACACTTGTTTTAGGCCCCACATAGACAGGTAATTTCTGGGTTTTAGTCATCCATTTTTCATGGTATGTTTACATAGCTATGTGGCCTTTGTGATGAAACTCAAATGCAGAATTTCTTCACTGAATGAAGTAACCTATTTATATGTCATACTACAATTACAATTAAAGCAACAACAGTTTAAAGTATAAGCAAACTTATTATGACTTTACCCTTAATAGAGGATAAACTTTGAGGATACAGTGTGTGTACAGTACAAAATACAAAGAAATTCATAATCACTGCATTAAAGTTTAGGATTTTTCCTAAAGTAATGAATTGTTCAGGGAGAAAATAAAGTACTAGTTAGTGTATGTAATAGCTGCAAACAGCAAGCTCACTTTTAATGTAAAAAAATAAACAAACAGGCATCTCCATAATAACAGAAATCTAATAAAAAAACAAGTTATTTTTTCGCTTTAATGGCATGTCGTAGTATAGAAGCATAAAAATGACACTGATTTTACAACCCCAAACTGTAATATCCTGCTGCTGACAGTAAAAATCCGGCAATCCATATGAACATTGTCATTATTTTAAGGTCTGAAATAGAGAAAAAAAAAAAAAAAAAAAAAAAGGATCGTCTTGCTGTGTCATGGGAGATGCATTTCCCACATGTACTCGTGTTGCCTTTTTTTTCCATGTTGCACTTGATGTAGTATTCTTATCAGAGATTGATTTAGTGTAAATCAGACAAAGCTGAGCGCAATAACTCACATGTGACGCAGAGTCCAGCTCGGTGACAAATGTGCATATTTCACCACGCTCTCCGAGAGCGAGAGCCGTAGACTTCTGTAAGTCTAATCGTACATGTGGCCTTTTCCTTTTGTAATAAATTGATAACAAAGTATCAAAAACACATGTGTCTCCTTTGATTATGCACTTGTGGTGTGTGAATCTCCCGGAATTGGGAAGAACGAAAATATATTTATCAGCAGACTGTCACTGACTAAAAGGGTGTAGTCAGTTCAAGCTTGTGCTGATGATGATACAGAAAAATGACACTCTCTGCAGAGAAAAGTGACGATGAGGAGTTGGACATCAAGCCGGAGAAAGGCATAGGAGGCCCGGGGAAGGGGGATGATGGGAAGGATCCCAGGAGGCCCAAAAGACCACGAACCATCCTGACCACTCAACAGAGACGGGCCTTCAAGGCTTCCTTTGAGGTGTCCTCAAAACCCTGCAGAAAGGTACGCTTAAGTTATCTGTGAGGGAAATGTATCTGTTTTTTTTATATCTTCCCTGGTCTGCATTTGGGGTAATGGAAGTTTAGATGCCGACCACGAGCCCTACAGTAGTTTCACAAATAAAATTCTCAAATTAAAAAAATCTCAACCACCTCAGAGCTGTGCTTTGAAGTGGCAAGCAGCATTCTGTTCTGTGTTAACTGAGGCAGGCTGGTGTAACGCAGACCGCCTGCACCAAATGTCATACTGAGATAGGAGAGCTGCCTCCATAGCCTGGGCCCTAAAACAGGCACTGCACCCGGTCCAAGGCTTTGAAGAGGCAATAACCAAAGAGGTCCAAAAAGCCCACTGCATTCATTCAGCGTTCACTGAAATCAAAGCAAATCAAAGCGCCTATCGGGGAATGTGGAAGATATGTTAAGGAGGCAGAGTATTTCAGTGTGCTGTGAAGTGTTTTGTTTTCTCGTGGGATGCTGGAATTTTTTTGTCTCTATGATTTCAGGTGAGGGAGACGCTGGCTGCAGAGACAGGACTCAGTGTCCGGGTGGTGCAGGTGTGGTTTCAGAACCAGAGAGCTAAGGTGAGAGCTGCTAACACAGGATGAATTAGATTTTGCGCCCATATTCAACAGCCTTGTTCCATCTTAGAGTCCATAGCTTATAAATCACCACAACTATGTGTGTTAAACTTATCACTACATTCCTTTCACAAATGTTTAAAAAAAAAAAGGCCCAAGGAGTTGCAAATCTCGCTCACTCTTGCACTAAATGTCTACACCCTCCTCTTTTCTGATTATTATCTTGTGAAAACCTTTGATACTTGACAATGAAGTGCACTCAGATACAGATTCTGTGCAGTTCATTCCAGGGTGAACAGCGAGGAGCATCCTTTTTAAATTAAAGAGCGCATGTTAGTTTTGGGGGTTCCTCACAACTCTGACTCCTCCGTTTCAGATGAAGAAGTTGGCAAGAAGACAGCAGCAACAACAAGAACAACAGAATTCTCAGAGGCTTGGCCAAGGTACAATACTGTACTTACCCTGCACACACACAATGGAAGCTCAATGTCTCACCGCTCTTTCTCTGGGAAACTTTTTTAGAAGCTATATAGTCACATTTTTTCCCTTTCGTATTTTCCACATTTTAAAGCCCCCCTTCACTCACTTTGTTTGCTTGTTGTTGCTCCACTTGGTTGCATTAGCCTCACTGTGCAGACTGGTGTTTGTGAAGGAGGAAAGCTTCTCTGTGTTGGTTGCTGAGTTCAGTGTGTATGTATAAGTTAAGTTTTGTGAGATCACAACTGGAAGCCAATTATGGTGCAGTGTGGAATTTAGACACGTGATTCGGAAGAGTAGGCCTAGGTATCATTTAAAGGGTAACTTTTGTATTTTTCAACCTGGATTCTTTTTTTCCTGTGTTTTTGGTTCTAAGAGATTAATGGAAACAACCATTTTTTAAAATGGTCCAGTATTGCGTGAGAGTGAGAGGGCCGCAGCCGGTAGCTATGAAACAGGCTGCAGTGTAACCACTTGGGGCACGTACACACACATGTTTTTGTTACAGTTAGGCTCAGATTGTTATGCTAAGTGTCTGACAACATTCGGGATAGGATCCCTACAGAGATAAACCTTTTGTAAAAGAATAAGATTCGATTTGTTAAGCTCAAACCAACCTGGAAATTGCTATCGCCAAACCCACCAAACTCCATTTGAATATGCAGTAATTTCATCATCATAAAACAAACTTTGTGGAACGTCGACAGAAACAACATAACACTAACAAAAGTCACCTTGCTTTGTCTTTCCACTGTTCTTACAATCACCAGCTCTGGTTTAGTTGAAATAAACCCTTAATTCACCCACTTAATTGTGATAATAGGTTAGCTCTGTACACGGTAAAATTAATGCTTTTTTGAATGGAGTCTGGTGAGTTTGACAATAGTGATTTCTTGGCTGTTTCTGGTTGAACAAAAAGGATCTTACTCTTTGACAAAAAGATATACCTCTGTAGGGTTCCTTTCCATATGTTGTCAGACACTTGGAATAATAATCTGAGCCTGTCAGTGGCAAAAATAAGCACTTTTAGTGGACGTAAATTAACGGTTTACTCAAGCCCACAGTGGTTACATTGCAGCCTGTTTTGCTGTAGTTGACAAATACAGAAGTTGCCCTTTAAAGAATTTTTATAACGAATAGTTATTTAAAGCTGATTATGTGTCATAAAACAGGTATGGGGGGTCTTTAAGTATTTCTTGTCATAGCAACACATTCTTTTAAATGTTGACATCAAGCTAGCAGTGTGAACACTGAATCAGAAAATATGAGCTTCTTTTCTTCCCTGTGCTCTGTTGCAGTATAGTTAAATTTTCTCTGAGAAAAGAGTTCACACATTCAGTAATTACATTGACTAACAGATTGCAAATATGTCGCAGTGTAAACAAGAACACTTCACATCAAACGCAACTTAGAGATTCTGTCTGGAAGCCAAACAAAATGAATGGCAGACATCATTTTGCAAAGCCACTGCAAAAGAGAGTGCGGGGGGGGATGGGCTCCAGTGATGAAGCCACAAGAGTTTTGTGTCCCTCTCACAAGTCAGTTAGCCAAGAGCAGTGTTTGTGAAGGGAATTGTGGGAGAAACCACAGGAAAGACTACTGTAGGTTTCCATGGAAATACTAACAGACACAGGCAACAAATCCAGGTATTTGGAGGTTATTATGGCTCACGAGCACCACACTCCCTTTATTTTTATCAGGTCTTTTGCTCTGGCAGGATATGAAAACAGAAACTCAGATTTAGGTGTGTTTGAGGTTTCTAAACTTGCCAGGCATGAACGGGAATCTACCAGGGAACAAGTCCCTGCTGTTAATGCTGTCATGGTTTTTCCCCTGTTCAGTCCTAGCTTTCTGCCCATTGTGTGGCGTTGACATTCTGCAGACTCATCCCCTGCTTTTTTTGTTTTTTGTTTTTTATATTGACATTTTCTGTAATGTTTTTCCCCCGTCTGCTCACTTTGCCCTGCAGAGGTAATGTCCAATCGGATGGAGGGGATGATGAACTCCTTCACACCGCTGGCTCCCCCGCAGCAGCAGCTGGTCGCCATGGATCAGAACGGTTACAGCACAGACCCGTTCCAACAGGGGCTCACCCCCCCACAGATGCCCGGGGACCACATGAACCCATATGGTGAGCATCCCCCCTCTATGAAAAAAAAAACACACACACCCACTCCTGCTCTAAAAAACACACACATGCCTGTCCCTTGATCAACCTCATGGCTCCCCAGCGTGGGACATGTGTTCAGGCCGCAGCTCCCCTGATTTAAACTGCTCACAAAGACGTACCAGCAGCTTCTCCTCCCACATGAGATAACATAAGCTATTGGGTTTTGAAGTTCATTTTCAAATCTGTTTAATATGGTTTTAACTCTCCGCCTCCACTTCTGAGACATGCCCTGTTACTGATGATGTTTTTCCAGTGGTGGTAAAAAACATGTGGTCGGTGCCGACAGCTTGAGATAGAAGCGCAATCCAGACAATGATTGAGGGCCGTGTGAGCTAATGAATCAAAGCGTGAAAACAACAAGTCTCTGATTTCTGTGTGATACGGGAAAGAATTAAAATGCAAAAGAAGGAGAGGAGGGGGGAGATCAGTCAATCAAGTGTTAGTCCACAGGATGTAACTGGAATAACACATTTCTGAGTGATGTCCTCAACAAGCCCCAGAGGGACCATTTCCTGAAGTTCATAACTTCCTTATAATTTGCCTCCATTTAGTTCATCTCGGTAGTAAGAACCCAAATCCCCAGTCTCATCACTCCTTTGGTTTGGGGAAAAGAACAATATTGGCAAGGCATTAAAAGATATGTCTCAAAACACTGTCCCCATTTTGTGCAACACTATCATTAAGATCCAGAGTGTAATAAAGTTAACTATTCCCTCCAGAGAAATAACATGTTGAGGTTTTATGAAAGGCGGAAGCAGTTGCTATTAACCAGATCTTTTAGGAGGATGCCCCTTGTTTACATGCTCCCTCATAGACCGCAATTGTCCCAGCGAGGGCAGCAAAAAGTGAGCTTTGATATCGAACAAAACAGCTCTCCCAGTTGTGATGACACACAACAGCAATTTCTCAAAGTGACTATTAGTAATTATAATTTCCCAATGCTGCTATAAATCTCAAATACGAGATTGCATTGATTTCATAGTCAGAGCGGGGCGTTGGTGCGTTTTTCTTTGAATGACGCCTCTGCCACCGAATCCTGACGGCTATCTCCGTATTGTTCTCTCCGCAGGTAATGATTCTGCATTCCATGACATAGACAGCGACACGTCTTTAACCAGCCTCAGTGACTGCTTCATGGCATCGTCGGACGTCAACTCCATGCAGGCCCGCGTGGGGAACCCCATCGACCGCCTCTATTCCATGCAGAACTCTTACTTTGCGTCATGAAAGAGAAGAGTGGAGAGAAAAAAACACAGCAGCACAGAATAAACTGCCCCATCTCAACCTAAAGCGCGACGGCCAGGAGTTTCTACACCGACATGGACACGACAGAAGAAACCTTGCAGTAGCTCCTGGTTATGTGCTGAAGCTTACTCAAAGATAGTAAAAACCACTTGTTGTAGGACAGTGAAGATTCCTGGGGAAAAAGACTTAAATATTGTTAGAGATTATTCAGTAGGATTGCTTATCTGTCGCAGGAGGTATTACTCTTTTCTTTGTTCACTTAAAGAAAACAAGTAGATATTGAAGCCACTGATTACACACTCTCAAACCAAATAACACAGTGAATTTATACAGTGCATGATCAATTGTAAACTAAATCTTTTTGTAAGCCCCACCCTTCCCTCCGCCCCGGTTAAGATGTGGTGTTTGGACTGTTCCTTCTTTACACTACATGGATTTCCATGTTCACCGTTAGCATTTTGATCACTTTCAATAGGTTTAGATATTGTGTTAATAGTAAATAGGTGCAGCATGTCTGCAAGAGTGACTGTACATTTGTGTATGTATGAGAGTTTGTGGTGAGAAAGAATTGTTTAGAGGAGAAAAAAAAGGTGGAGAATTTGTCGGCCGAGTAGGATCAGTGAAGTGTAAATACTTTCCCCAGGCAAATTGGATGTGCATGTTACAAAATGGAAAGCATTCTATTTATTTAACTATAACAGGCTCTTGAAGGTGCATATTAAAACTGAAAAGCTTTATTTAAAAAGGAGAGCATTTTTTTTGTTGAGTAATTAGTGAGTTCATGAGTGTCACAGCTCATCTGTATGCCTTTTTAATATGAAGATTAACCCTTTTGTTTTGTTTTTCCTTCAGCCAAGCTGTAAATGAGCAATGTTGCTATTTATTTCGTACAGACCATAAACCTTTTGTTGTCATTGTCATATGTGCATTCTCAAAATGTTAAAGTTGCTAACTGACCAAAGTTGACTGGTTTGATGAATAAACAATGTCTTTCTCCTGATAACATTAAATAAATGCCATTCAGTGATCATTCATATGGTAACCATGTCAAGTCCCAAATATCACCTGCTTATGTGTAACCTCAACTCATTACATTGGGATTTGTCAGTTGTGCTAGTGGCATAGCTCAAGGGATAACAATGTCAGTCTGTTGGTCGGCATGCTATAGACCGAATCACAATGTTTGTTCACAATAACTACCAGGTAGAAATGAAACAGCACTGAGCAAACACTGCCTCAATTCGCTAGTTTTTCACCATCTAAAAGAAAAAAAATATAGAAATATAGAGATGTCAATATTAGTTTAAGTGTACACTATATTTAGAATTTTTTTTTTTACCGTTTACCTTGCAGTCAGACAACAATTTCTGACAGGCAGCTGAAGCTGTTATCTTATAGTCTCCAGACAAAAACAGTAAATTTACTTCACAGAACATGGGAGTTGTTGGTCTACTGCTACCTTGATCACTTAGTGTGTAAAGTACAGCAGAGAAAATATTCCAAATGCAGTGTACACTTAAACTGACATTGTTTTTTTAGGTGTCTAAAATATGCTTACATGCAGATACATTTGGTTTATCAAATACACTTGGAAAGCAGCACAGTACATAAGATAAGCACAGCAGAAACATCAAATAGGTTAGGCCACTGTGTATTACTATATATCTGTAAATGTTATTCATTCATTATCTATAACTGCTTTTCCTGTTAGGGGTTGTGGGGGGTCTGGAGCCTCTCCCAGCTGACACTGGGTGAGTGGCAGGGTACACCCTTGACACATCACCAGATTATCACAGGGCTGACATATAGAGACACGCCAACAATCACCTACGGGCAATTTAGAGTAACCACTTAACCTACCCTGCATGTCTTTGGACTGTTGGAGGAAGCTGGAGTACCCTGAGAAAACCCACATTGACGTGGGGAGAACATGTAAACTCTGCACTGAAGGTCTCCCCCACCCTGGAGCTGAAACCAGGAACCCTCTTGCTGTGAGGCGACAATGCTAACCACTGCACCACTGTGTCGCCAAACAATACTGCTGAAAATGTCATCAGCTATAAACAAGCTCTCAAATTTCCCATATCACCACAGGAAGTGATTGTTATTGTTAGCACATTGTAACTACTGGTTGGATTGCCACAAGATTTGGCATGGACATTCATGGTCCTCAGAGGATGAATCCTAATGACGCAGAAACGGAGATTTTCTTGAACAATGACGCAGATACCCATGTTTGCTTCCTGACTGAGTCTTACTAGTCATGACATGTCAAGTCAAAACATTAAAGCTAGGTCTATACACCTTTTGTGATTTCATCCCTCTTGTTTTGGTACTCCTTTCCCACTGCCATGCCTCCTCCAGCAATAGATTACACTCCCAATGCAGCTTTATAATGTTGCCAAATTTCCATTGTAACGAATCCCAATTTGTTTTCTGACACCTTGACAACCTTATATTCATGGGTTAGCCTACTTTCAGTAACTTCCATCTCTTTACTGGTCCAAGCAAAGAACTCTCTGGTCTTATGTTTCACTATCTCCATACAAAGAAATCAACTGCAGAGTAGACAATGTTCTTCCTGTTAAGATTGGCACATGCATGCCCAGTGTATGTGAATGGTCATGTGATATGTTTTCAGGCGTGTTAGATTGAGATCATTTCTGAAACAGTGCTAAAATGCTTGTTTGTACGGAAATCGATTTTGTTTTAAAATGAAAACATTTTACTGTGGATGTGACATTAGCCTTGTCGTTGCCAGCATTTAGCGGTGCCAAGGCACAGCCTCACAGAGCCATTAGCGTGAGCACATTGTGTTATTTGTTGACCTAATACTAATTCCAGTCTTGTAACCATTCCAATGTATGACTTGTCTTCAAGAGAATGACTATGCTGAGGCAGAAACATGTACATGTGGTGAGGGTGAGGTCGGCAAAAAGTTCAGGTGACATACCAATACAGCTGCACGACTAGAGTTGAACCCCACCTATAACCTCAGGGCTTGTCGGGCGGCTTCTTGGAAGTACCATCTGGGTGCTCCTTCATCTCTCTGACAGCTCTTCAATGTGGCCAGGCAGGCTTCCACCCACTGTCTGCACAGTCACATGACCATGCAGATAAACAGCGCATTTATGAAGTTCTGTGTTAATATGACTCATTATATTCCTAATGTCACACTCATGACAGGCTTTAATAATCTTGGCTGCTATGCCTATGCAGAAGGGGTGCATGAAATTGTCAAATCTGTGAGGGTTTACAGCGTGAGCGCAGTGTGGTGTATATATATATATATCTCTGCTATCAAGTCTTCAATCTGACAGCCAGGTGTTGGACTTGTTGGCAAGGTTACACTGCCATTTATCTTCACTTGTCACACAAGTAGGCGAGTATCCCCGGAAGCGCTCTGCAGTGACAACGTCTTAGTCTGCGACCTGATTGGATGAGATTTGTTTGAATATGCAAATATTTGAAAAAAAGGCTTAAACCCAACTGACATGGAAAGGCGTTTGTGTCTTTTTGATTCTTTTCCTCATTGACTGAAGTCGCTTTATGTGAGATGCAAGAAAAGTATGTCAAATTGAACAGGAAACTGTCTGTCTGTTTGTGTGTGCATGTGCATATGTGTGTAACTAAAAGCAAGACTTATGGGGACAATGAACGTGTTTGCATCAGGTTTCCAGTATATATGTGCATTAAAGTGTGAAAGGCTGAATAAACAGACACGACAAAGGCTCCCATTTACAGTAAACATGGATGGGGCAACTACGCACACATTGTGTTTGCACGGGATAGACAGTACAATTGGTTTGAACCTCTCCCTTTTCAGGGCAGGCCAGGTGAGCTTACAGAGAGGTGTTAGGTGGAGACGAGGACAGAAGGCCCTGGCGCTGACATTGAAGTGGAAATGTGACAGTAAACCCTCAAAAACCATAAATTCTCCCACATATTTTGCTTAAATGTAGTTGTACTTATTTCTGTTTAAAACTTCACAAACCTGTAATTGTTGGTGTTGTAGACAGATGGATTTATTGTACATTAATGTAGTTACAGACTGGAAAATACAAGACTGCAGTCACCCATTTCTGGCATACAGTAAGTACAGTGGTGGATAAAAACACAATAACACTTACATCGTATTTCCATTGTAGTCCTCATAGGAAAAGGGAAAAAGGTAAAAGCTAATGCATTTGCCATTACACATTTCTGCAAACCACAGATGTGTTAAATTTGCATGTCATTATGTAGCAGATATGTTGAAATGAAAGGTAGGTTTAGACACAAAATCCACTATGCTGCGGTTAGGAAAAGATCATGTTGTGGCTTAAAATACCAAGTTTTGGGGGCACAATCACTGCTGAAAACAAAGAAATGTCTAAAAAAGACAGTCACTTTTTGTGCCACCATCCCAGGATGACAAAAAAAATGTCTTGGCCCATCCCTGCTGGAAACACAGCAATTGGGGTAATAGAACAACTGCTTTTTGTGGCACAGTCCCGGCTGGAAACACACCGATGTCTCCGTAAAAAACAACTGCTTTTCGTACCACTATCCCCACTGGAAACACAGCGATGTGTTGGTAAAAACACAACTGCTTTTCATGCCACTACCTCTGCTGTAAACACACTGATGTTTCCATAAAACCAGCTGCTTTTTGTGCCACTATCCCCACTGGAAAACAGCGATGTGTTGGTAAAAAAACAATCGCTTTTGGTGACACAATCCCTGCTGTAAACACAGCAATGTCTCAGTGAAAAACAACTGCTTTTCATGCCACTACCCCTGCTGTAAACACACTGATGTCTTAATAAAAAACAACCACTTTTCATGGCACGATCCCTGCTGGAAACACAGCGATGTCTCAATAAAAAACAACTGCCTTTTGTGCCACTATCCCTGCTGTAAACACAGCAACCAGTTTTGTTGTTTGTTTGTCTCAAATGGTGGTGTGTTGTGTTCTAGAATTTAAGACTAAATATAGTCATGTCATTTGCTCTTGGAACTTTGTTTTGTTGTATAATTATGAAATCTCAGATGAGACTATAATGAATAAGAAACCATAATTCATTACATATCATCATTAAGAACTCGTGGACGTTTTAGGAAATATGCTCATTTTGCCCACCAAATGTGCTGGTCAACAACATATTTTCCTAACATTTGAATGGTTCCTTTAATTTCATAATTTAGAGTGTATCTCCATTTTTCCAAAATATCCAGGCTTCTGCTCTGCTCCACCCAGGCTGTGGGTACACAGTATTAGTGGGAGCAGACAGGGTAAAAACAAATATACAATTTGCCCCAGATGCATTTTATACATCCACACTCTACACCCTTTTGCCCCTCCGCCTTTTTCTTACCTCCTGTCCTCACTTTGTTCAGCTCAAGCCTCCAATTTGCCAAACAGTAAAAGGCAATGAGTGAATACAACCTATGTCGCTGCTTGTTCTCTGGCACTCGGTCGTGAATCGGCCAAAGACGACACTTAGGGGTTGAGGTAAGTGTGGCCTCGATATGAAAACAGTCATGCTGAAACCCGAGCTGAAGACCCACACACACACACAAACTCACGGCGAGTTAAGAGTCAGCCTTCAGTAAACTGTTCACACATTTACTCTTCTGCCGTTCTGGCACCACATAGGAAATGAGTCTAGTGACAATATTTTCATTAGATAACCAAAATCCTGAAATTTTCCACCTGAGACACAATTGGAGGTTTGTGATTCATTTTCTCTCTTAACTGCTCGCTTCTCCTGCCCTGCTCATGAAAAACACACAGGGCCTGATTTGTTATTCAGGGTAATTTAAAGCAAGATTCTCACCAGCTGCCCCATAAAATCACAGCGTGAGCTAAGACAGTAGCAGAAGAGTAAGCAACAAGGCTGCATATCCCACCATCACTTCATCACACTAAATCATTCAGGGAGTGACGCATTCAAGCCATGCAACACTTTATTTTGAAATGTCCATTGTTTTGAATTTACTGTACTTATAATTGGCATTCCCTATTGTCATTTCTCAACATCACATTTAAAACAGACCGATATTAAATTTTTCGAAAGAAACCAAGCCCAATTAATTGTTGCTTTGCAGGGCCAAAGACACTCAGACGTTTGTGGGTTCGGTACAGTCTAGATTTCTTCTCATGATTTCACAGAGTTCACAGGAGTTCACAGCAAGTCCCCAGTGGGAGCAGGGGGGAGCGTTTTGGGTGTTTTCGTTGGGCATTTTCCATGGCGTGTGGTTAATTGTTAAGGGAGACTTTTTAACCAACGTCTGACACATATTCTTTGAGCCTTGAGGGCTTGTGCATAATCAAATGACAGACTATGCTGCGGTTTCGACCATAGAGAGGGGTCACAGCCAAACATCCAAGCATGTCCTCACAGCAGTACGCTGCTTTGTTGTGTCAGTCAGCGGCACAAAACACTGCTGCCACGGTATGACGCATTGTTTGCATGCTACAGGTCCAACAAAGATGTAGTAACAGTGGTTTACTCTTACTTTATTGATCCCACAGTAGGAAACAATTTTACTGAAATACCACAAATGATGCAATGCAGACATTTGGCTCACAGTGGTAATATACAAAATCTTGTAATTAATAAAAATGCAAAAAAAGCCACAATTCAAAGGAGGGTTGAAGTGAAATCCATTACATTCATTCCTCATGTCTAAGAGCAAGTGACCATTTGAACCTCTCCGGAGGCATTTCTGTGACATGTAAACATATTGCTGCAACTGTTTTGTTCACCTCCTACCTCTGTTCCTGTGCTGAGAAAAAGATGGTGTGGGATTCACCTCTCAGCGCCCAAGGGTGCAGATAGAGCCCTGGATAGGGCTCAGTAATCCCCACCACTATTGGAGCCCATCTGTTTTGGTTTTCATTTTTCTGCATTATTAGTGCTTATTGGTACATGGTCTAGGAATGTAGCCAGGGTGTTTGAAGTCAAGGAGGAAGGTGATGCCAGGGGCATTAGTTGAAGGAATGATGACCTTAAGGTCTAACACAAGCCAGCACTCCTAACCTCCAGGAGCCTCTCCCCTTGATGTTGGAATCCAAGTCCTGCACTCTCTCCTACCTAAGACGCCGTGGACTTTGCAATTTGCCATTTCACCTAGCAATTGAGCAATGTCATAGTCATGAGATTTTTTGATATGACGCACTAAAAAACTTACAGTTCTAATCACATAATCAGATCAATAATGAAAAAAATACTACACTTACCATTTGTAGTCTTTCAGTTTAATGTTCAAACAAGGGCCTCCAAGTGCTGCTCCAAGTGATGTGACACAAACACACTAACATAAATACAGCCATGCTAGTAGCTCTGTGACGCTTTACAGTGCATTGAGCTAAAAGCTAACATCAGCATGCTAACATGTAGATGTTTACATGGTAATTACCGTGACTACCATCTTAGTTGAACTTGTTAGCGTGCTTACATTTGCTAATTAGTGCCAAACACAAAGCTGACAGCTGAGGCTGATGGGAATGTGAGCAGTTTTGTGGCTTTTGCAAGTAAAAGTTGGGCCTGACAATGGTGCTATGTGTGAACTGCTACAATTTAGTCTGAGGGGAGGGCGATAATATCGGTGCAACATAAATCCATATGATAATTTTGAAGGCTTTTCACTTAAAATCAAAAATATGAACTTCATGATGGTGCAGGATAAAAAAAAATCAGTGTATCACCAGTAATTACAATGAGTGATCTGGGAACTATAAGTATCTTTAGGTGTAGATTTCCCGGGGGGGGAAGCAGTGAACACATCCCCCTTAATATTTAGTACATGTGCCCTTGTCCACCCCAATAAAAACACTTAAGTAGTAGAGAACTTTTATTTTGACAAAATTAAAGACATTTACACCATAAACTGACGCAGCAAAGGAAGAAACTGATGCATAAAAATCACCAGAATGCACTCCCAAACCTTTGTTTCAGATGTATCCCCCCCAACCCCATGGAAATCCCTCCAATAATTCTTGAGACAGTTCGGTCTGGATCAATGTGGTGGAACGACAGATGAACATTATCATTCAAAATAACAAAAGTTAGCCTAGTGCAGGTGACGTTTATGTAACAGCCCTTAGTTCAGAACTTTTAATAGCAAAGTGACATTAGGTGCATTAGGCCTTCAAAGAAATTAAATCTCAAGCAAACATTCTAATTGTCCACAAAATGAATTTTGCTTTTATAATCAGTGTATCAGCTCCAGGCGGTGCAGTGGTGTAACACTGCAGATTAGAATCATCAGTCTGTCCTTTAACTCACCAGCAGAGCAGAGTTTATGCTCCCATAATGTTGGCATTCCCCTTTAATAAGGATTCAGTGACAACACAGATCAGTCAAACCCTACTCATACGAAGAGTGATTGGTAATTAGTACTGATGTGTTTTCCACTTCATGACATGCACAGCTAACTGATACCTGCTTGTTTATAATTATTCCTTGACTAAAGTTACCCTCTGGCAATCGGACAACGGCAGTGTTGAGCAAGCAACTTTTGTTCGTCGGTGTGCAGCCTGGATGTGCGTTTGTCAGACCCGAGCAGAGAATTAAATCTGTCACTGAGGCAGATAAAGGCAGCAATCATATTAACCACAAGAGTTGGGAGACAGTGCGCAGTGCAGTTCAGGTTACTCAGCAATTTAATCGTGTCAATAAAGATCCCTTTTTACGTGAGTTACTCCTCTCCCCCGCCAAAACATTTTTGCATATAAAAGGGAATTTTTATCAGTGTAATCTGAAAGCTTGTTAAAGTTTGAATTCATGGTTTACTTTTTTTCCTGTCTGGGTGAAGTTGAAGGGGAGAGGAGGTGCAAGGTGGGGTGAGCCCAGAGCTGTGCGTTTAAGCCCTGGATGTTTCGACAGAACTCACCTGTGAGGCTAATAAATCACTCGCAGTGTACGCTCAGAGTGGAGCGTGGACAGTAAATCTGAAAGTCAACAGCCAGCGAGGGCTTAACTAAACTGTTAGGAATTCTGTATGTGGCACATTTCCTGTCATGTATGCTCTATTTATTATATAGACTCCAATGAGTGGCTTTTCTGGAGGCCATCAACGACTTATGAGACATTTGCTATAAAAATAAAGCATGACCTCTGTCCTTCAGGTTGCAAGTTATAAAAGCAGTCTGTTATATGGCTTTTTGTTTGTTTATATAAATTAGATCCAACTTAGTGATTCCCAAAGATCTTTATAAAACTGTAAATCAGTATCTAGTGAGTGCTGCACACTATTGCGCAGAGATCCTCTAATGACCACTGGGCCACATTTGACCTCTTGCGTGACCCTGCTCTAACTTGATAATCAGTATTTTCAGAAGACAGAGGTCGGTGTCACTCTGCCCCGCAGTGACCTTTTTCATTGTAGCAAGAACCAACATGATTATCAGTTCATCACAACAATTATAATCCATAATGTTACATATGAATATCATTTGTCAGTCGTGTCTCTCGGTCCAACTCCCCCCTAGAGACGCAGCTCCTCTAATAGAGCTTTGATTTGGAGTGCATTGATTAGCCTGGTGCTCTCCTCCAGTTAACTGCGAACAATCATCTTTTGTCCGCCACCCCGGCCTTTTGGTGTGTTTTTGACAGTTTTATTATAAGGACTAACACGGCCCAAATAAACCGGCAGATGAACGGCCTCCTCTTGCTAGCTTTTCAAAAGGTTAGTAAATTTCACCATATGGATTTTTTGGTGTCTCTCCCCAAATGTCAGGGCTTAATTATTAACTGTGGGGCCATTTTGGAGAAAGATTTGCACTTTTACAATATTGTCATGCCTGGTGAGGTTAAGTGTTGAAAGTGCAAGGAAGGCCATTGTCCCTCCTCCGTGTTTAATGAAGATGGATTTAGAGATGAAATGTAGGGTGTAATAAAGACAGCGTGACCTTTAAGGCCCTGCCACAAGTAGAAAAAAACACCCTGATGGTTTGAACAGACAAATAAGACGCTTTAAGAGTTTTAAAAACAGGTTCTCACTGATTGTAAATTTAACTACAATGTGTTTTTATCGCTGAATGCCTCACTGTAATTGTTCAGTGAGAGTAATTTTTCCACTCTTCAATAGATCAGGATCTACGAGCTGTAACTCAAGATTATAACCAGTCACGAACAGCAAAGGTCGTGACCTCCCAGTGTGGCCTTTATGAGTAAATATTGATTACACTACAGTCAGTCAGCTAAGTGGAGCCACCAGAGCCGAACACAGCCGTGTACTGTGGTGTTTTTTGAAAGGAGTAATATCTGGCCTAATCCCAGCCTCGGCCCTGCCCTCGCCCCAGCCGGTGCACTTCTCTCTGCTGTGCATATCAGCATGTGCGGCTCTGCGCCAGGCTCGGGTTTCTCAGAGCTCCTGCTTGGTGCAGTCAGACCTTCACTGCGGCGCGTCTGAATAGGCTCCTGAATCTTGAAGTCCTCATGCTCTCCGGGCTTCCTCGGGGCACCGACTGGCTGACTCCCAAGATGGTATGGCGGTATCTGAGTTCACATGTTCCTCACCCCCACCTTCATACATGTCATCAGATTTGCTGTGCCCGCCTCAATGAAGGCCCTCTGTTGACTTCCTCTGCTGACAAGCGAGACGTGACCAGCTCCATGGCGTTGAGCACTAACCACTGAGCAGGGCCTTGAAATAGAATAAGTAAAACTCTGTTGTGAAACACTTTACGTTGCCAAATTCATGATATGGCCTATACTGTGGCTTTCTGTGTTTAAAAGGGTCTTTTTGAGCGTGGGCAGTGATGTTTGCGACAGAGTATGAATAGTTTAATGAGTGTGTTTAAAGGAGTAGTTATGCTTATGTTACAAAATATGCTTGTTCTCTTGTCTGGGCATTTTGGTAATTATGCTTGTTTTGGAAATACACTTATTTTTGTGCTTGCCCGAGAGTTAAATGAGGAGACTGATACCACTCTTGTATCTGTATAGTGAATAAAAGTCTATCACCAGCAGCCAGTTAGCATAGCTTAGCGTAAAGACTAAAAACAAGAGGAAACAGCTAGCCTGGCTTTGTCAGAAGGCAAGAAATACCCCCTTTAAGCACCTCTAAAGCTCACTTATTAACACATTATTTCTAGTTTGTTTAATCCACAGTGTAAAAATGACAGACAATCAGTGGAGATTTCAAGCCCTGATTGGCGGAAATTGTTTCCTTCAGGCCTCCCCCTTTTCCAGTCTGTATGCTAAGCTAAGCTAACCAGCTGGCTGTAGCACTGTATTTAATGGACAGATATGAGTACAACTGAGTCTCATTGAAAAATTACGATCCCAGTACCAACACCAGTACTCTTAAAATGATACCAACACCAATATAGTACTTCATTTGGTACACATAATGTGGATGGAGTGGTGTGTAGTATACCGTAAAACCCAGAAGCCCGGACTTGTATTTGCCTCAGACATATTGCAACAGGTGTCTATATGGGACAGGCCTTTGATTCCTTATACACAATAAGATGAGACATACTATCATTTTAGGCAATCTAATAATATTTTAATTATGAACAGTGTTGGGCTTGTTACTCCAAAAATGTAATACATTACTCATTACTCGTTACTCTTTTCAAAAGTAGCCTAATAATATTACTTTACTTAATACTCCCTGCCAACAACAATTCGTTACACTACTTGTTATGTAACTTTTTTGTTACACTCCATAAAAATTGGTATTTGCACATCTCCCTAAAATTGAGAGTAGCTAAGTGTAGCTAAAGCTAGATAGCTTCTGTTTACCTGGGGATTTTCTGTTGCCTGTGACCAGTATTTATCCAGGGCTCTGCCAAAAAGAGGGAGAGTCCCTCATGGAGCAACCTTTCATCTTTAATATATCCAACCACAAGCTTCATCACTTCTTTGTAGCCTGCAGCCACCCACGATTAAAATCCAGGTTTGGTTGTTTAGCCAGTGCAGGGCTACAGCCAACCTCTGCGGCTGAGGAGGGCTGACCTTTGGCGGGGTGTATTTCCTGGAGCTTCACGTTGTAGTGTTGTCTGTCGTAGTAGCCGAGGTGTTTCAGACAGGAGGTCTGGGGTCGTGTTTTTTGCAGTGGAAAGAGTTTTAGTCCGACTACTTGCAGCAACACTGATCTCGTCATCTTTCCTCCTGACAAAATCAAAGTAATGGGGATATTTCCAGCCGCTACGGTAACTGTTTCTAACTAGCTTGCCGCTTTATGACGTGCGTATGCAGCACCAGACAATTACTGAAATGAGTCCGCTGATGTCTGTTGTATTCAAGTCAGTAGTGATGTGATAACAAAAGTAACATTGTAATTAGTTATTTCGTTTTGGAGTAACTGTAATATCATTACTGAAATTTAATTACTAATTAGTTACACTTTTCGTTACTGGAAAAAGTAATATTATTACTGTAACGTGTTGCTAGTACTGCCCAACACTGATTACAAATCATTCATTTGATCTAGCTCCAACAGACTGGGCATCTATGCCAACCTCATTCGCTGAGAGAGAAAAGGAGGGAGAGAGTTATGACGCTCGTTTTATGAATATAAATATTCAAGGAATTGACACTTTCAGACTTTATGACCACTTCAGAGGCAGGAAGTCACCATCTTTTCATCTGTCTTGTTTACCACGCCCCCACGCCAGTAAATCTGAATAAATTATACTATGGTGGTCATGGTTTCAGTAAGATTTACTTAACGGTTGAGAATTTTATCGAGCTAATAATGTGTAGCATGTCCATATTAACAAAGGCTGAAACATTCATATTGGTGTGTACGATATATGCAGCTAACTAACGTAGCTCAAGTGGGTAGCCGACGACTTGTTGGGCTTTGACCCTCAAGCGCCAAAGTCGCAATATTGCAACAAGCAACACTGCTGAATAAAACAGACCATAGCTCCAAATATACTACCAAATCTTGTCCAGCAGATAGAGAGCGAAATACAGCAAAAACACACACAATGCCTAAAGAAATTTTCACTGTTGATGAAGTACTTAGTCAGTTACTTGCCGATTCTGATTCTGACAGGGAATATTTGCCCTCTGATGACGACCAGACAGACTAACCAGACTTTACCTCACCGTGGTCAGGGTGGTAGAAATTAGACAAGGAGGGGACGTGTTGGAGGCAGCAGGGGTGGTAAAAGCAGGGCTGTAAACAGTGATGATGATGATGGCTGGGTTTACTTGAGAAATGAGGAAGTAGATCACAGGTGGATTAGGGACTGTTGGCTATCGTGGAGTCACGGATCTCACAAATGCTAAACCCACTGATTTATTTATATATTATTTGACCCTTATCACAAATGAAACCAACAGAAATGCTAATCAGTTCTTATCCAGAGTACAGATAAAATCAAAATCCAGATTCAATGACTAGTATGATGTTACTGTCCCTGAGATGAAAGCTTCATCGTCACTTCATTTGTGCATGGACGACTGGGCATTTTGAGGATGAGACAACCAAAAAAAAAAAAACTACTGTGTAAATATGTTCAAAATTCAGTTTTACTGAGATTCATGAAATCCAATATGGCCACCACCTAGTGACACCACAATATGCAAATTAGATTAGTTAATTTACTCCCATCACAAACTTTGGGTCATGATGGATAGTTTTCTCATGTACAGTATGCCTTTGTCTCTCACCACTTTCAAGCTACAGCCTTTTGAAATGTTGAAATGAAAATTGAATATTGTCCTAAATAAACTCCACCACCTAAGTTCAAAAGAACTTCTATGAAAATTAATTGTTTGCAGCATCAAAGGCAACCACACCTGGTCTAATCTATTTGTCTAAACAGATAGCCACACCACACCCAGTTAGCAAAAAGAACTTGGCAGTTTACTCTGGTTTGGCTTTTAACTGAAGTTTTACAATAGCCATTTGGTGGCATCTTGGCAGGATGGAGGTATCCTTTGACTGCAGACATTTTGGTACTACTTGGGACGAGGTTATTTCGACTGACACCTTAAAAGTATCGACTAACAATACACAGCCCTGAACATGGGAGTGGTATCTATCTTCTCATCTAACTCTCGACAAGAAAAATGAACATTTTTCCCAACGTGTCAAACTATTGCTTTAAGTTGTAGACATGAGTGTCCTACCACTATACATGATGATAAAATGGTTTCATTACTTCATAACTCCCAACACAAAGAGAGGATTTTGAGCCATGCAGCACAGTGGTGTCAAAAGTTAGACTGACAGAATGGCCTGATTTTTCTTCTTCGGGTGTTTTGGAACTGGAGGCTCTGGAGGAGGCAGCAAGCCCTGACAGAGAGCTGCCATTGTGCACGGCAGAAACCTACCCACAAACCCTTGCCTGTGGCTTGCCCTTTGAAGGTGCATGTCTCTTCTTGACATTTCTTGTCAACTTGCCTTGGGAACATTGGATTCCATCCCCTTTGGTCCACAGTTTGTATTCAGACTGTCTGGGATGATGCAGGAGATATAAACCACTTCAATGTCATCAGGGGAGGTACAAAGTCATTAATCCTCAAAGTCAATACTAACAGTTCCAAAGAAAATGTATGAGCCTGGCTCCTCCACATTCTGGTCTGATGTCTTCAGGTGAGGCTCAAAGTGCTACGATCCAACGCCTTTACAGTTCACACAGAAAATACGAATTATTTAATGCAAAGTACTGATTTTTTTTTTTTTTAGTTACTCGTACTTACAGAATAGCGCAGCACCCTTCTCTCTTGTATGCTGCATGCCTGAGCAAACAGATACACACCAGAGCTGATGGGGAACACGGCATATTTGTGTCACTCCAGCAATTGGAACAGAACAACATTAATAGACCATGCAGGTTGTAACACAATTAAAACATAAATATGCAAAGTACACGGGGGTGCCGCTGCAGTGCTGCATCTGCAGAGACAGGTGCCAGCCATCTTTAGTGTTCACGACAAAGATCCTCCAGCAAATGGCATCACAGTGATCAGACTGGATTAATAGGTGATGCCTGTGAGCTTGAATTTCAGCATGACTTCAGCCAAAAACAATGTAAAACAGTGCATGATCTCAGCAGGAGGGGTCGCAGTCTATGTCAATAATCTGAGGTGGATGTGTAAGAGAGTTTACATGTCTAGATCAGTAAGAATGTTGTAAACTGTCAGTACTGAGCAACGCTGTAATGAGACGAGAGCTCCCATTCTTCATACTGGCTGGCATAATTGAACATACACACGAATTCTCACGAATCAGATCAGCTAATGATCATTGTCTGCCCTCTGTTACATGTCTTTGATATGAAAGGAGGCGAGAAAAACATTCTGCATGTCTGAACAGAAAGCTTTTGTTTGCTCCGAGGCAACTGCAACTGAAAGCCAGCATGTTCCAGATAGCGAGGGCTGACAGAGTCCTGTCAGCTGAACTGATTCTGGCCTTCTGACACGTCTTCTACTCTTTCATCAGTCTCATTCTTGACGGTCCTGTGTTCAATTTGGCTGATTGAGCGGACGGTTCCAGTTGCCGCCTGGCAATTTCTACAGATAGTACACAAATTGTCAGTCAAGAAGTGACTGTTCAATAATATAGCCTTTACAGCCTATGCCCAAGGACCTGTAGGCCATTACAGGGCCATTACCAGTGAAATCCTTGTCTGGACAAGTGGAGGGAAACTAATGTGTTACTGTGACGAAAGGGTCTCATTGTGAGGGGTTGCAGCGAGAGCCGAACAGGGGAGATAGGATCAATTGCAAATTAAGCTAGTAGCTGTGAGTGCACAGCGAGGGTGTTGCTACAGCATGTAGTTCTCATCATTAAAGAACAGAAAGTTGTTTTTTTATGTGTGTGCCAATTGGTCCACCCGCACATTAATTCTTTTGAAGTGCTGCAGTAGTTTCCCCCGTATTGTGTCGACAGCAGTATTTGTTCACATTTGTTACAAAAATCTGAATCTGCAGAAACATTTACAATGCTAATGAACTTCTCACAGATGACTTGTTTTATTTGATTTATTTTATTTTATGATGGATGTGTTTGAGGATAAAGATTTACACAGTAGCTCACACACAGTTACGTTTGGTGAAGAAACATTCAGCCTTGTGTTGACAGCTGCTGACAGCCAGAGCTAACACTAGAGTTAAATCATTAGAACTGATTTAACCAACCTAAAATGACAACAAGTCTTGTAAAAAAAAATAGCACTGTATAATTCTTGCAGTATTTATAGATTTTATATAGATTTGACAAATGGGGGTAAATTTGGTTTTAATGACTGTGTTGCATTAATGTGCAGTAGACAGATTTTTATCATAAAAATTAGCCGCCTAGACGTCTTCATCGCAGCCACTGTTTCTGACAAACTTAATTCTTGACTTCCACATCTGTCTTTATTTTCCGATGGGTTTTAACTGTCTATCACAATGTGGTCTCCAAAATTTGCTGGGTGTTACTCAGTGTACCCACACAGATCTTTCCAGCTCCAGTAATAAATTTACTTTCTTTTTCCCCTTGTGGTTAACCATATACACTTCTGATTTTCTTCCAGATATTTTTTCAGTAAATATTTAAATACACAAATGTTTCATTTGTTCTTTTTGTGCTTTGTTTGTCTTTTTATAGAAACCATAAATCACACTGACAAGAAACCAGTGATGATCAGCTAATGATGGAAGAACTTTAAAGCTTTAGCCTGTTTCCAGTCGGACACAGACAAAGTTGATAAAAATGAACAGCACAGTCCTAAAAAATGTCTACGAGCTAAGTGACCATGACGTTAAGTTGTGTTAGCGTTCACTCCTCTGTGGATTGAAGCAAAAAATTTTGTTTGGGTGGGGGGTGGTAGGGGGGTTGTGTCTTGGATTAATTAAACCAAGGAACTCCCAGTTTAGGGAGCTTAGCATGTGCAGGGTGATGTTTTCTTCTGAGTCTTTTCCACAGGGATAGGTTTGCACTCATCTTTGATAGTTAACCCCATGTGACCCTTCCCTAGAGCCAGTCCCACTCCCACCTCACTGCTCCTGCTTCTCATTAGAGCCTGTCCACTAGTCTGACTGGGTCTAAGTAGGCCGCCACCCAGGCCACTGACGCACCAGTCTCTCTGAGAAAAAAGAAGAAGAAGAAAAAAAAGACATAAAATACTGTGTGTGTGCAGAATCATTGTATGACTGTGTGATTTTCCGAGCAAGTTTAGCAGTGATGAAGTTGTCAGTGTTTAATTCAGATAGAAAAGAAATCTCAATTTACTGTCAGATTAATATGCATGCATGCATATTTTACTGAAATTACAACTGCACTAATTAAACAGTTTACTTTGGCATGAGGCAACATTAGTGCTGAGTTAATATTTTACTGCTTTCATATAAAAACATTCATGTGTCAATTCAGTGGACCAAGCAGAACAGCACTAAAGTGATTAATATGAAGGCCGTAGCCATGGAGTCAACATTTGGTGGGCAACAAATCAAGTCTGAGCCCCCACCTGAAATCAAAAAATAAAATAAAAATTCAAAAACTCTTGTCTTGCTATATTATATTACATATCACATATGATTTATCATGAGCAAGTACAGATACTATACGAATATGCAATAAATGGAAGCTGCTACTGTCTACCTAAATTACACATGCAGCACAACATAAATGATTGACACTTCATTCAGACTTCATGTGGGCTATCTGACAAATATAATATAATAAAGCCATTAATGTTAGCTGAATGCGCCTGTGAGCTGTGTTCTGATGGGGTACGGCAACACCACTTGGACAAACCACATGCAGAACTGCAGTATACTGTAATACTAGAACTGGTAGTACAAATAAAGGCAATTTTTTTAAGTTTATTTATGATTCTGGTTAGAATGGCTGATGACTTTTCTAGAAAGCTGTGCATGGTTACCTGCAATTATTTTGTTTGCATATTTTTAGCTGTATTTTTTTTTGCATTTTTTTAATATCAGGGGCATGTGTCCCCTCCAGTATATATTATAATTACTGCCTTGATTTAAATGGCTCAAATTTAAAATACACGCACCACATATTATCTTTATATCTGTCACTTGTAATTCAGGAGATAAAAAGATGTGTTTCCAAAGCACAATTAAAAACATGCAAATAAGTTCATCTAAAATGTCTTTCGCCTATAAAAGAAATCTATTAGCTGATGGCACCACATGAGATAAGCTGTTTTGATGAACATTTTTTACAGCAGAGGCGACAGGGCTGAAATTGCAGCTGAGTCATTACCCTGTATCATTGCTATCTCAGTGTATGATGAGACGTGAATTTGTCTGACCTCCCCGGGGCAGCACAAAGGGCTGAATTCAAAAGCGGGGCACCCAGGGGCCAAGCTGGCGGCAGGCCCAGCTGAGGAGCACCAGCCAGCCACCACCTGCATACTGCTGCTCGCCCAGTCTCCCTGGATATGAACCCCCACCCTCCCTCCCTCCCTCCGCCTACTTCAACTACCACCCCCCAGCTCTGACAAGCCTCATCTGCATCCCAGTCATATCCTACTCCCACTCCTAATATCTGCCCAGTCCATCGGATCTGTCCATCACACAGCCTAAATTCTATGTGACGGCAACACTATGGCCTCAGCTGTGAACACTCCTTTCATTCTGTCACCGAGCTGTTGCCGAGCTGATTTTCAGATCCAGCAGTGACAATGACTTTTTCAATCTTTTATCTCCCCTCAGATAGTGATTTAAACAGTTGTTTTTTTCACATGTCAAATTTCAAAGTCCCCCAGATAGAAAATTAGGATCGGTGGCCAATGTTGTTGTTTTATTCCTGTTCACATTATGATTATAGTTCCTCCTTGTGGATTACAGTCCCAACAACACCCTATTCTTTTAACCCAATAAAACTTCAAAGAGTAGAAACGTCAAAGCACTTATAACTTTTCCAAAAATTAATCTTAAAGATTTGTCGTGCTTGTCAAAACGGCAATTATCTTCTGAAGTTAAGGAGAATTTTGTAATTGTGTAATTACTGTGGTTTATCTGATCTGACACATACAGTCACACACAAGCATTTTACATAACAAACTTAAGGTGCTGTATGAAAAAAAAGGCAGGTCTCTGTATCAGCAAAGTTGTTTGAGTCAAATGATGGTGGCTATCCTGTGACACTTTAACACTTAGTTCAGCTGCTGCAATAGTATAAATGTTTTAAAATATATATCCAAGCTGAGAATTATCAGTAAGGGTTTGATTATTTGCCTTCCATGTGCTCAGCCTTCACACAGCTGAAGTGTTTCTCTCTGGCTCGGCAGTGCAAGTGTGTCTCTCTTAGCTCAATAGTGCCCCCTGGAATATAATTTAGGTACTGCGGCCGACAAAGCTGGATCAGGGTGTAAAAAGATGGCAGCCCCCTGGACCCATCATTTAGTCCTCCCATCTGCCTCCAGTGAAGTTCTGGACAGGCAATGTTGGCACTTTCATTTTGGGCATTTTAGGACACAATGATGTCAAGATGGCTGTTAAACCACACATATAAAGCCAGACTAATCATGTGTTCATTGTAAGGATTATATTCAATAGGCATGGGGGGGTGATATCATTTTAATTAGCATACTTGCTAACAACAAAGGCTCCCTTCATCCACTCTGTTGTTTTTTTTTTCTGTCAAAGTCAACTGCAGCTTTCAATTTTCACCTTTATTATGATCACTGTTTGCAATTCATTTCCCGTCAAACTCAGATGTCACAACCCACATGACCGTTGCCCTTGAGTGAAAACAATATCAAAACACTGAGCCAGGAGGACAACGGAGCCAGACAGGGAACGCTGGGATGCCAGCGCCCAGACAATAAGAGGGCGAAACGGAGGATGGTCGAAATTCTCCTCCCAGCTGTAGACCTTGTCGGATCCCTATCCTGAATTCCTGAGCTGTCTGGAGGAGCCCTCGGGGCTGGCAGAATGGTAGGGTGCAATGTGGGAGTCTGTCCTGTTTCTGTAAGCCCAAGCAGGGGGTCAGAGGAAGGGAAGGGGGGTAGTTGTTTGATAACGCTGCATTTTTGACCCCCTAACGCTCCCGCTGTCTCTGCAGCAGCGTCTGATTCACGCGGGGGCATCGGCAGCCCTTTGGACCTGTCTCTTAGATTCATGCTAAGACTAATTCGCTGTCTTGTTGTGGGCGACAATGTTTGACACCATGCATCAGCTCCCAAGGTGGACTAATGGGAGAGTTCACAGAAGGTGAAAGGGTTAGTGTGCTTTACTACTGCTCTAACCTTGATCACCAGAGTAATTATAAGGGAGGGAGGGTCTGGGAACATGCCAGAGGCTACGAACCTGGCAGAGTAGGAGAGCAAAATGTGTGTGGGTGTAAATGTTTATATGGATGGCATGGGTGTGTGCATGAATTTGCATACAGAACACAAGCAACACCCAATAAATATTTCACAGTTTAACCCAGATCATTCTGACAGCAGTGTAATCTAAGGTTTATAATGTCATGACTTATCCAGATGCAACGTTTTTTCAAGTAGGACCAGTTGGGTCACAAACAACATAATGACACACAGCGACAGCACATTTGGCTTTGGAATAATCTGCAGCGTTACTAAATGAAATGAGGCAGATTTTAAAGCACTGAGCGGTCACAGATGTGTGGAGGGTTTGTTTCGCAAGTGAAAGAAATAGCTCAGATGGAAACCAAATCCTGTGCATTGCTGCTTCAGCAGAAATATCAAACAACTGGAAGGAACTCGGCAAAACTTGGCAATTGTTCTTTGTCTTTGAGGTTCTACATGCTCACATGTTATAATAAATACACAGTTGTAGCAAAAGAGTGATCAGGATGAATCATGATAGTAGGAGAATAATTCATACAGAACTGACAGCTACATTCTTGAAGGGAGACGCCAAAGCGGAAGAAAAACTTCACATTGCTCCCAGTCTGTTTGAGGCTGTCACACTGCATGAAAGTTGACATGTCATATCATGTGTGTTCATCAACATGCCGCGGCTCTCCTCGGAGCACAGACCGCAGCTCTGTGCGCAGGACCAGTCCGGCCTGCGAGGGGGGCGGTTCTGGAGGCGATCCATTATCTGTAATGGGTCAGGGTCACACAATGGGGGCACTTTGTCAGATCTGTTGGGGATGCACTGCGGTAGGCAAAGGGGTCGCTTTGATCTCAGTGCGTATGTTCACCGGAGTGTGCCGTGTCTGAAAACTGATCCCCTCTCTGACATTTCCCTCCCATAACCATCTCAGGATCAAAATCACATAGAAAAAAAAAAAGATGAATATTGCCCAGAACTGACTCTGACTTTCAGGTGCGAAATTACAAACGCGTGCTGCTAACAACCAATGCAGATAGTATCTTTGTCTTTGCTTTTCTCTCTCCATTGTATCAAAGATAAATGGGCTGTTAAGAGTTGGTGTGTGTGTGTGTGTGTGTGCATGTGTGCATGCAAGTGTGCATCTGTGTGCCTCAGATAGGAGCCTGGACAGCCCAGTGTTTGTAGTTTTTGTAGTTCTGAGGGTCCCTGGTGGGTGTGCTCACTTTAAAGGGCCCAGTGAACTGTGAGGACTTGAGACATGAGACTGTGCCGCCCAACTGGCCCCAGGACACGGGTTCACCCGGAGAATGTGAGCTGAGCAGGGGAACTGGGCCGAGACGAGCTCCCACAAAACTCCACTCCATTCCTCAAGACTGCAAGCCCATCTGAAAGACTCGGCTCTAGCTTGTCAGAGGGAAACTCTACCTTGCTGAGGTTACTTGTTGGGATCTGATTTACATCTAAATCTAAGATCTTTGTCACAATAGCTGTGGTTTAGGCTGGTTTGTTCACATTTTAGGCACACATTTAACATCAGTTAAATCTGTCATGACTTGGTAGCTATTGTATATTTTAAGTAAAACATATTTCATCCAAAAATATTAACATCAGATTTGTATTTCGCAAAGATTTGAATTCAACCAAGTCCCTGAATAGCTGCAGGTCCTGTTAAAGGGGCTCTATTCGAAATTCAGAGCATATGAGTTGTCTGGACACGGTTCTCAACATTGCAGTGGCCCCCCAGCAGCTAACAATACTAACTCCATAAACAGAGCAAAAGTGCTAACAGGGCTAACAGTGTTAACTTGAAAGTGGGGGCTATACCTTCACACGGCCACTGTCCTAATATTAGCGGTAACCACCATATGAGCGCAGAGCTGGTAAGTAGGATACACGCACTGTTGTTGTGTTAATGTTGTGGTAAGCCAAAACAGCTTACCACAACAAACCACAGAAAGACCTGCATTACAACACAAACAGAGATAGTGAGTCCCAATTTCTGCACATGAAGCCATTATTCCACTCTATCTTTACATAACAATCAGTTCATTTTTTAAAGTTGACAAGTATTTTGCATAGTCAAATCCTGATATGGCTTATACCTGTGTGCCGCTGAGTTCCATTGTTGTCCAATATAAACATAACAATGTGCCACACCATTGCACTGGGTGACATGTTTCTTCATTACAATGAACATGGGCACTGTAGCTTGGAGGTCTCAGATAGTGTGCATTAATCCGTAGCTGAAAATTGTTCCCAATAAATGCACTACTAACTCCTGTTAGCGTTACCATTGCTAAATAGTGCAGTGCCCAGCTGTTTTAAGAGATTACTAAGCTTTTTGTAAAAATCAGACTATATTTGTGTGACCATTTTCTTTGTTTTTTTTGTTTGTTTGTTTGTTTTTTTAAAGATATCTGATTTTTATAGGGATCAATGCAGAGACACAGTAATACCTAGTTGATTTTAAAGGGATTTTTTTGACAATAACAAAAACAGAATATTGCCACTGGAAATTCTTGTTGAAATTGACCAAATGTATATAAAATGGGAAAATAAAAGAAAAAGCTACTGTTGTATTTAGAGCAATAATTCATCTGAACACTGAACAAAGATAATCCAGTGCAAACAATAAAGACAGTTCCTAATAGCTATAAAAACACATAATTATAGCTGTCACACAGGTATGACAGACATTTATTTTACAAGCAGCATTACCTTTTTAATGATCAGTTTAAAACTAGTTCTGAATGTGAGCTGACTGTGCCATGCCTACATTTGTACTTAACGAGTGTGTTGTAATCACAGTTCCTAACAATGTTTTTTATATAAAACATTCCCCTTCACAGTACACATCACTACACAGATATCCAGTTTTTCATACTGAGGAAAATACCCTGAATAGAAAGCTAATCGTCTGTCAAATTAATATCAGGATAACATTCATATTTTTACCAAATCACTCTTTTAACATCTGAACCCAACTGTACTGTATGATTTATTTTTAGCAATGGAGATAGTTTGAGGAAGCCCTTATAGATTGCACCCTCCCAGGAGAGATAAACAGAGACCGCAGAAGTAAAGTGAACCCCAGCTGAGTGTCGATATCAGGTTATGATGTTTGCTGTTTTAACATGAGCCTCTTTTCTCTTTTCTCCTGTTGTTTCTTCTCCTCTTCAAGGGTAGACAGGCAGACAGAGCCGGGGGCTGCATCTCCCCAGCTGAGACCTTAGGTTAAGCTCCGAAGAGAAAAATACCACCGCTGTTGACTTTTTTTGGTGCATTTCCTTCATTGCAACTCTAGTTCACATTATCCACTGGACGATTCCTATTACACGATTTTGTTGTTGTAATCTAGTTACTTTAATTTAAGCTATTTTTTTGACAGCAGTTCATTCTAAGGTCAGAGGTTATGAAAACACTGTCAATACCAGCTGCTTAGCTGCACTCGGTGTCATTTAAAGGCATAAATCTACCTGTTTGAATGAAAAGAAGCTACTTTTTTTATCTGTTACCATTAAAAACTATTGCCTCAAAAGAAGAAAGAAGCACTGCAACAAAGCAGACACCGATCAATTTGCTGTGATGAATTGTAGCTTTGGATATTCGATCTGCAATCTTGGAAAAAAAATTGAGTACTCTATAATCTAATCTCTGCAGCACTGGGAGACAATGAGTAAAATAAAAAACAGCACCAGCATTTTCTTTTATGTTCACAGAGCAGCATTCAGGTCGGAGCTCTGGGTGAGGTCTGACGGATGTCAATTAAAGGGCTATTTAAATATTTAAGCAACAAAGTTTGCAAGTTGTCCCTTGGGTGCAGTTACTGGGGGGGGATGGGGGTGGGCTGGGTAATGCAGCCTCAGCTCTCCAAGGAGCAGCTGAATGCCAGGCAGGCAGCGTGGATAGTTGGGAGGCATCACGGCTAGGGTTACAGTGTGAATTAAAGCTGACACTAAGAAGCGCTCCTCACAATGACCTGCAGAAAACAGCAGACAAAAGAGCCTATTTTAAAGCAGGACAAAGGGGAGGTTAGTGGAGATACCTGAGCCCAGGCTGGCCTAGTCAGCGTGTCTGTGGAAGGACGAATGGCTGGTGCCGCGGGACCACCACAGCTAGACCCGGCAGGAGAAGAAACACACTGAGAAGCACATTCCAGCACAGCCATAACACCCGAAAAGACATATGAGACAGACACACACACACACACACACACACACACACACACACACACACACACATGAATATCCTAAGCACAAGCTGTAATTTGTAAGACATCATTTTTGGTATTAATATCAGCGTTGTCAGTGATGGTGACTGGTGGTGTTCCTGGTTTCTGGTCACACATACACACACGCACAAACACACAGACATACACACACACACGGTACATTTCATAACAGTTCAAAACAGAGGGAGATTGTCAACAATCTGTTATGCTCCCTGGAGGACTTTGTCATCTGAAAAGCATATTTAACCTTTCAGATCTTTGCAGAAATGTAATTTTCTCTGCAGCAAAAACCTACTCAATCATTACTATTGACATTTTGTGATGAAATTTACATTACAGAAAATGCTCCGGCTCTCTCGTAGCAACCCTCAAACTCCCCCCACCCACCCACCCGCAACTCTGCCTATGAATGCTTGTGAATTCCACAAGAGTTTGCGCTATCTCCCTTCATCTGCTGTCACCATGGTCCTCAGCATGCTTTCACCTCCATCCTAATCCCCCACTTCATCTGAAAGTCAGGATGACAGCTCTGGCTCTTGTCCTCTCTCTCTCTCTCTCTCTCTCTCTCTCTCTGTTTGTGTTCACTCTTCGATTTTCAACAGCATCCACTTGTTCTGCAGGTAGACAGGTAGGACTAACTGTTGGAGTAACTGGGATCTTCACGCTCAGTTACTCCAATAAATTATTTTGTTGATACCCATATTAAATTCTAAATATCCCCCTATTGTTCCAAACTGAGTTGTCTTAAAGGAATAATTCACCCATACTTTATTAATTACTCACGTTATGTTGAATTCGTGAAGAAAAATTTTCCCATACGCCTCCACGGTGAACGAAGAATCCAAAAACGGAGAAAATTCTTAATGAATTGCACTAAAAGGGGGTTGCGTTTAACAACAGCAAAACATCCGTTTACAAACTTTCCCACAGCTCCTGCAGTGTAATTGGGGTCTTGTTTATCCAGATGTATGCTCAGTACTTCCCAAACACATGTATGTTTGCTAAAACCTTGTTTTTTAAAAGACTTCCACATATGAGTAGGGCTAGTCATCCGTACATGAGAATGTTAATGTGGAAGTAGTTTTGCAAAACTGCAATGTTTGGGAAGTACTGACAATACACCTGGGAAAAATTAAACTTGGATTATACTGCAGGAGCTGTGGGGAAGTTTGTAAAATGGATGTTTTGCTGTTGTTAAACGCAACCCCCTTTTTACTGCTATTCATCAAGAATTTTCTGTTTTTGGATTCTTCGTTCACCGTGGAGGTGTGTGGGAAAAAACAAAATTTGCTTCACGAATTCAACATATTGAGTAATTAATGAAGTATGGGTGAAGTATTGCGAGTTTGTAAACAGATTTTTTTGATATAGTTGTGGTGTTGTTAAACATGGCCCCCTTTTATGGCAGTTAATCAATAATTTTCTCTGTTTTTGGATTCCTTCCCTGAAGTTTTCTTAATGAATTTGGGGTAACGTGGGTGAGTAATTGATATATAAATGATAATTTTGTGGGTGAAGTATTCCTTTAATAATTGATATATTAGTCTACTACTACTACTTTTTTGTCATTTGCTTCTAAGCTCACAGCGTCCTGTTGGAAGTAATTACTTTCTGGAGACACCTCCGAGGGTACAAAGTGTCCCAATGCATTCTCAAACTGGCACTCCCATGGTCCGAGCTCACTCTGGTACCAAATTGGACTGTTCAGAATGCCATTAGAAACATTATGTTTATGATACATTATGTTTGTATGTTTGTATTCACCGTGCCACTTCCTCTTCTGAAGTATTCAGATAATACTCTCAGCCCTTTCTGAGACACAAAAGAGGAGCTGCAGTCTTTAAGATTGTTTATGCTGAATGCTAAATGCTATCAAGCTAACCACTTAGGCTTGGTAGGAAAGTTTTTGCTTTCACACTGGGAAAAATAACCAGACCATGACACAACTTGCCACAACCTAGACGGGTAATTAGAGAAAATGTGCGACACTAAAGAAGTCCCCTCATTTAGATGTGGCATTAAACAGGATATAAAACAACAACACAAACAACAATTTTAGCTTTGAATGCGACATAAGGAGGTGTTGCATTAGAGATTAACAATACGGGCTGAGTGATGACAGATGATAGATGTCACATGTTCTAAATGTTGTTCACTGGCACCAGCTTTTAAGAAATGCAGAAATTAAAAGCTCAGTTTGTCACAACAACAACAACAACAACAACAACAAAAGCGGTTCATTGATTTAACATCAGGAAAAATTTATTTAGTGACAAATGAAATTGGATGGCTAATAATCTATGAATCTGTCAATACATTGCATATGGTAACTATTATAGGTCTACATAAATATTATAAGTATATAATATAAAAGCAGTTAAGTTTAGGGTAGGTTCACATTTTTTTCAAGGCTGTCTTAAAACAATTTTCACGTATCAAGATGATTTTCATCTTTTTTTTTTTTAAATTTTATTTAAACAATACAAACACAAATTACACAACTACTCTATAACACATTATAAACCACTGACATGCCAAATCAATAACAAAACTAACAGCCAAAAACAACTAAATAATGACATAATTATCATCCTTTGTCTAAACTTGGCTTTAATCTATTCCATCTTTTTTCATAGTCATTCAGTTTCCCCTGCCTTGTAGCAATAATGCCCTCTAAATGATGTGAGACGTAAATTTTAAGTCATTTTGGTCACTGTAAATGTTCCTAATTTCCATAGTGGCTGCAACAAGATAACATGACATAACATGATTCTAATGTAAGTCCTCGTTTTGTGTATAAAAACCTTTTCCATAGTTCAGAACAAGGACTATGGGGTTTATTCCCCATCACATAAACTGAAATTGCATAACAAGATTTTTTTTTATGGCCAGTGCAGACATGATGGATTAATACAGCAACCAATAACTGTTACATTGTATATGGGCATGTCAATATTGTTTTTAGACAGACTTAAAAAATTGTGAACCTATTTAATCATGTTGATTTTGCTTTATAGTTTGCATTTTAGGTTATTGATTTTTTTCAATAATTATCCGGAAATATATCATTCTAAGTAAATTGAAAAACAAGAGAACATCTTTAGAAATTACATGGAGATTTCCACTTTGCCTATTCACAGTATACTATTTTCCATATATTCCAAAATTTCTATATTTTAAAACTGAATAATGCAATAAAATTGGGGAAAATGTCATTATATTAAACATTCATTTGAGCACAAAAGAGTCTACTCACAGGACTTTTTCACCGCAAACACAGTTGTTCCTAATAACATTAACGTTGGCTCTGCTTAATTGTTCAGTATTATTTGAGAGCTTACTGGTTTCACTAAAAGTTTCTTAACAACGTGCATTTTTTAATAATGAATTTGTATTGACACAAGTTTTAATATTAAAAGCAAAGCCTGGTCACAGTGCACAGTCAGACAGAGCAGCCCCAGCAGGAAACCAGCAGCTTATATGTCTCCGGTCTCTACTGATTAACATGGATAACTTTGACCCACAGAACGGGTGAGGATTCCTGTCTAATTGAATTACTGTCAGTCTACTAGCCTCCAAATATTGTCTTGAACTTATACCCTTCTCTGTTGCCAGAAACTATTTACATTCTATATGTTAGAGAGTTTTTTTCTTGACTTAACTGCAATTTAATTTTAGGCTCTGGTACGGAGAATGGTTGTTTTACTTCATCAAGGACTAGACAATTGGGCTGAATGTTGTTGCACTATACGTCTGGACCATAAAAGATCAAGTTACTTAATACGGTTGTCATGAAATCGAGCCCACATGATAAAGTCCTTCATATGTTGCGTACGATAAAAGCACATGCTGGTTTTTGGGGAAACAAAATCAAAGCAGGTTTGTCTGAAGACAAAGTCAACAGGCTTTTTACTTGATTATATGGAAATAAACACCTGCTGTGTTTTGGCCCCGATATATTCCACTTAAAATGGCTTTTATGTGTATTCCATAAAGCTTAACGCACAAGGGCACGCAGAACTTAAACCCAGAGCTGTGATCTAGTGGACGGGGGACAGAGGTTGAAGGGAGAGAGCTTGTCTTTGAGTATGAGCCTCATTCTTATTTTAAGGCCAAAGTTATGTCACTTATTGCATTGCTCTGGAATGAGGTGCAAAAACATGGCTGCCAGCTCTCTTCCCCCTCAGGCTGCTCAAAACCCAAAGGCAGGACTTATATGTCATGTCATGCATGTTATTCATTCTGCATCATCGGAAAACAAAAGACAAAGACCCCTCAGCAACACAAGCCCCCTGCGAATAAACAGCCTCGCTCTTACTTGTTAGCATCTAGCAACAGTTCCCTTATATAAAATGCATTTCACTTGGACATTCAAGTCACACAGACATGAACATTCTATTAAATATGCATATCTCAAGTGTCCACGTCTGATTCCAAAGTGGACAGTCGAAGATTTATGGCACCATTGACCCTCATTGCTTTGCTGCTTCCTCAAGAGAACCTGCCACAGGCTGCGTGCCAAATGCTTTAAAATTTAAAGAGGTGATGAAGAAACTATCCAGAGGAGACAAAAACACATCAGTTCTGCCACAATAAGACTTTTCTCTTCCTTCCTCACAGCCTCTTCTCCTCACTTGATCTGTTTTACCCTGAACACTCATTGCCAGCCGTTTGAACTTGTTTTAGAAATTAGGACAACTGACTTTTGCAATGTATGTTTGTGGTTATGTATATATAGAAATCCTGGGAAAATGAGATGAAGCTTTCTTTGTAAAATCCCTGCAGGACCTCCAGTTTGGATGAAATGAATAAACCCTTGGCTTAGCTTCCAACAGATAGTTCTCTGATACAATGATGTGCAAATGACCAATAAGCTTTACACGCCAAGACTGCAAAGCAGAGATATTGGAAAGTTCATCATTGCGACTGCCATGTGAACAGCTTTGCCTGTGCCTTTTCACACACTGCAGGATGAAGGAGGCTCAGGGATGGTGAGGGGAGATTTTTTCTTCTTCAGGCTGTTTGCTGCAAGCAGAACACCTGCATTCTTTCCAGGCTCTCTGGAGGACTCCGAATTTGACCTCAGCGTACGAGTAAAAGGGTATCCAACTTCTTCAAAATGTCAGAATGCCACATAACTCTATTGTTCCTGACATGTTCCCTCCACAGAGGCTCAGATAAAGAAACACCTTTCTAAAAGCGACGAGGCCGACATACCTTTCTAAGAGCAATGGAGGAAACAAGAACTCCCATATTCTCACAGCAGCTCTCTGATTTGTCCACACTTACTGGTAAACTGATAAAGTACTGTGACAATACTTCTGGAGTGTCTCATAAATGCTTTGTATTGACCTTAAAGCATTGGCTGACCACAAACAGAACTATAAAGAGGGGGGCATTTCTCCTGTGGGTAGGAGATGATTTTCTCCGGCAGGCACACAGGATCACTGTCTTGCTACTCTGACCTTCCTCAGACAGCAGCACCTTCCATTGCTCCAGGCCTTCAGCCTGAAAATCTCTCCTCTGCAGGATGGATTGAGTTCCAGGACCCTGTCCTCTCCTGGGACTGACCCAACCCGGGGAACAGGGGGCTTTCATGGGAGATCACAGGTGCTTATATACAAAATGGCAATTTTCTTCTTCCATAATTCCATGTTACTGCATTACCAGATCTTATCGTGAGGCCAGTATCTCATTCCTGAGGTTTTAGACGTTAATGAAAGATGCTTTGCCTCCGGCCACTGGGGGCTAAATCAACAAGCCTAGGATTCCTGTTGGCCTTTGTAGGGGAATACCAAAGGCAGAGAGCGGACTGAACTGAGGTCAGAGACAAAGCATGGAGCTGGAGATGGAAATGCTGCACCCAAAAAAAGCTTGTATGCAATCTAGTGCAGTGGTTCCCAACCTTTTTTTTTGTCAGACGTACAGCCCTGTCAGACATACCCTCTTCAGTGACACCACCCGTCATGTTCCAAACGCTTTTATCTTAAGTGGTTTAAAATGGGATGTTAATACTATTAATTATATAAGTGGATATTGCTACAGTAATGTATATAATATAATGACATCTATGGGCTGCTACCTCTTGGAGATGCAGAAGCTGAATGTTTCAGTCATTTATTGGTTACTTTTAGCTCAGCATTAATTACTGATTTAGCTAACAACTTCAACCACCTATCCATTACATTTAGCTATTTCAACTGTTTACCCATTAGCTATATATTTTAACCATCCAGTGGTTAACTGTCACCACTTATTCATTAGCCTACATTAGGCTATCTTTTTAATCTATCAGTTTAAACCTTTAATCTATTAATTTCAGCAATTTTAAGCACTTACCCAGCAAACATCCAAATGTCCACTAAAGGTTATTGTGTTGGGTTTCCATTATGTTACGTGGACATTATTGCGAGGCATTCACAGATTTTTGGCAGAATATCCCAAGGCCATTACAGCTACCTTATTGTGGAACATTCACAGAATTCCCCAAGGACATTACAAGGACATTTGGGAAAAATCCTCAGAGAATGTGAAGGTAAGTCACACCATGTGGAAAGAGGGTGACACCTTGTAAGGGATGTGTTCTGGTATGCACTCAATCCAAAAATGAGATCATTTGCAATGCTGAGTCAAGTGGCAGCCTCTAGGGTTGAAAAAATGAAGCCAAAACGGAAGTGCCAAAATCCGCAGTTCTTTGAATGGCCATTTAAGGCAGGCCTTGGGAAGCCAGTCAGTCCCCATTAACAGCCATGTTAAAATGTCCAATCAGAAATAAACATGTTTACAGCCTGGTACAAAACCCGGTTTTGTTCCCTAGAGCTTATTTCCACCTTTATGACAACTGCAGTGAGAGTGATTTTTTTATATATAACACCAATTTACATTTAACTAAGGCTTAAAGTTACGCATAATTAAGGGCGGGCCGCTTTGAGTGACAGGCTGTCCTTGACTTCTCAGTCAGATCCACCCCTCGCTCCTCCACAGCGCCAGCCTCTCATCCAAATATGATCACTTCTGGCTCCAAAAACCAAGATGGTGACGGACAAAAATGCCAAACTCGAGGTTTCAAATGGGAGTCCACAAACCAATGGGTGACATCACAGTAGCTACATTCATTATTTTTACAGTCTACATTCAGAGTATGTGAGTGGAGGTAGTGCATCAGGGTCTGTGATCCAGCCTTCGTCTGCCCAGCCATATGAATCCGTGTTGGATATCATGATTAATTTGTCCAAATGCCATTGCTTGACCAACATAGCAGGCACATGACGACATGTGTTTCTCGACAGGTGTGTTCCTCACAAGATGGCAACCCTGTCCAAAAAATGTAACACTACTATTAGCTCACTGCTTTAACTACTTAGTTTGCTTTTAGCTATCTATTTAAATGTGCTGAATGTAACTCTGGAGAAAGACAGTTCATTGTTGAGTCTCATCTTGGGGTGGTGGTCAGATCGAATCACCAACCCAAAGCGTCGGTATTTGACCCTTTAATCCACTAGTTTTAGCTAAAATACCTAGCCTACTTAGCCTACCTTTAGCTATCTATTTAGACCTTTTACTTCTGGCTAACTTTAACCACCTATCCATTAGCCTGCATTAGGCTATCTATTTCACCATTATGTTTTTAGTTTATTCATTTATATTTGAACAGTTTATTTACAAATTCTGTTCTATCTCAACCATTTATCCGTTACTCTTAGCTGACTGTTTAACAAAGGTTTACTAGTTTTGTAATCTCGATCACATGTAGTCTAGTGTTACAGCCAACTATGGGTATATTTTTTAATCAAATCTCAGTTAGTATTTATATTTTTCAAATTGCTTATGCTTCTCCACAGTCTTTCAATGTACTCCCTTGCACCTGCAGAAGTACAACTACCCCTGGTTGGGAATCACTGATCTAGTGCACACCGTACAGTCATTGTTGCACACTAGCAAGTTGACTTAAATATATTACCCTTCTTATCTTTCCCAGGTCACGCATAGTAATTGTCTGATGCTGTCATACTGTACATTTATAGGCTATTAACAGCTAAATATTAAAATAAATGTACTCTCTCTATGTAGCCTACACTACAATACTGAGAGATAAGAAATGATATCTGTATTATTCTCTTCATTGGAGAATTGAAACATTTTCATGATTACCTTTTATGCTCTTTGTGTGCCTTGGAATCAGACTGAAACCACCTCAACAATATGTGTTGAGGATATGGAATTTCAGCCACTTAGGATCATTAAAAAGAGATCATATTGAATATCACTTCGAGAGAGGGAAAGAGAAAGCGAGAAAGAAATAAAGAAGAGATTTGTTTGTCAGTCAATTCCGACCTACTCAATCTCCTTAGCCTTGTGAAAGAGGGGGAGAGAAAGGGTCGGGGTCAGCTTTCTGTAAATCTGCTGATGAAATGTTGACAAAACAGCCAATTTTCTGTAATTTTGCTGCGGCCGTCTTTCAGCAGCTTACTCACTCAGAACCCCTTCATTTCAAACAGCAGCACACCGCGACCTCTGACATGTATCTCGTCCCTGACTTCTTTGGCCTGGCAGAAAGACAGTAACAGTTGTGCCTTTTAGGTCAGGTGGATGCCGTTTAAGGAGCCAGCTTCATAAAGGACGCCTTTGTCTCTCAAACAGGCTCTCCTGGGCCCCAGTAAAAGGATAAGAAATGTAGTTAATAGCTCAGGAGTGGCCTAATCATCAGCTGCCATTACTGCTCCAATATCAGCAGAGATGACAGACTTATCAATAACAAAGGCCCAGCTGAAGCTTCCACCGCTCTGTCATTTTGATCTTTGCTCCACTAATCAGAGCTTTCATTTGAGCTAAGCACCGGGCAGCACACCTCTCATTCTCTTCATGCTGTGCCAGATATCACTCATCTTTACAAGCCACTCTGTATTCCCTCAACCCCAGGCCACCATTTCCACAAATTGGCTTAATTTCTCAGGCAAATATATGACACATCTGAGGGCTCATTATCCTTGCAATGCAAGTGATTATTGTACTTACTGGTAAAACTCTTTTAGCTTTCGAGGTTGTGTCTTGAATGGTTTTGGTTGGAGTCCAGCTGATTTTTAAATGAAATGAAGATATGTCAAACTGACTATCATTGTGGTATATAAATATTTCATAAGCTTATGCTGTGTTTGCTTTAATAGTGCAGTTTCAAAAACACAAAAGGATTTTCAAGTCTCTACTGTTTGTCTGATACAGAGCATAGACTGAAGAGTAAACCCTCATGCACCTTATGTGTTGAGTAGTAAGAATAAGACTTATATTATTAATAAAAGGTTGTCAATCATCCACACAGAGTAGATAACTGTCTGTGTTATTATACTTTTAGAATATACTATAGAATATTACGTGCACTAAAGGAAATGATGTATATGCTTTTGATAACAGTAATATACATAGTTTAATGTCAATATTTCAGTTGTTCATTCTTCCATAAAAAGCTCCTCCATCAAGGAGAAACCTGAGAGGGCCAAAGAGGTGCTCCCGCACCTGGACGAGCTGGCCCTTTCATTTACAGTCATGGTGAGGATCAGGCACTGACTGACTCAGACACCTGCTATTGGGAAATATGTTCTCCATCAGTGAGCTATAGACTATTTCTGGACAGGAGCACTGGGAGACCATTGTTCTCCCCAGCACTGACAGCCAAGGTATTCTGGGACTCTTGGCACACATAGAAAACAATGTGTTATTCATGTTAAGCTTAAACATTGGGCTACTTATTCAACATTACCAAACAAACTGCGGTTAGAGTGATATTTGTTGACGGCGGCAGAATTGTTTGATGGCTTTTAATATTGCAATAAAACTGCAAAAATTACATGTTCCATAAAATAGGCTCATATGTGGATTTTTTTTTAAATAAATCCCAAAAGTAAAACCAAAATATCTGAATTATTAAAAAATTAAATTACTATTGTGTTATTGGGGTTAATACCACAAACACACATGTTCTTCTCAGATAAAGAATAAATACCTATTCTTCATATTAAGCATGACCTATAGTCTCAGGCTTAGCATGAAACAGTGGAGCTCCTTATTCCCTCAGTTTGATACATGATATGTGCTCTTTAAACAAATCATCTGGTCTCTGCTCCTATACCGTCTTATACAGGGGCAGGGGGTTTGGGGATTTTGCAATGTCATCTGGGATTAAAAAGGAGCAGCACATCAGAGCCCCGGGCCACACCACCTGGAGCCCCTATACGATCCCTGGCGCTGCACCACTCACAAGCAGCCCCATTAGCTTACCGCCAAATAATTCCTGGTCAACCAAATGACACTGAGCTAACAAAGCCCCATTTCAGAAAAGATTACAACTTCAACAGGAAACCCTTTGATTATGAGTTTGTTTGAAATGTTATCAATACCATGATCATTCCTGCGGATCAACAAAACCATCTCTAATCACCATACCTTGGCTGCACCTTCAGTTGTGCATCAATCTCCAGAAAGAGGGGGGAAAAAAGAGAAGCAAATTACAGTCGAGAATAGAGGAGTGACTTGTTTAACAAGACGCACGTGCAATGACAAAGCGATTCCTTTCTCTACGTTGATCACCCACCTGCACACAGATTAGGTCAGATATTCACATGAGTTGCCAACCTGTCACTCACACTCAATAAAAAAAAAGAAGAAGAAACACACACAGCTCACATTCATTTCATGTTAGTGCTCCCAACAGTGGACAGCAAACAAGACTTTACCTGTCTCTGTTACCAACAGAAAAACACACATAGACTACAATGTTTGCATGCAGCTATTATAATAAATTAAGTGGAACATGGGCATGAACTTCAGCCTCAGGTAGGGGTCGCAATATGCACAAATCGAAACAAGCTGCCATTTACAAACATAATGGTTAATAAAATAAGGATTTAAAGATTATGACATATATAATAATGTAAACCCAGCTTTGGTGTAAGTGCAAAGTGCTTATAAATAATTATACTTCAAGTGCTTGGTTATTATTCTCGAGGCTCTATATACCACACATAAAAGTGATTACTACAATAATCAATTCTCCAGTCTACATTGGGTGATGGCCAAACATTAAAAAGCTAAATTTAGGTTATTTTTGTTCAGGATCCTGCACAACAGTTACACTTACAGGATTTTACATTTTGTTATTTTTGAAGTTTTACTGGATTAATGGAAAAGATGATCTGAACAATTTTTCCACTGTCTTGAAGAAATGCTGCGATCTTTCTCACAGAGCTCCTCATGAAATCCTGCCAACACTTCCCTCATTTGTGAATGCATTATCAATCATGATGCACAAAGTTAGTTGATATACACAAGATTCACACAAACAGGTATTTATTGTGGTAAAAAAAAGAAAGAAAGAAAGAAAGAAATGGCAAATAAATATAGTTGATATGTGTCTTCATCATTTAAGATTATTTTATAATTATATCTTTTTTTATGGCATATTGTCATCTGATTAGTTGAATAACATAGTTTCCTTGTAATGCTGATTCACTTCAACCTTTTGAGAGTTGTGTATTATAATAAAAGGGGGGAGTGGGATGCAAAGTTGACATTTCAGCATCAATTTAGACTCTGGCGCCCCTTTGTGGTATCCATGCGGAACTCCATAAATTCAATTTTCAGTTAATAAAAACTGGTTATTCCACTTATTCCATGAAACTCTTATTAGACAAAAAGCTGGATAAACTAAACAAAAATATGAATAAAACTCCTCATGGGTTTAGAGGTAGCCAATGCCTCTGCAGTTGTGATGGTGACACAACTCAGCTCAATTAAAAAATGTGTTTTTGGAGGGTCCAATACCTCAGTTTTTTGGTAATAACCTAACCCTACCCTAACTTATAGTGGAATATAAAGGCTAAATGAAACAAACAAACAAAACAACTTATATAATAAACATAATGTAAATGTTGGCAATGTTGTAATTTTATTAAAAAAAAAAAAAAAGCTCTCTCTCTCTGTGTTTATGCGTGTGACAGTGGGGGGGGGGGGGGGGGGCAGCTGCACAGCTGGACAGGTACTGACCAATGTCATCTCAGATTTTAATGAACTTAAGTTATAAAATAAGTACAACATCTACAAAACAGGAGAACAAATGCACTAAATACACTTACATTTAGTGTTCCCTCCCACTGGAAGCAGATGAAACTATGTATATTGTCATGGCATGGGTGTAGTCAGCAGATAAGGGCATGAGTATACGTTAGCCACGTTAAACAATGTGGAGACCGACTGTAGGTTACTTTACATTTATGTCTCCGCGTGTATATGTTCCCCATCACGTTGTACTATTAGGACATGATGTCTCAGTAAATAACACTGACATGAGCAAGGGAGGGGCTGGTGCAAAACACACTGATAGAATGAATGCAAAGAGCCAAAAGAACACTTCCTGTTGATGCAAAAATTGCAGCAGCAACTGTCTGACACATCTGGACTGGAGAGGGGGGGAGGCCTGGCTGTAGTGTTAGCGAACTACTGAGGGGAATGGACAACGTTTAATGCTAATCTGCAAGACGGTGAGTTTAATGGACTTCAACTTTGGCTCGGGCTGGTGACGGTAATGTGTTCTCAATGCCGGCGCGTCTTTACTCTGACAGCGAAATAAATGGGGAAATAATTGCCTGCGACCGTACGCTAGCAACTAAATGCTAGCTAGCATTAGCCGCTACTTAGCATTTGCTGATATGGGATGGCTGCTAGCTACACTAGCGCTAACGGGGTGCAGAAGCTAGCTAGCATAGTAGCTATTTCATGACAGCCGACATAGTTTGTACCCGCGTTCGACGTTGTAACTTAGCTACCATACCATACGATGTTTTAAAGCTTATTTATAATATGAGAAAGCCTGACCAAAGCGTTAAACACTCCACCACGCGTGAAAGTGGGAAGTCACTGTGAAAGTTTGGCTTTTTCTGACATAATTGCCCGATACTAAGCTAGCTCATATAGCTAGCGCTGTTAGTTAGCTGGTGCCTGTGTGCTGCTTGATAGTTGGTGGTTCGGCCCTGTGAGCCGATGCTTTTTTTTAGCTAACGTTGATTTAACTATAAGTTGCAGTAGAAATCAGACATGGTTGACAACTAAAAAGCAGGTGGATGTGACGGTCAAGCTAGCGATAGCCTAGCTGTTCCGCTAGGTCGCATAGACCCCCATCAGTTGCTAACTAACTACTAGCAAAATGGTTTGCAATAAAGTTTGAGAGACTGCACATTTGCTCCCCACTGTATCGGCTCTGTATGCACGTAATTTACGATGGGATCGACAATACATGTTAATGTCCCTCAGTGTCTATGCACGATGAAGCAAGCACGGATAAATGCCAGTCTTAATGAATAAGTTAACGTACCGAATATATAGCGAGGACTTGAAATAAAACGCTTTATTTTGCACCCACTGTACGTTAATGGGATGGCATCAGGCCCGTATATGCAGCGTGTCATAAACTAACCTGTAACGTTAACTACAGTGGATTTATATGTTAAGCTGAAAGACTCAAGATAGCAGTATTATCAGTGTTTTTTGTCGCAATAAATGTAATGTTAGCCTACCTGTAAACCTATTGTAACTTGATGTTATGTCAGGAAAGGACAAAGTACAGGGACTTGTTAGGTTATTCTGTACACCTGGGCTCACCTAGCTCACCAGGCAGGCACTGTGTTAAGCTACTATCAGCTTTAAATGTTCCCAGTCTGCCCAGTTTGAAACCAACAGCACGCATTATTCTAGGACAACTGCATCTGAAACTATCTTAAATGGTTTAACTGTAAGGCATGTCAGAACACAGTGGGGCCAAACCAATTACCACTCTTGCATGAGCAAGCATTATGGCTTTGCACCCATTCAACCCTATATTATAGTCCCATTTCTGTTTGGGATAAGCAATGAAACTGTATTGGCTTGTACCACGAGCTGAAATTAGTGGTTGTGCAATACACAGCATATTGATGCTGGTAATTTCTGGTGTAGACAGGGCCCTGTGGTTTATCCTGGTAATTTGGAAATTCAGAAATTGCTGTGGCAGTGCCAGATGTTGTTTGTAGCAGGAGCAGGTACCATGCCTTAATCTGTAGATTTGCAAACTTCACACATTTTCCTAATATATTTGCAACCTTTTTAAAATGTTGTTCAATGCCCATAATATTGTAATAGTTATCACTTTATCATTGATATAGATGTCATTACATAAACTGTTTCTAACTCACAATGTAAAAAGTTAAATGCATGTTGCAAGTCAAAATAATCTTAACTATTTACTCTCTAGCAGTGTGATATACAGTATTTTTCGTACGTATACATTTTGGAAATGTGGAAAACTTACCTAAAGAATTCAGTAAAACTGAAACTACATGTCAGCAAATGGTGGCTGTCTTTGTTGAATTCTTTCCTACCATTAGCAAAATCTGACCATTTGGTGGTGATAAAATCATCAGTTTACATCCTCCAGAAGTGCTTGATTTGCCACTGACATGCTCAGATTGTTATTCTAAGTGTCTAAAGAAAAATATGGAAAGGACCCCTACAAAGACTGACCTTTATGTCAAAGAGAAAGATCCTTTTTGTTTTACCAAAAACAGCCCTGAAATCGCTACTGCCAAACCCACCAGACTCCATTTAAATAAACAGAAATTTAAGCATGTATCTAGCCAGCATATTTTCACATCTTACTGGGTGAATTAAGAGTTTATTTCAACCAAACCATTGTTGACCCAAAGATGGGTTCTGTGAATTTTATTTTGTTTCTTAATGCTTTAAATGAAGTGTGTTTTAAAATGATGAAAGTACGGTCTGTTTAAATGGAATCTGGTGGTTTTGGCAACAGCAACAGTACTGTTTGTGATTAAACAAAAAGGATCTTACTCTTTAAATAAAATATCTTTCGCTGTAGGGATCCGTCCCATAATAAACTTTTTCTTTTTTCAATTCAAGCCTGTCAGTGGGCAAAAGAAGCACGTAACACTAGTGGATGTAAACAGACAATGTGCATATGCCCGGAGCCTGTTTAGCAGCTTCTGACTGCAGCCCTGTCGCTCAGTATTGGATCATTTCCAAAAGTTGTTGTTGCTGTCAGTCACTTCGACACCAAAACGTGAAAATAGGGTCCAGGTTGGGAAATACTGAAGTTTAAGGCCCTTTAAGGGCATTGAATAAAATCTATCATTGCCAAGTGTAATTGCAACAGTGGAATCACTGCAGGGTGGCTCTAGGTGAAAAGGCAGTGTAGCAGGATGATATCCTAGCTAATTAGCGCTGATCATTAAAAGCACTGTTCCCACCGCAAACAAGACATGGTAAATTTGTCAAGGTTGATGGTAGACAAAATGCAGGATAACTGGTGCATGCACAAGGGAAAGGGTGAACTATGAAGGGCAGACTCAGAGTACTGTTGTGGCTCAACTAGATTTCCTTTCAACAACTATTTACTATCATCTGATTGCATCATTTATTGCTTGTAGAGGATACAGACGTTGGAAACGATAGATAATGTTTGGCTGTCATTGTGAATGCCTTACTTTTAGATTTTTTCTTAATTAAAATTCCAAAACATACCTAGCTGATTCCTTTTTGGCTTCTCAGCCTTGAGTGTAACCATGTCACCAGGAAGTACTCAATTGTGTCATCATGGCAAACTTACTTCACTGCATTGCATTGCATGGTACTGTATAATTCTGTTAGTCTGTTATGGTTTCTTTTTAGTGTTTGATAATGAATATGCTGTTGAAAAGGATAACATATAATAAGTAGGGGCTGAGGTCTTTTAAGTCATCCACTTGTCTTCATCTGATAAGCATGTGAGTGGGCTGAAATGAAAGATGAGCATTTTCTTGTTTTCCAGTTATTTACTTCAAATCAAATATGAGAACACACCCGAAGGCGAAGCGTACAATATTTAGCTCTGCAACTGAGCTCCCACTAAGCTTTAACATTTTCCACAATGCACGTAATTCTCACACCAGCAGAGTTCCTCACATCATACCTTCCCTTTTAGTGTATCTAGTCTATTTTTATCTTGTTTTTTCTACTATCTGTTTGAAATTGCTCCCCCAACCTTTGCTTGTTAAGCAATTCTGTTCTGCGTCTGGTCTGCCCCACAAGCTGTTTTTCAAAGTAGGTGAAATGCTGCTGATGTTGAAGAAAGCATACAATGCTTGCTTGCTGACTTTGATTTTTCTTCTAATGTTTTTTTTTCCCCTTCCTTTCGTTGACTTCTCTTTTTTTGAGTGGCATGCCTAAGTTATAGGCTTTAGGTAATGTCTTACCACCAGAGTTATGCTGACCTTATGGTCAGCCAAACTCTCACAATGTACTCAGCATCCTTTCTACCCACCTACACGAAGCAGCTGTGTCAAAAAGGTTTATTACCAGGCAGGGAGCTTGAGCCACAGATGGAAGTTTTGAGCTGAGTTTAATCATTTTCAGTTTTTCCCACGTGAGCCATGCATGTGACCCTCGCCCAGCATGTGCATCTCAACTACTGAGCATACATTCTTTGGCTGCCCTTCAACTTGGCTCCATACAGCATGAATGCTGTTGGCAGCCATTACTGGTATGTTTTAGTGTATGAACATGCTGTATTTGAAGGCTGGTAATAGGGGAGTGAAAATAATATACAGTACACCTTCTTACGATTCTCTGTTTTGCTACATCTTTCCCTCTCATGTGCCAGGATGGGAGCATATGGTTTGTTGGACAGGTGTCTTGGCAAGCTTTGGCAACTGGAGGAAGTGTTTACATTCCCAAAGTGCTGATAGGGACTCAATGCGCAGAAGATCATGCTGAATTGCCAGCAAGGGACAGGGAGGGAGGAGGATGAGGTGCAGGGGGAGAGATGAGAGAAGGGCAGATGGAGTGGGGGAGAGGAGGGTTAAGCCTGAGAACTGACTGATAGTAAGGTTTTGCAACAAGGAAGTATAAGCTCTCACAAACAGAATTACACAGAAGGTACAGTGGAATTGGATTTCACAGTCGCTGCTTTCCAAAGTGCAGTTTAACTAGTTCTGCTGAGAAGGCAGGGCCTTTGTCTATTAATATTCATGAACCAGCTGAAGTCAGTATATTATTGTGCAAGGTTAGTGTGCCACTTGTGTGACTGTGCCTTTAGGTTTAAGTCAAAGCTTGATAGATGCTCTGATGCTTTTGGCTCATCACAGATAAGGCGCTAGCCCAGCACCTGCTAATGTGTGCTCACATTTTTGTTTTCTGGCAACTCAAGATCCAGACGTTCAGGAGGTTTAAAGGTAGCCAGATTATCTGCAGAGGTTGTTTCCTCTGCAAAACAAATGGCTCTAGTGATTTAAACTGGTAAAAGCACTCAATAAAGCAGTTTCACGTAAAAAAAAATCTGTTTTTCTGACTCTACTTGTCAGGGAGGGGCTGCTAACTGCGGTGGCTGGTGCAAAAATGCAAATGGCCTGATCTAGAGCCAGTGTTTTGTTTGTTCATTCTGGGCTACTGTAGAAACATGGCTGTGTAGCATGTGAACTCCATGGATGAGGACCCACCCACTATGTAATTATAAATGGCTTATTCTAAGGTAACAAAAACATAATGATTCTTATTTTCAGGTGTCGATACACTAAAGAAAACATACTTATTACATTATATTCCATTTCTGCCAATATATTCCCCTGAATCCTACACACTGGATTTTTACCACAGGGAGATGTAGCTGTCAGTTGGATGAGAAGATCAAAAAGCACTAGGCAAACAAAAGCCAACAGGAGCGGTTGCGTCAGTGTCATTACTGACAAACATTTAATCTGGTGTATCAAAGAAGCTGTTAAGAAAGGCATTGTAAGAAACTTAAGATTTCATTCTTTCCCTTCCAAATGCAGCATACCTTTACAGCTTCCCTCATTTGTGACTGTTTGTTCAACCAGTTGTAACTGTTTGATAGCCTTTACTTCCCTCTCAATTTCCTTGCTGAGCAATAATGGCTACTGATGAATAATCACTGAAAAGTGCAACAAATAATTGACGATTAAAGAATTAAATATGCAGATAGGGTTTTTAAATTCAGAATCTATCTATGGATTACATTCTCTTCCTTGTTCTTGCACACCCTCTATTACTTGAACTTGATTCTGTGAAAGTGGTGCCACTCCCAGAAAACAGCCACTCCCTTTGCACATTATATATGTTGCTCCAAACAAACTGTCTGCCAAATGGGTAACTGTTGGAGCTATTATGAAAACATATACTATGTATGCTCAATGGGAATAATGTCGGTCATTTTCTGGATATAAATTCACAACAAAATGACTTTGTGTGTGTTTCCAGTTACTATTGGTTTTGCAGATGTTTGTTTTTTATCTTTGAGATTAAAACATAGTGAAGTGGTCAGACACTCTAATGTTAAGTTTATGCTGGGGATGGGCTCGAGTACTCGAGTACTTGAGTACTCGTAGAACTAATATGTAGCCCATTAAGAAAGGAGGCTGAGTTATTAACATTGTAAGGATCCTTCAAACTTGGTTACGAAAGATTTGTTCAATACTGAGGCAAGATTTTTTTTTTTTGGTTGACAAATTTATGTTGTCTGAAGGCATGTATTATCATATTGTCAAGCCCTGTATTAAAGATAAAAAGAAAGAAAAACAACCAAAACACAACAAAATATATTACACTTGAGGTGAGAATGTACCTCAGATGTAGCCTATAAAGTGCTGTTTGCTGCAGTGCATTCAGTATTGTCTGGGCTCCAGACAGACTTTATACATTGGTTGCACTGATGCACCTAACTTTTTATTTAGGTGCATCAGCACATAGATTAGGTGCACCCAAATTTTTTCACCACCTGTTTAGGCACTGCCGTAATACTACTTTTTTTTAAAGTGTTAACTGTTATGTCAGCTCCCATACACATTGGTAATTTCTTAACTCATTATGTAAATGATTGCATAGGGCTGTACATTAGCATTTTTGCACATACTGCTGGTGCTACAGAGGTTGAAAGTTTATCAGCACAGGTTACAAAATTGTAGCTGGAGTATAAATGTATAAAGTAAGTCCACTGTAGTTTATTGTATTTCCCCTTTCTGTCTTGGATTCAGACTTCTTGTATAGCACACGAGTATTTGTGAAGAGAGAGAGATACTTTATTTGATTATGAAGACCAGTGTTAATGTTCAATTCTCTAGTTTATCAGTGAAGTACATGAACATAAAAACAGTGACAGCTGACTCATAAATGCATCTGTCCCCAGCATCCAAGTGCTGTCTCACCATTGCATGTTAGACTACAACTACCAATAGTGATGCCCTATCACTTCACCTCACACACAAACAAGCACACAAACCCTCACCTCAAACAAACAGGCAGCTCTGTCTCACACACACATGCAGCACAGAGCTGCCACTTGTGCCACTTGTGCTACTGCAGTTATTTCATTCATCATACAGCCATGCAGTAAAAGCCGAAGATGTTGGGTTGGGATTCGGCATTTTACCGGGGTCAGGGGAGACAGGTGGTGGAGCGGTTACCTCCGCTTAGTGATGTCGGGTCTGGGCTGGGCCTTTCAGGGCAGGGGACAGGTGTAATGGGCACTGCAGCATTTTTCTTGATGACAAAACAACCACTAATGCCTTACATTTTAAACTGGGGGTATGTTTTACAATTGTGATGTTGCTTGAGGAGGAGTACAGGGCTGCTTACACATATTTAATACACACATGGAGACAGATTTGTTAAATGTCAGGTGCACTGGTATGACTAATGATAATGTTTAGTTGCACTTGACAGATTTTTGGTCGTACTCTGGAGCCCCGATTATTGCTTTTATCGTAGAATCTGTCATATGCAGTTCTGTATAAGGTTAACCTGTATCAAATACTCAAACAGTCTTCTGTCTCATTTGTTTTACATATACAGCACAATAGTTTTTTGTTACCTGTGAAATTGTTAAAATGCGGTGTGTATTGTGAATGCACTGTCTCAAAATCTAATGATTTCTTCTCTTTTCTCATTTTCCTGTCAGGCAGCCGACAAACTGGAGAAGCATATCCAAGAAATGGACGACGGCAGCTACATCGAGTTCGATGTGCCGGAGTTCAGTAACACTGTTCTTACCCAGCTCAATGAGCTGCGGCTGCAAGGAAAGTTGTGTGACATCATCGTTCACATTCAGGGCCAGCCATTTCGAGCCCACAAGGCTGTGCTGGCAGCTAGTTCACCCTACTTTCGTGACCACTCAGCTCTCAGCACCATGAGTGGCCTTTCCATCTCGGTCATCAAAAGTCCTGAGGTGTTTGAGCAGCTTCTTGCATTCTGCTACACAGGTCACATGTCCCTGCAGCTCAAGGATATAATCAGTTTCCTCACTGCTGCAAGCTTTCTGCAGATGCAGGCCATCATTGACAAGTGCACCCAAATCCTTGAGAGCATCCACTCCAAGATCAGCCTCCCAGTTAGTGTCTGCAGCCCAGAGAAGGATGACTCACAGACCAGCGGCAATGGGGTCAACGACAGCAACCTCTTTGTAAACCCTACCCAGATCTCCCCCCCTTACTACTCCCGGCAGAGTCAGGCAGGACACGAAGCGCGCTTTGAGCTGGCAGGGAAAAGCCTGGGTCGGGGGCGACAACTTCAAGAGGAAGGCCAGTCAGACCGAGGCAGTAGTGATAGTGTGTCAGAGCATGATGCTCCCATAGAGGGAGAAACGGAGCAAGTGGAACTGATCGGCAAAGACGGGCAAGTAACAGATGTGCATGTGAAGATAGAGAAGACCGATAGACCCACTTACTCAGATAGTTCCTCAGCTGGTGATGATGGCTACCACACAGAGTTGGTAGATGGAGAGCAGGTATTGGCTGTCAGTGTGGGCTCTTACGGGCCTGTCATCCAGTCTGCTGCCTATTCTTACTCAGGGCTGTCCTCCTCATGCTTTGTCAACCTTAGCAACTCCAGTCCTTCCCGCTCCATGCTCAGTGGCTTCAGAGGTGGGCGAGCCAGGGCAAAGCGTCCTTTGGCCATCCCAGCAGGGGTGCTGAGTCATATCAAAACAGGCTCAGATGATAGCGAATCAGCTGTGGGAGCCACAGGGTTGGAGAACGATGTGCGAGAGCGTAGCCTGCGGAGCCAGTGGTACCCCTACAATGAGAGACTCATTTGCATCTACTGTGGAAAGACCTTCAATCAGAAAGGGAGCCTGGATCGCCACATGCGCCTGCACATGGGAATCACCCCATTTGTTTGTAAATTCTGTGGCAAGAAGTACACAAGGAAAGACCAGCTGGAGTACCACATCCGTGGCCACACGGACAACAAGCCCTTCCACTGTCAGATCTGTGGCAAATGCTTCCCATTTCAGGGCACCCTTAACCAGCACCTGAGGAAGAAGCACATGGGAGCATCAGAGGGCAGTAATCATATAGACTCTCCAGAGAGGACGGAGGGAAGCTCAGGTCAGAAGGACCAAGAGGATACGTCTGAGGGGATGGCCTTCGAGGCGCAATATGCAGAAGAGGCACCAGCCAATGATATGGAAGAGAGTTCAAAATGCAGTCCAGAGGAGGCTCAAGCATCAAGATGTGATTTTTAGGTCCTGCTTCAGGTTAAGGAAGCTTTAAGAAATGTTTATCTTAACTCAACTTAAAGGACTTTTTTTTCTTTTTGAATCAGCTCCCTCTACTATGGACATTTCTTGTGTCAAAGGGTTTCTGTCAATTTTGTGAAAGTTAGACATTGAATGCAGAAAGCAAATGGGTGCTTTATAGAAATTTGATTCTTTCAAGCAAAGGGAGTAACAACTTACTATTTTTGAGGAGGTCCCAATAATCAAGACCCCCTAATTGATTTCTCTTTTTATCTTTCCATGTTTTTTAAAACATATTTACAGAGTTATATAGGCATGTTGCAATAATTGATAATGTGAAAGCTCTGGTAAGATGCTTGTCATATCACCTTTTTACCTGACCTGTTTTTGCACATGTGGCCACAAGAGGTCACTTACTCACAAGGAATGATTTTTCTGCCAGTGCAAAGCTTCGTGTGACATATCCGTTCAATACCTCATGATGCAACTACATACTCATAACAGACAGTATTTTAACTTAAATAAAACTCACCAGGTTCTACCTCATAGCCAAGAACCTACCAGGCACAGACGTGTTCACCGTTTGGAAATCCGTTTTAGGTTGTATATGTACATTATCTTATTGCCAAACCCTGTAAAGAATATTCTCTCAACACAAAGCCTTGATACTTAGAGGAAATATTCCTTGCTGATTGTATGGATTGGGGACTTAGTCCTTGTCAAATGTTTCATGGTCAGCCAGGTTAAAATGATGATTAAGAAGGTGCTATGTTAGGAGTACATTAAATTTGCTAGCTTTCTTGTGTGTTTGTTTTTGGCAAATGCGGAGAATAGAGTAAGAAAATGGCCCTGCATATTTTCAAGATATGATTTTGCTGTCTTATAACGTTTATTCTACAAAACACTTAAGATATCTCTCATCACTACTGGAGATCTCACTCTGTTGGCCAAGGCGTGGTTTTTTAGATGCTGTCATCCATGTAATGGATGAGTTACGTCCATACAGTGAAGTCATTTGTATTTCTCTATACTCTGATGGCAGACTTATACTGAATTATTGTATGTGTAAATTGTTTTGTCCTGAGGTAGGCTTCTAGGTTACTACTCAGCGTCTAACAGAGACGGGAGTACTCATTGTCAACTCAGCACAGTAGGAACAGCTCTGGACCTGTTCACATAAATCAGTATAGTATACTAGTCTGAATAATATGCAAACAGAAAGAACAAAGGAATCTCAGCCATTTTGACATGGTTTTTCTTCCATTATTTGAAAGAGCTATAGGATTGTTTCCTTGTTTTCCTTCTGTCCTACCTTTTTACGATGGGACGGTCGATCTGTGATCTTTGTTCTCTGCATTGGGTGGGGTCAGATGCAGACTCGGAACAAGTTTTCCTCATTCTTCAATCCTACTTCACGGTGTTGACATAGATGCAGCATTGCTAGATTAAGGAGAGGTAGCTGATGATCCAAAGCATTGATGCACTTTGCAGAGTTGGTGGGAGGGATGAGCGCTGTCCCATTGAGAAAATGTGCTAATTTCTGTCTTAATTCTGATGCGGCAGTGTCAGGGTAGTACTAGTTTCACAGCAGTGATTTTTTTTTCTTACTCTAAATAAAAATGTTGTGAACTTTGACAAGACTCTGCAATCACATGAATACTATTGGCTACAAGTCATGCATATGGCTACCTATTTTATCTATACTGTTTGAACCATGGGGAAATGGGATGGGGGTGTTGTTAGTTTATAGAGACTTTGGTTTTAAAGTGCATTCACAGTAAATACCTAAAAGGCCATTCAAGGGCCTGATTGATTATTCTGTCATATTTTGGAAATTTAAAGCTCAGCCGGGTTGTCCCTTTTGTGCTTTCCTGCTTTCTTATTGCCAATCAGCTGTTTAATACGTTTTTTGAGAGCACCTGCTATATGCTTTTGTCCCATCTGGTCCATGCTGAATTTGTGTCAATGAATTGGATTTGATTATTTCACAGTTTCCATATGATTTTCTACTTTGTGTGTGTTTGGTGGGAGAAATACTGTGTTTTGTTGCTTATGTCTAATGTCAAGAGTGCAGTCCTTTTTATTCCACTGAATGTGCGGTTATCGTCTTCACTCATTGACAGTCGAGATAGCGAACCAAAATGTAGGGAATTTTGCAAAAATCGGTATAGCTAGCTTTCCGTTATCTTTGTGTTCAAGGAGTCATCACAAACACTTTCGGTCATCACACCCACAGTCTATCAGTACATTTTAGATGAATGTTTACTCAGTCCAGTTCATTTCTGTCGGCCGCTGATGCGACATGCAGGTTTGACGGCTGATCTGAACTCACCAAAATCAGCAGCTGACTAAATTGATTCTTGCCCTTCACTCAGAAAAAAAAGGAGATGCATTGTAAGTAATGTTTTGTGAGTAAAAGGTACAAACTGCTAAAACATTTTTGTGCCAAGTGTTCACACACCAAAGACTAGTAGGTGATTTTTAAGCATAAATTTTGACTGTATTGCATAATTGAATGCTCAGCGAGGAGAAGAGGTTCTTAATTTAATGTAGGACTAGGACATTGCTATTTGTAAGGAATGTATGTTTCCCAGCTTGTAACAATCACTTGTGTAAAATTTGAACAATTTGCTAAGAAGACATTAAGCAGCCAAGTCATAAATAACATAATATATTAAGCCATACAAAAGCAGACAATATAAACGTTGTGCAATAGGTATTGTAATTGTTTAAGCCAATGTAAACAAAAGAGAGAATACTTCACAAAAAGTGGCATCTTTAACTTAGTGCCTTGCCACAAGCTTTACATTTTAGATTCTGGCACTTAGATTCCTGTGCCTCTTTCATTTTCTAATGGATTGAAAAGAGATTATAAACCGAATATGGCCACAAACATCCTTTAAAGTGGTACCAAGAATGAATAGAAATGAATTCACGTCATTCTTGTTCATTTTGTCGTTATTTTCAGCTCAAGTCCTACCCCCGTTTTTGCTTTTATCTCTCTTTTTTTTTTTTTTGTCATGGAATGGACTGATTTTAAGGTTTCACTGATTTTGTAGCAATTGATAACAATCAAATGAGGCAGACTCGTTCCCTGCAAGCTGTTGCCCTGTGTTTTAGAGACTATACTGTATGCCTCCTCTCTAACCACTGAGGACAATCTTAACATTGTACTGTAGTTTAAGGCATTTCAACAAAGGAAGGAGATGCATGAGAAACACAAATTCTACTTCCTCTCATTTGTCTCGGAGCATCTGGCAAGGGAACAGCTGCTTGGGTATTTAGCAGATAATAAACTGAATATATCTGGAGTTTAAAAAAAAGCAAAAAAAAGCTTACCCTCATATACTGTAGCTGAATTGCACGTTGCTCAACCACAAAATTGTATGAAATTGCCAATGGATAATTTTTTTTAAAAAACTTGAGTTTTCTTGTATTTGTGTCATCGACTGTGCACTTACAGTTTTTTGTTGATAGTAAATACCACCTCCATCCGGGAAGTTTAGTTCATCTCTGTAGTTACCCTTAAGGGACTCAGCTATGATGGCCTCAATCACTTTGGTAGGGACCTTTACCCCTTAAATGGTGCTTTTTAGACTAATCCGATTCTTTTTTTATTTATCAAACAAGTAGACAAGTCCATGTAATCATCACAGGTGAACGGAGGGGAAATTGTTTAAATGCTTTTCATGAACTACAGTTACGTGACACACACCTTCAGAACCAACTGAACTTGACACACACACTCGAATCGACTCTTTGTCAACTCTTAGTTCCACACCTCTTGAGAGGAACGGGAGATGCATTATGGGCCACAAGTAATCAAAAGGAAGTGTTTACAGGGAAGGCTGTCAGACTACTTTTTGAAATTGCAGCTCGTCCTATTCTTTTTATAATAAACTCACTTCAGGTAGTTTACAAACACTGATACAGGCTTAGAAAAAAATCTTAAGTCTTCCATAGCTTTTCTGTCAGTTTCTGTCCACTGTGTATTATAAGAAAAAGCAATAACCTTTTTAAAAAAAGTGGTGTATTGGGATCATCAAGCCTATTGAAATATTGGCCTGTCATATATCAAACAAAGTGAATGTCAGGGAGCTGTTGAATTGAAGTAGGACCAGGACAATTTGATATTGATTTATTTTTTATATATTTTCTGAAACTTTGGAAACTTTCCACTTCAGAAAAAATATATATAAATGGGGAAAAAAGTGGTGTTGCTTGCTGGTGTTCTTAAATGCTCATCAAAATCCAGTGGTAGTCAGAAAACTGCAACACAGGAACTGAGCGTGTGGTTCAGTCATCTAACTCAGTGGCACTGTTCAGAGTTGCACCTCCAGCTGTGTCAAATAATGAAAGGGATTTTTGGGCTGTATAGCCACTGTTTGGGAGCGGGCTATCTGTGGTCATGCTGAGGTTAAGTGGTCTCCTTCGGCTCCTTGCGCACTGAGACTGTAGTTGTGGTTGTTCAGGACAAGGGGGAAGTTTTCAGTCCAGCTATTGTTCCTTTTCCTTTTACAACTCCCTAACCTCTGCACTATAATGTCTCTGGCTCATATGTATTTGGTGACAAGGCAAAAAAGAAAAAAAAACCTTAGAACTCAGGGTATATAGTGTTAAAAGTGGTCTCATTGGACATACTACTAATGTCCATAGTATAATCGTGCACTTCTCTTCAGGTGGGGAAACAAGTCCTCAGTCAGTGGTTCCCAAACATTCTGCCTCAAGGTCTCAATGAGCCCATATTTTCCACAGAGCTGAAGCATGGGGAGCGCTGGAGACCACGAACCGAACCATGATAGCAGAAACACCCCAACTCCTGTTTTGTCCACTCTACACACAACCTCACAACCCAACTGTGAACCTCAGAACTCTACTGTTTTGTACAACTATGAAGTAAATGAAGCTAGCTAGAGCTGATGTTGTATCTCTTGCCATTTATGAATTTATTTTATAGCATGAAATAAAATATATTTATTCAAATTATATATTTTACTCATAATCATTCTGTGCTGCTTCATTTTGGTTCTTAAGCTTGTAAATTGCTTTTTTATTATATAAAAAATGTCAATAGAATAATGCGTTTGTAAAATAAAGACGCTCATTTGGCTCTGATTTGTCTTTTGTGTGTCTCAAAAATGGATTTGTATGTGTGTTTAACATGTGCATGCAAACTTGAATGACCCACAGGAACGCACTTGGTGTTAAAAGGAAGAGAAAAACATACTGTTATATTCAGCCAGCTTTTAGCAGTCTTGTTTACAAGGTGTTGAACAACAAGGCATCCAATATATGGGCAAAATTGATTGCTGACATGCATGGAATTCACATGATACTGTCATCATATTATGAAGGCATGCCATCTGGAGAAGAAGCACATGTATGTGCAACTTTTACCCTCTAGAGGGAGCTAGAGTACAACAAATACACCTCAAAGGGTCACTAATCCCCATGTGCCAGAAACTCAGTTAAACATAAACAAGGATGTATCTCAGAATGCATTGACCATTGTGATGTAAAACACTATGCCTCAGTATTAAAATGTTACTAATACAAACAGCCCTGAGTAAATGTTAGGCCACTAGTTTGAGAAAATTAAGTTACATTTGGTTATGATCAGCACCTTTTCCTCTTTTAAGTTCTTTCGAGACTTAAATAATTTATTTTTGCTTAGAGTTTTCTTGCTTCAGGGGGTGCTTGTGGAAAATAGCCCATTCACAAAGTCACAGAGGCCAAGTAGCAGAATCTAAAACAATAAATTAGTCTAGTCTCAGATGGCTAATAAAATTAATTTATCACCAAACAGGCTCCGTTCCCTGCTGCATCTGCAGTCAGATTCTCTGCCCAATCGTCAGCGCTGTTATTGCTCCTGTCCCTACTTTGTTAAAAAATGCACCCAAAGGGAGACATATATTCATAAAATGGCACAGCTGTGCAACAGCCTCCCATAGTGTTACCACTGTCTGTGGCTTTCACAGAAAGTAAGAACATGAGGGAACCAAATGACTAATAAACCACCAAATTGGCCAGCTATGTGCTTAGCTGACATTTTCTTTAAATAGTTTGCAACTGTTCTTTCAGGCTGCATGTTGCAGTTTGACTTCATTGAGAAAAAAAGTATCTAGCTTTTTTATACCTTAATATATTGATACCTACCAATCAGTAAATCCTATAATACTTGCAACACATGATGCAAAATAAGCATCAGTCACTCATTGCTGAAAATTCTAATAAACTGGATGAATTGTTTAAATGGCAGCGTTATAGGGCCGCACAGACATCTGATCCTAAAATAATAGACTAAATTGCCCTGTGCAGTGGAATATGAGAATAAAAAAGAACCACAGAATACAAGGCCAGGAAACCCGAGGTAGTCATGTTTCCACAAGGAGTCTTTAACTGCATTCTATGGGAATGATGTATTGTGGCTCTCTGTAACACAAACTCTACCAGTTGGACTGGAGTGAATAATTGGTAGGTATAGCTGTTTCACACATTCGTTAATATGTACTTTTGGGATGATCATTTGTTTTGTTATGGCAGTTTTGCAAGTAGAACATGACTGGTGGGTCCTCGGTTGCCTGCACACGTTTGCTGCACTTTGGCTCAGTCTGTCTCATGCAGCAATGCACCCACAGAGTCCTGAAGCTGCAGCCTTCTTATGCATCTCACAGCTCAGACAGGGTCATTTCAGGCATGTACTCTTACCTTTTTGGAATGCCGCTGGAGCAAAAATGTGCCTTGTAGTTTGATAATGTGACCTATTAATTAATTTAATCCAGAAGATAGCTTGATGTTTGTCATTTTTTTTTACCTATGGGCAGTGGTGCCCCCATAAAGTTTTCATAGGGGTGGTCAGATGGAGCCAGTGAAAATGCACACCGAAACCAAAAGCCACAACTGAATTTCAGAAATTTTATTATGCAGTTAAAGCAATAGCCAATATGAGAGTTAAGGAATGCATTCTGATATACTTTGGTTTCTTATTTTCCAGTTAATATTACTAAGTATGTGATGTGCATAGACTAATACTGATACAGTTAACATATTGAGTTCCTCAACAATCCTGTTTTAATGTGGTATGTATCTATACATGTTAGGTGAGTCATTGCTCTTCAAATAGGCTGGTTGTTCTTTGTCCTTAGAAATCAAATATACAGCTTTCATTTGAAAGAGTACATTGACTTTAGGGAACAAAACATTTAATGGAAACAAGCCTTTTTAAGTTTAGGGGAGTCTTGTGGGTATGCATAGAACCCATTTTCATTGGGATATCTGAGGTGAGTGTTGAAGGGACCTTCAAGGGAAAATGACTTTGTCAGTTGTTCCCTCGCCAAAAGTTTGCCTAGCCCTGGAGCATCATTTAGCCTCCTTCCTGTCAAACTAACATGACATACTTGGTGCCAGTGGATGCCTTCGGTCAGTAGTTCCCAACTGGTCCAACCACGGGGTCCAGATTCCTCCTTTGTCATAAGTTCAAGGTCCACACAGTTCAATACACCAATCAGCCAAAACATTAAAACCACTGGCGGGTGAAGTGATAAACATTGATCATGTTGTTACAGTGCAATGTTCTGCTGGGAAACCTTTGGTCCTGGCATTCATGTGGATGCTACTTGATGTGCTCCACCCACCCGAACACCATTGCAGCCCAAGTAAACCTCATGGCAACAGCAGTTGTCGATGGCAGTGCCCCCCCTAGAAGGACAATGCACCACGCCACACCACAAAAACTGCTCAGGAATGACCCCAGGAATGGGACAAAGAGCTCAAGACATTAACTTGGCCTTCAAATACCCCGGATCCCAATCTGATTGAACATCTGAGGAATGTGCTGTAACCCCAGAGGTACCCCCAATCCATGGTGGGTCCTCCTTGGACCGGACTTGGCTCTGACCTGTCAAGGCATGGACACAGGACCTCTGGAGGGTGTCCTTTGGTGCAGGGTGTTACTTTCAGATCCTTTGAGTCCTGTGGGTACAAGTACATCTTACAGATGTTTGATTAGATCAGGATCCAAGGAATTTGGAGGCCAGGTTGATGCCTTGAGGTCTCTGTCATGCTCCTCGGGCCATCCCTGAGCCGCTTTTGTGGTGTGGCTTGGCACATTGTTCTGCTGGGTCGGCCACTGCTACTGGGGAGTGCTGTTGCCATGAGGCGGGGTACCTGGTCTGCACTGGTGTTTAGGTGGGTGGAGCGCGTCAAGTGGCATCCATGTGAATGTCACAGTCCAAGGTTTTCCAGCAGAACATTGCACTGTAATAAGATGACCAGTGTTGTTCACGTCACCTGTCAGTGGTTTTAATGTTTTGGCTGATCGATGTATATTCGCTCTGTGCTGGAAATTCGCTGTACTTCAAAATAAAGTGTGTTTTTTGTTTTTTTGTACAAACTTGACACCTTGGCGAGTCACTTACGGTCCATTCATAATGGACTCGCGACCCACCAGTTGGGAACTACTGCCTTAGGTTGTCTAGTTTCACAAGAGACCACTAAGCTTCATGCTAGCTTTATAAATGACCACAACACAGCCCATTAAAGACAGTAATGTTGACCCCAAGTACTTTGGCAGTGGGGGAGCCAGCAACTGTATCAGGGTAGCCATGGCCCCCCTGGCCCCCTGTGGAGGCGCCACTGCCTGTGGGGTCATTTTGAGGGGCTTTTGTAAAACACATTGTGCCTTTAGATTTTTCTTAATCCCTCTGTTATCTGGTATTACTGCAATAGGGCCGATGTGTGAGTAACTCAAGCTCTTCCTTCAACATATTGTATCTGACTAAAGCATTAAGGATACTCCCAGTTGACCTCATTGATCATACAACAATGGAGGATAATGGATCTTGCATCCTGTCTGGCTTCTTCCTCATAATGTTGTTACTCCTTTGCTCTCTGAATGAGATAATACTGCCACGTTACAAGGGATCTGGGAGTCAGGAGTGCAGCTACTGAGGAAGAAGAGGAAAACAGGTGATGGGTCCCCACCCACACAGGATAAAAATCCTGTGATTTACTAGGTTCGTTTATTCCTGAAGGGACTCCTTCTCTAAGAAACCACTGGAAACTACTGGTCTACCTCAACCATGAGAGTGTTAAATCGCTCAAAAGGAAATGCGTACAGCGACAGTTGCGGGAAGTTAAACTCTGACCTGTTGGCCTGACTCACACAACGCCGCAATCCCCCCGCGTGCGATGGCTGCAGGGCACAGGTGCGCTGCACGTGTGAATGCTATCAAGGCCGCGACAGAGTGGAAAAAACAATGAAAGTGAAGCCAAGGAAGCACAGCAGCTAGCAGGTAGGGTACCATTTCCCCCTTTAAAGCTGAATATTGGCAAAGCTTGGTTCGTTTTTAAGCAGCTAATTAGAAGTAACGTGAAGTATCTGTGAATTCAGCTGCTTGTTAGCTAGCAGGTGTATTAATGCTAAAACGGTAAGTAGTTAGCAAACTCCAGTGAAGCTAACTGCTAAACATGCTAATGTTGACGTGGCCATTCCAGAAGTTGCCATGTTTTCAGTTTAAACAGTTTGAACACTTGTTGCTGTGTTATGTGGATAAAAATAGTAGGCCTGTGATACTATTGTATTGCTGTGCCCCTGTGTTTGTCCTAAACATACTGGGCTCCACCTGGTTACAATGGCTTTTGGCATTGTGACGCAGCACAGTAGCAAACGCATAGGTCTAAATTATAAAATGAATGATGTGCTGCTTTGTTTCCAGTGTCCTGGTATTGTGCAGTTTGGCTCATGGTCGTGGTTTAATACAAGAGAGCCATTGTTAATGTTATTAGTCACATCTGTGCTTTTCCTGCTATGACAAGTCAAATGTCTACAGTGTGAGACAAATGCTTATCACTACAAAAACAGGAACAGGACATGTTTGCCTGACAGTGGGCATAGTCTCAGCTGTGATGTGGGGAAAAACTGAGATTGTGAGCTTACAAAATGAATAAATTACTTGTATGAATGCTATTATGACAGTGTTTACGGACATTTTAGGCTTGAATAGAGAGGGGCTGAAAAGATTAGGGAGCACTAAGCTTGAATACCATTTACCTAATCCTGTGCCCACTATTCCTTTTTCGGTATCTGCATCTTTTCATACAGACAGTTTGACTAAAAAGTAACCAGAACACTAACAGAGTCTGCTGATGTTGGAAGCAGTTGTGTGTTTTGTAGTTAAACAAAAGTAATACAGCAGGTGAATGCACTTGGCTGAGTTTTAGACCTAGTCCACATGAGCATGGGTATTTTTAAAACGGAACTTTTTTGGCCTCCAGTTTTTAAAATATCTGCGTCCATACGAGCGGTGTAATAGAAATACCTCCTTCCACATGACACCGCAAATTCCACTATCAAGCAATGTAATACACATGCCAAAGCAGTAGGTGGGTGGCGATATAACTCCTAACTGTAAGGCCATTGTAGCCAATCAGAAGGCAGTAAAACGTCATTACCGTAAAAACAACAATCTCTGAACTCCCCCCCCCCTCCCCCTCCCCCACACCAATTCAGCAGAAAGAACTCCAGATTCTGATTCCTCAGCAGCTCCGTGAGAATCACTGTGTCATCATGTCACTGAGTAGTGTTAGTTGTATGATACAGCCACAAAGTGCTGATATGCAGTACTTTGTTTAGGTCCATCCTCAAATCGTCTCTCGCACACACTGGATCGGGTAATAACACAGCTGTTTTCTGTTTACATCGCACACTGTGACGTCATACAATGGAGACAAGACAAAATAACTGCGGTTATCCTGTCCACACATGACTGCTGACACCGGACTTTTCTAAAAAGTTCACCCTGGACTCTGGTTACAAATAACTCTGGTTACAGGGCCCCAAAACTGCGGTTATGTGGGGATGAAAGGCCAAACCGTGAGCAAAGAGTCACGGTTTTATAAATACCCGCGTTGGTGTGGACAGCCCCTTAATGTGTAGCTGCTGTTGTTCAGGAGGTTTGTGCAATTTACTTAGAATTACATAAGTCTATGAGTCACCTGGATCATTGGTCTCATCAAGAAGGAAAAACTGCAGTAATGACTGAATAACCTGAAACAGTTCCCAAAACAAACTTCACTACATCAGTTTTAATGAGTTTATAATGTTTTATTTTAAAAAGTGGTGGAAGAGGTATTCAAATCCTTTCCTTCAGTAAAAGCACTAACACTATACTGAAAATATCTATTCTCTACTAGAAGTAGAAGTCCTGCGTTCAAAACCTTACTTAAGTAAAAGGTAATATCAGCAAAATGTACTTCAATTTGTTCAAGTAAAAGTAGTCATTGTGCCGTAAAATGTTCCTGATCCAGTGGCAGATCCTCCTTTAGGTGACATAGGCAGCATAAATGCCTTTGTTTTTGTATATAAATAGTTATTAAGAAGTGATTTAATGATACAGTGCTTTTTGTGGGGTGGGGGTTGGTGTGGGAATGCCAGTGGGAGCTTGCCTGGGGCGCTAAATGTGCTAGGTACGTACGTCGCTGTCCTTGTCAGTGTTTAACTTTTGGATTAGTAATAATAATAGTAGTGATGATAATAATAACCTTAATTACTATAGCGCTTTTACAAACCCGAGTTACAAAGTGCTTTATAGTACCGTACCATACAATATGATAAACAACCAAGTAAAAGAATATCATCCACAGAAAACGCAATTTAAGAATTATACAAATATTAAATATAAACTTAAACACACATGTCCATACATACATGTCTAGGCTATGCGCATACATACACATAAAGGCATCACAAATGCACATATATGCACACATACCCACACACATACAAGCATACACACATATGTATATATGGGTATGCATACATGAGTGCACATACACACCTTCAAAGTCATACAATGTTATATAAATGCCAGTCTGTACAGGTGGGATTTTAACAACTGTTTAAACTGAGGAACTGACTCAGCCGTTTGGATGTTGAGGGGGAGTGTGTTCCATAACTTTTGATATATTGGTTATATTTTGTAATATTACTGCTGCAATAATGTGTATGTTGCATTTTACTGCTGTAGATGTTTAGGGTTGTGCTTATTTGAACTATTTTATATACTGTCTGGTAGTTTAATCTACAGCTTTGTGACGATTCATTTTTCAGCTGATCGGAGAGGGTTTTATGTAGTTTATTTAGATTAAGAAGTAGAATTTTCTCAGTCCATAAAGGAACATTTCACCAGACAGGAGGTATAAAATAGTTAAGTAAAGTAAGTAGCCTACAGGTACCTCAAATTTGTACTTAAGTGCAGTACTTGAGTTAATGTTCTTACAGATTCCACCACTGATTGTGAAATGTCCAACATTCAAAACAAGCTCAGATGTCACCATTCTAATGCTGGGATTTCAGTAAACTGTTGGCAACTCCTGGCACAGAGGAGGGTGGTAAATTAAGTCTGTACTGGTAGATAATCTTCATACACTATAATACCTATAATTACATGTGCTTACCTGGATAAGGAAAAAGCTTTGTTGAGTTGGGGTAAGCGTGTCGTGCTGAGTTGGCGTGACATTTTAACCACAACCCAGAGGAAGAGGAACATCTGTCAGATTCTGAGAAACCACTCCTTTTCCCAATATAAGCCTTTTCATGTTGTTCATATTTTCCTTTATTAAAACTGAGTCAATCTGTTGTACTGGAGATGATCCATGCGCAGTAATTTTGACTCAGGGTCCAGTAATGGTTTAGAGGCTCGCTGTACGGCTGTTTCTGACCACAGCTTGGTCCTTACAGAGCATGCATTGACAGTAAGTAGTAATGATTCATAAGCAGAAAGAACTATTTGTTTTTGAGAATTTTATAATTTGAAAGGAAATGCCATTTTAATCTTTTAAGACAGACATAGTACACTGGTGAATGTTTTTGTTGTTGATCCTTTCCATGTTCTGTGCGAGCTGATCTCTGGTCTTGTATGGTATTTTAATATTTTGGCACACTTTTGTGATTATTTTGGTTGAAAGCGTTTTTCCAATGGATTTATCAGAATAATGCCAGATACCAATGAAGTTTGCATGTGAGTCTTTGTGTGCTGCGTCTGTGTGCAATTATTGATAAAGGGAGCTGTGGGATTAAAGATGAGTGAACAGAGTTTAGCTCTTAAAGGTCACAGGCTGGGTTTTGTCTAACAGTGAGGATGCCACGCTAACAAAGTTTTGTTGAAGCAGGAAAATACTGCGACGCTGGAGTAGACACAGTGCAGTAATACCTTACAAAATAAAATTTCCATTGTGCTAAGGAAAATTTCTGTCTTCCATCCCTAAGAGATTTCTTACAAGTTCCCTGCAGAGGACTCACAGACGTTTTGGAAGGAGATGAAACAATGGTCATGGCACGTGGCCGTGCAGCTATAAGCAAATCTGCACGTCCCCGCAGTTGGAAATCAGTTCAAATGCTGAGCTTTTGGAAAACGGAAAAATCCCGAATTCAATAGTTCCACTATGTAAGTAATAAACAATGAAGTGACTATTCTCCCAAAGAGAAGCCTCACCACATTATTATGCGTTTCTATTTTAAGCATCTCTTAATAACTCCCATATGCATCACAATAATTTCACAGCAGTAATGGGGAGTCGTTTGAATAAATGACTTGGAAAAAGATGTTGGTTACGTTTTTATTGGGCAGCATTTTGTTGGATCTCACTATTTAGTATTTCATAGAGTTGTTCAGAGTTGTGTTTTTGCTGACTTGCAGTGTGACAACGACAAGGGTAGGTTGTGCTCAAGTTAGAGCTCTGTCACCTCAGTGGAATTCTCCATTACATAGATGTGAAAGAGACGGAGAAGGTACCCAGACACTGAAATGATAGTTTAGCTGTGGTACATCAGTACGTCTTAGTCTTTGGTAAGTTGTGACAGAAAGATGGAGTGATCACATTGGAGAAAAGAACAGAGAGATGAAAGGGAGATGACAGAAAGATAAATGTGGTGTGTTCAGTTTGCAGACATTTTATGGTTTCTGCTGGTGTCAAAGTGTTTTAAGGGCTTTTTTTTTTTTTTTTTTTTTTACAAGAGGCTGGATTCTGTTTAAATATGTAAAAGCATATGTTAGTGTATAGTATTTAGGCCTAGTGCTCTGCAGTATCCAGTATACTGGTTGTTAGGGATGTGCCATATCATCTTGTTCACGATAATACCGGTATCATTTTTAATATCATGAAAAATTCATATTGCGATACTTGCAATATTTCGACTTGTTGACATATTGACATTGTACTATTACCCACGGCAACAACAAGCATGGCTGAAAGTGAAATTAGACTCCGCAGTGGTTGCAAAAAAGAGGAGCAGCTTCAGTAGTGTGGAATAAACTGTGCAACATTAGGCCTGGGCGTTCTGAATGTTTTATGAACAGCCCTGGACTTCTCAGACTCTATAAGCGAGTTAATGCTCAGAGGGAACTCATTCAGCGGCTCCTCTGGCAGCAGCACAGCATCTCTCCCTCTCCTCTCTTGCTGTATGCACCCGGGAGTCAGCGTCGTCAAGTGATTTTGTCGTAAACCTTTGAAAATGTAAACCTACGTGAAAAAACATATACGTGAACGTGGTTCACGTATATGTTTTTTTTAATAGTTATAGTTTTAATAGTTATTTTAGCGTAACAGCCTGTTACAGTGTGATATTGGAGGAGAAATGGCAGCGCATTAAGGTCCAGGTAGGGAAATAAAACCAACTCCATTATTAAGGATTTTTTAAGAGAAGGAAATCTCCTGTTGATTTATATGTATTGATCCCAGGGTACATTTTTTGTATTTGGGAGCTGTTTGAATGTATCATTTGTGGTAGATTTTATTTTGTTGAACTGTTGATATTGTATACAGAATCTGAATCTCACTCTGAGTTACTGTTGTTGTTTACAAACTAAAGAAATAAGAGATGATTTTTGTGTAGTTTTACTGAATATTTGAAGGGAAATGTTAGCAGGGCTGTTTCAAGACATTCTGGGGGCCCTAGGCAAGAGGCACCATTGCTCTGACACACGCCAGGAACTCACAAACTACTTTGTATTTACATTGATCTGCAGCTGTGTAACTTCGTCCAGTTCGGCTGATGAAACGTTGGCAAACCTGGATGTTGGCACGGCCAGATTCAAACACACCTGGAGGTCTGCACTGAAGAGTCCTGGCTTTCCTGTTCCTCGTCCTCTCCTGGTGACCACTCATAATTCATTTCAAATGTCATTTTGGGGAAAATATCCATCTACTTGGTGTAACGCTATAGTGTCAGTTTGCATCAGTGTAGCAAGTGTGACAACGAGTGATGTTATACTCTATATCAGCTCTCACCCCAGATAGCACACCTGGCTGGTGTTGGCCCGATGTATCAAGTTTAGATCATTAAGACGTAGCAGGGAGAGCGTTTGCTCATTACCAAGACGTCGCTGAGACGTCGGCCTTTAATTGAAAATGACCACCACGCGACGTTCAAACGATCAATAAATGAAGCTGCGCTCAGTGGGCGCTCCTTCTATATTAATATTCATATGTTTCATTAACTACGACCTTTATTCATTTAGGTTGGACCTTTCAAACTACAAATATTCCACCATTCAATGTGAGAAATCAATGCTAACATTCAAAAATAGCTGACTGTTACCCTATGTTGTGTGTAAGTGTGCACAATGAAGAGACAAAAGTCAATTTGACAAACTTTATTTTCAAATTTCCACAAACAATATCTGATGGCCAGTCTGCTTCTCCTGGCAGCCTGCAAGAGACAGAAAAGATGATGAGCACATAACTTCAGGAAACAAATCCCAACTTCACCACTGTATTTTTTTTTGTTAGCATTTCAGATGTATGTTAGCCATATTGAAGGCTTTGGGTCTGTCACTCTGCTTCATTTAGTGTTGAAACGGTTGAATAACGGGATCCGTTAACTGTTTACAGCAGCTCAACAATCAGTCCTTCATCTCGGAAAAACAGTGGTTTCAAAACTGCGCTATTACCTGTAGCCACCGGGTCAGTTTGCTTTGCAGAGGAGGAGAGTTCGACTGATAAATTGCCCATAAAATCACACTAACAACATATCGAAAACGAAGGCATCCTTAAATTTCACTATTTGACCTCCGCGCTCCTCTCCGCTCCTCTTCCCCACACTTGAGCATTCGTCCAGGCCGCGGAGGTCAGGCCCGGGCGGGACCATAGGTGAGTGGATCCCAAGTCTCGAGCCCTGCCCGAGATCACGGGTGGCAGCACGGGCCACTTCTACTTTTAAACCAAAAGAGTGCTCACGATAACCAGATGAGCAGATAACATCAACTAGGGAAAATAAAATGAAAACACCACAGTTGTAGCCTGTTAGCTAACATGAGCTAAACTAGCTATCAGCTAACGAAAGATAACGTTAGCTGGTGGGGACCTGTGCTATATACACCCAGTCGTGTCTCGCCACTCACCAGGAACCTCTTAACGGTCACAGAATAAACAACATAGCTATTTTCTGCCAATTTATTCCAGTTAGCTTACCTGAAACCAACTGCGATGAGATGCTGTGTCCTGCGAGCTCAGTTCCAAACAAACACTACGGAGATGAAATTCTGCCTTCCGTGGCGACTTCCGTATGTGGGCGGGTATATTGTACGGCACTGACAGAGACGTTTGATGAGCTGGGACAAAAGAGTATTAACTTTAAAGATATCATATATATATGGCGCACGTGTGTAAATTAACAGTTCCTTTATTGCAAAAGTGGTAAGGAAAGCAAGGGAAGAACATTTAATTTACAGGGCTTTCCCTGGAGGGTGGGAGTGGATGAACCCGGTTAAAGAGTACCCGCCCGGATGGGACGCTCTAACATTAAGGCGAGCGCACCCACAAGGAGGCAGGGATCATTTCATTGGTCAACAGTAAATCTGGCATTCTATTGGTTGGGGGATTTTGACAGGGTTGTTACACAAAAAAATCCAAGTGCAGGGCAGAAATCTGAGAGCAGAAATTCCGCGAGCGCACAGAAACAGTTTGAACGCGAGGAGAAAAGCCGAAGCTCGAGAAGGAAATCTGTGCGTGCAACATGGTATCTGAGTGCGAGCAGCATGGTATCTGAGTGCGTACAACATGGTATCTGAGTGCGTACAACATGGTATCTGAGTGCGAGCACACAGTTTGAGCAGAAACAGAGTAGATCCAAGCGCAAGCAGAGGCTATTTGAGTGTGAGGGCAGGGTTTTTGAATGTGAAATCAATAAATAATGCTCTCAAACTGATAGACCACTCTCTTGAATAAAGATAGGGATAAAGCTCCATAACAATGCTAGTGCGGGTGGCAACTAATCATGCAGGACATGGTCTCAATTTGCGTGATGCGTGAAAAGAGACAGAAATGCTGTGCAGTCCCGCACAGTGCGGGGCGTCTGGTCACCCTACTTAGCCGCTCGCAAGCAGCAGCTAGTAGGGGGGCCCCATTAGGGGGGATTCCAACGTGTTGTTGTTGCAGTGTCTATAGGGGTTCCATCATATTGTAATTGATATGGACCAATGTCAGCCGTCTCTGGGGGCCCCCTTCCAGCTCGGGGCCCTAGGCAATTGCCTAGTTTGCCTGTGCGGTTGCGACGGCCATGAATGTTAGGTTATCATGTAAAACTATCACATAATTTGTTGAAATTCTATTTTCTTAAATTGACTTGGGCTACTTACTTAAAGTGACTAATTTGTCATATTGTCAGGAATATAATTATCACAAAAATACCCTGAAATAACGAGATATTGTTTCAGGCCTATATCGCACACCCCTACTGGTTGTCATTACCTGCGCAGGTTTTCATCTCCTGTGTCATATACTGTCATACTGATGCATAGCTGAAACAATTGCTGCAACTCTTAAATAGGCAGCAAAATATATTATAGTGTTCACTGTGAAGAGCACTACAGTCTGAGGGGAGGCATATTAAATGTTTATGTTTCTTACTAACCCTCTAACAACTAATAACCCACAACTAACTCTCCGACAGGGCAAAACACCATGGCACACAAAAATGTGTGACAGAAAAACAGTTTGTAAAACTGATTATTGTATATTTACAGAATTACACCGACAGTAGAATAATCCACTATAAACCTATATAAACAGAAAAAAATACTGTGATATACCACAAAACAGTCAGAATCCTAAAAAATAGTGTGATAAGTTTTTGTTTGTACCACCCAACACTAATTATAATTATCCCACTTTATTATGCCGCTGCGCTAATGACAGCCAAAGGCCAGAGGCATTATGTTTTCGGGTTGTCCGTCCATCAGTCTGTGTGCATATCTCTTCTTCCATCCCATTCTTGTGAATGGGTTATCTCAAGAACTCCAGGATAAATTGATTATATTTTAGAGGTCAAAGGTCACTGTGACCTCATCTGACTCATTCTTGTGAATACAAGGACTCAGTGATGAACTGATTACAATTTGGTCATCAAAGGTCAAGGTCACTGTGACCTAACTCATCCATTTTTTTGCCATAACTTGTGATTTCATACGCTAAGTATGACAACATTTAGGCCTAACACAAATGACTAATAGAACAAAATGATGACCTGATGACATTTTATACCCAGAAAGTCAAAGGTCAGCTTCACTGTGACGTCACAGTGAGCACTTTTCTGGACATTACTCAACATCATAACAGAACAGAGGGAACAGAAAGGGAACATTTGGTCAGATACTAAACTGGTGACACTAATCTTGGGTGCCAACCTTGACATTGTGCTGATTATCTTCTGTGCTTTCAGGGGGAACATGTGTGTAAAGCATCTGTGTTTTTACAGACATGGATGTAAACTTAAGTGCAATTTGACTGGTTTGCAGAGGCATACAGCTACAGTTGTATTGTCGAAAGACTAGCATGACCCTGGTTCTCAACCACTGTAAGGTGTGAAAAGGACACAGTGGAAAAGCCAACTCCCTCACGGAGTCCTTTTATAGAGCTAGATATGCAACACATCCTGAACACAAGCACTGGCCTCTTCGTTTCAAGGATATTATAAGCTCTAAGTGATTTCCAAATAGAGGTTATAGTAGTTTTCCAAGGCTCACATATTGTTTTTAAATGTAATTGATTTTTTTTAAGCCTTTTAATGTATTCCCTAATTCATTTATTATATTTGGTAAAGCTTTTAATAATCACCCATAAATTCTAAGTTATGTGGCATTGTCTGTTCTCTTTGGGGATGCCTGCACGAGGTTTTAGTGAAAGCATGAAATGTTAGTGGTTAAACTCCTCAGTGAATAATTTGTGCAGTGGTTTCTCCTGGTATGATTACATTTATTCAGAAGGTGGGGTGAAAAGGATTCGTGGGAGCACAGGAAAGTTAAAAATGGTTCCATTGAAAGTACAAGGACTTGGACTTTTGCAGATGTGAAACAACAATACAGGCCAGTTTAAAGGTTCAGGTTCGAAGGCCCAGGAAATGCGGTTCTTTTTGTGCTGACTGAGCACTGTGTCAGCTCATGATTTTCCATGTTGGTTGAGGAGTGGGGGCTGCACAGGCCACCCTTACTGAAGGTTTTCCATCGTGGTGAGTCCTCAGACATACACGGCATCCAAAGAGTCTGTCGTCTCTGTTTATGGAGACGATGAAACACCGTCCGCTGTTTTACCACGAGAAGGTTAATTGACAAAGCAGACTCTAGACTGGTTTTAAGATGTAATTGCTATAAAATAGTGTTGACCTATGTGGGAGGACAGGAGGATTTAGTACAAAGTGCATTTTACTGTCCCATCCATCTTCAGTTGAAACACAGCTGACAAGAGTGTCAGTCGCAGTGATGAATGTCTTCCTTTGTCCCATCCAAAGCCTCTTTGTCATGCGGAAGAAAGCTTTTTAGCTTTTGACTTATGAGCCAGTTTTAGCAGCCAGTGTTTGTCGGTTTAATGTAGACAAGTGTTTTGGCTTCTATCACATACGCATCCATCTTAACTTTGGCAGCACAAAACTCTAACATGGTATGTTAGGTTTTATTCGGAGTGAGGGAGTTTAAATACACACGTCACGTTTTGCTCCGTTGATAATTGGTCTCTTTAGACAATCTCAGGTTGTCCTAAGTGCTGTCAGGCACAGGAATTCATACGAAATTGATTTCAAATGCTCTCTAAACTGTCTAAACCTTCCTCCGCTAAAGTCTGGTCACAAAATATGACATTAATGGAGCTTGGTTCATTGCAGTGTAAAGTCATTTTTGCTTCATTTTCCAGCTGTCTTTGGAGATGTCATTGACACGTAGTAAAATAAAGGTGGTTTCTGCTGTCAGTGGAGGGGACTGTTGGATGCATTAGTTTTACAAGCCTGTCACATTTCATTTGTCGTTCCCTGGTGTGCTGACTCCATAAGCTAACACTGTGCTTCATAGTGTTTGAGACAACATGTTTTTATGCAACCAGTTCTCATAGATAAGAGAAACGCAGGTTTTCATATTGGCATGGTAATTGTTACTCCATGTAAAGAATTTCATTCTGTTAATCTTTGTTTTTCATAAAGATTTTTTATTTTTATTTTTTTTTGTGAAAATTCAGGCGAACAAATAAAGGTGTTGCACTATAGGGCATAATTAGAAGCATATGTGCCACAAGCTGTGGTTGCTGAATGGTGGAGGACATTTACTGTCAGCTGTGTGCTTTCAGTGTGAACATATCAGTAATCTTTCCAAGTTTTTGGTTAGAAAATAAGAAAAAAATTTTTTTAAATTGCTGTCGTAAATTTAAGTTAATTTAAATACAGTTAATTTTTTAATGTTTTACTCAAATGTTAGGATTTTTTTTTGTCCAATTACAAACAAATGTGAATGAAGTTTTTGCCTCTTAAAATTGAAAATATAGGTTATCCTTTTTTTGATTTAACTCAATTAAAATGATAATGAATAATGTCCAAATGACATCTGACATTGCCAACGTATTTATCATGGATTTATATTCTATAAGCTTTTTTCTTGCATACTTTCATATATTGAGAGACAAATACACTTGTAGCAGAATAACCACAACAAGTAGTGCATTAAAAATTATGCAATGAGGAAATGATGTAGGCTACATGTGAATTTGACTGCATGTCAAATAAATTGTAAAAAGCAAGTGGCTGTCCCGCTATATATAAAGTAGTTTCCCCACAGGGGACGTGCATTAATCACAAAAACACCGGCTCACCGTCTTGTTCTAATGGAAGATACCTGAGAATAGGAGTGTCATCTGTATTGCCAAAAAAACCTTTTCACCATAAGGTGCTAAATCCACCAACATAGAAAAATCGTGGTGTCAAACTGTCCTGCAGATGTATACTTAAGGCTGGCATAAGTCATGAAAATTGATATGATAATGAATTACAATTTATGAATCTTTATGACTGTTATCATTAGGTGTCACTGAATAAACATGACACCCAAGTTAAATGGTAGAGTTAAGAAGCTTCTTAAAGCTGTAGTCGGTAACTTAATAAAATAACTTTTTTTTGTCATTCGCTGAAACTCTCACTAATCCACACTGCAGTACATGAGACAGACAGTCTGTGAAAAAAAGTAATGTTCCTTTGCTTGCCACTAATTGTCTTCACACATGTGAATGCACTTATTTACACATCCAGTACACACAGCATCATTAGCATTCATTTGGTGTTGTGTTTCTAGTCAGGTCTAATACGCACTTTACATTTAGCTCTCTTTTGTTCTCTAGCCTCCTCCTAAGGGCATATGCAGTATCTGGCTCTTTAGATGCTAAATGCTCCCGTATGTGTGCTGTTTGGTGCTGTGGACACAGGCTGTTTAAAACCTTTTTGCTAAAAACTGCTGCCTGCTGCTGAATGAACAGCGGTGAGAGTGAACCAGTTATTGATTACAGCAGCTTTTACTGTGTTTATAGTTGTATGTAGCATGCAAGTCTTAAAGCTACAGTTGGAAACTTAAAAAAATAGTTTTGGTCATATTTACTAAAACTTTGAATATATATCCACACAGTTGCACATGAGGCAGATAATCTGTAAATACAAAACAAAACAAACAATAAAAAACATGTTCCCTTGCCTCCTTGTAGTGCTCCGAATGGCATTTTCAAGAATCCATTGCGTCTGAACAAAAATAGTCTCTATATACAGACTTTACATTCAGTGAATGTAGAGTCTGTAGGCAAACCCCGGAGATCTTGCCTCCGGAAGAAGAGCAGAAGAGCCCTGGTTTCCGGTTGTATGGTAGGCTATTTGTAGTCCGCGTGATATTGATCAATCACGCTTGAGCCGGCTGCAGTTGTTGCCAGGTTAAATGCTCTGTGCGGTGAACTAACAAGGCGGAACATAATTGGTGTCACTGCAAACTCTGACCATCGCAATGGTTCAGCATATTTACTTATATATAAACGGAAGTCGGAAACGGAAATTCGCCTCCTCAAACTGGAATGCCAAAAAATCGGGGGTCTGCCCCCAGAGGCTGTATCGCCGTCTGCTGGAAGTCAGACGCCGAATACAGCTGATGGGTTCCAAGAATGGAACAAAAACAACTAATCAGAGTTGAGGAGTCTCTAATGCAGCTGTCAATCATGTCTTCATTGCTCATGAACTGCTATCTCACTGTCAAACAAGGTAGTTCTGATTAGGGATGTTTCTGGCGGCTAATTTCCCTGTCGACTAAACAAAAATTTTAATTAAAGGGAAATTTCGGTTTATTTCAACCTGTCTCCTATCATCCTAAATTTATTTCAAGTGACTAGTGACATACACCACCAATCTCCAGAGCTACGCAGCCTTGCAGCAGCCATTCCTCCTCTCTCGTCCTCTACCTGTTGAGCCTCTCTCTCTCTCTCCTCCTCCGTTCTTCAATTTCACGAAGCTCTTCAGTGTATTCTGGCTCAAATAAATAAGGGTGGCCATCAAACTCTGCAAAATCAAATTCCTCCTCCACAAAGTCGAAGTCTGGCAAAAAGTCAGCCATTATTCTATAAATCTTTCATAAAATAAATGAATGAACTTTTCAGGCTACTGTCCGGTTCTGCCTTCCAGCTGTTGCTGGATCTCGCGATATTTCGGCCGCGCTTTGGAAAGCAGAGGTAAATGGTAAACAAACATGGCACCACACCGGTAAGGTAAGACAACATGTTTACATGTCGTTTTCTATATGTTCTCAGACATTTATCCTAACGATATGAGGCGGTCTTTGTGGGAAAAAAGCTTGTTTAGTGGACTAACTTTGCACTTGAAGGTTGCCCGTTCACTTACATTTTAACAGGTCTGACGCTACTATGCGCCCCGGCTCTATCTAAGCTAATGGCTAACATGCTAACTTTTATTTTTTCTTTCTTTAGTTTGTAAGTATAGCTTTAAGGATATAGTTAATACAGCTTATTAAACTGATATAACACTAATAGCACTGAGTACACTAAATGACTGCATTACATTCACTTCATGCTCATGACAGGTGATATACACTGCCTGGCCAAAAAAAAAGTTGCCACCTGGATTTAACTAAGCAAATAGGTACGAGCCTCCTATTGGATAATTACTGCATGGGCGATTATCTTTCAGCTGGCAACAAGTTATTTAACCCCAACTGGTGCAATGAGTTGCTTCTCATTTCCTAAACAACCATGTCGAAAGACACATCCCGTGGTCGTGGAAAAGATGTTAGTCTGTTTGAGAAGGGTCAAATCATTGGCATGCATCAAGCAGAGAAAACATCTAAGGAGATTGCAGAAACTACTAAAATTGGGTTAAGAACTGTCCAACGCATTATTAAAAACTGGAAGGATAGTGGGGACCCATCGTCTTCGAGGAAGAAATGTGGCCGGAAAAAAATCCTCAATGACCGTGATCGGCGATCACTTAAACGTTTGGTGAGATCAAATCGAAGAAAAACAACAGTAGAACTCAGTGCTATGTTTAATAGTGAAAGTAAGAGCATTTCCACACGCACAATGCGAAGGGAACTCAAGGGATTGGGACTGAACAGCTGTGTAGCCTTAAGAAAACCACTAATCAGTGAGGCTAACTGGAAAAAAAGGCTTCAATTTGCTAGGGAGCATAAAGATTGGACTCTGGAGCAATGGAAGAAGGTCATGTGGTCTGATGAGTCCAGATTTACCCTGTGCCAGAGTGATGGGCGCATCAGGGTAAGAAGAGAGGCAGATGAAGTGATGCACCCATCATGCCTAGTGCCTACTGTATAAGCCTGTGGGGGCAGTGTTATGATCTGGGGTTGCTGCAGTTGGTCAGGTCTAGGTTCAGCAACAGTATGTGCTCAAAGAATGAGGTCAGCTGACTACCTGAATATACTGAATGACCAGGTTATTCCATCAATGGATTTTTTCTTCCCTGATGGCACGGGCATATTCCAAGATGACAATGCCAGGATTCATCGGGCTCAAATTGTGAAAGACTGGTTCAGGGAGCATGAGACATCATTTTCACACATGGATTGGCCACCACAGAGTCCAGACCTTAACCCCATTGAGAATCTTTGGGATGTGCTGGAGAAGACTTTGCGCAGCGGTCAGACTCTACCATCATCAATGCAAGATCTTGGTGAAAAATTAATGCAACACTGGATGGAAATAAATCTTGTGACATTGCAGAAGCTTATCGAAACAATGCCACAGCGAATGCGTGCCGTAATCAAAGCTAAAGGCGGTCCAACGAAATATTAGAGTGTATGACCTTTTTTTTTGGTGGTGACTTTTTTTTGGCCAGGCAGTGTAGTTGTAAGAGTCTAACAGTGCAAATAACAGACAAATAATGTGTTCTTACTTTGACATTTGGAAAATGGAGAAACGTTACATTGGTGGCAGATGTTGTTTCTGCTATTAAATATGCTTTACAACAAGAGACACCAAAAGAGAGAAAAACACCCAAGCTGTACATATTTTATTGCAAAGTAATAGTGACATAACATGTTTTAATACATTATATTACAAATATCTTATGTACAGACGCAATGTGTTGGATCTATTGACATCAACAAACCACTAAATTTATACAGTAAATACAGTGCTTGATTCATACAAGCAAATTGGTGGATACCTGTTCAAGCAATTCAAGATTTTAAAACAAGTATTTTTAAGGAAAAAAAAGCAGGAGGTTGAAGAGAGTGTGCCTCCTCAGATTTTGGTGGTGTGTTGATTTTTGTTCATTAATCTATAAAATGTTGCATAAGCAGACTGTTAATAACGTCAGGTATAGCTATTAACAGTTTTGTTTTTTTGTTAGAAAAGAAAATGGCACTATTTTTTTTATAGTATATTTTGTTGTAATTAAGAAAACTGGCCAGAATATCAACCCTGCATAACAAGTCAGTACATGTTACTGTTCCTATAAATTACACATTTGAGAAATGTATTTAGAATGAAATTAAAAGTCACTGGATACGTTTCCTGTGTCAACCTCATTTGCTTGTTACTGCAAAAACAACTTTACATACATACTAAATATATATTGTGGGGTTCCTATCTCAAGGATACTTAACTGAATGATTGTAATCTGTTCTTTTTTTTGTCAAATTAGGTTCTTATTGTTTTTCTCACTGAGATAAAAGGATAGCACTGTCAACTAAGCAGGCTTTTATCAAAAACAGTGTAAAACAACTCCTGAGCAATGAGCACATTCTTAATTGAGTCATATGTAAAAGGGAAAATGGTAAAAAACAAACAAAAAAAGAACTGAATAACAATGCATGAAGAGCACAAATTCTTTGAATTATCAGGAGGTACCAGTAAAAGAGCCTGATGTTTTGATATTGCACTTTCAGCATCATCTGTCTCTTGGTCGTCTGGCTTGGTGTGGTGCCACTCCAACAGAAAAAAGATAAAGACTGCATGGATTTTAGGAGCTGTAAAGGTTTTGTTTAGTGAGAGGTTCAGTACAGTACAGAATGTGTTCCTTGGATGCTTAGTGAAAGGTATTTGGGTTCGGACGGATCATCATGACCACTTTCTTTAGTGAATAGGCTCCTCCTCTGAACTCAGCCCAGTACACTCCATCTTGGTAGCGGCTGCGGTAGTGTCCTCCTCTGTACCAAACTCCATTCAAATTTGAATGGGCACAAGAGTTGTACCACCAGCCTCCTTTCTGGTAGTGGGCACAATTGCCTAGAAACATTGAAAAAATAAATGAAACTGTCAGGCTGCATGCACAAACACACATTTTGCACCGAACACACATTTCCATCATTGGTTTTAACCTGCCAGTGTTTGTCCAGTTTAATATTTTCTACCATTATATATATATATTTTACCTGTATATGCATCATGGTCTCTGTCCAGTGTTGTGAACTGTTTGCCATTATGCCAGGTGAGGGAGTCTCCAGCATTGCCATGGTAGCGGCCCACCCTTAGCTTGTAGAAGTCGGCCTCAGGCTCCACTCTGAAGCTGGCATACTCTGCAAACACCTTCCTGCCAGACCAGTCCTCCAGCGTGACCAGCAATTTGTAGTTCCCCTGGTTAGTCAGCCAGTAGATGTTCTCCAGACCCAGCCAGTACTCACCATCAATATTGCCAAAACCTTGCTGTGAAGGACAGTGATAAGAAAAACACTATCAGTCAGATTAGGAAATGCTCTCTGAATGCTCTTTGAAAAGCTTTGAATGGTTAGTTTGGATGTCTGGGGGATGATTCAGGGTCTTTGCTCGTGCTCTAGAGGTAATTATGTGTTTAGCTCTTCTTTGGGGTTGTTTATCGTCAGGGAACATTATTATAAATGGACCCTCTGAGTCAAGTTTATAGCTAGCATCGGGTGTCCAGATTTCCACTATTATTTTGTTATTGAAAACACAGCAGGAAAAAAGTGTATATAGTATGAAATCTGACATGCTGGATGTTGTCTCACTGCTTTGTTCTGGCTGTGGTCATACAGTAAGTTGGTTTGTGGTATCCCCTACCCTGCACATGCTTTGAATCATGGAAACACCCTTTCTGATGAGTTACGCAATTGCAGATCTCGTGTGGTTTCAAGGTTTTTGTAAAACTCTTGGAAAGATCTCCATTGTTGACGTTAGCTGAGATTTAATCAGGACCCTTGTGAATTTTTGGCCAGCAAACAAATATTAACCAGTGAACTGCTACTCCCTGTGTGAGGGGTTTCCCTTTGAAAACTTAAAGAAGTTTCATTGAAAAGAAAAACTGATGTTCTCTGTAGCCCTGTTTATTAGGCAGCTTCTGATGCAATGTTCAGAACATAGTTATTTTTCCGGAACATCAGGAATCCTGACATAACCACCTAATGTTACGTTTTTTATTTTACTGTGTACTCATTCACAAAGACCAACTGATGTTGCTGGAATTAATGAGTCATGGCTGTGGCAGTGACTGGGGCTGTTACTGCATCAGACACTTTGAGAGCTTAACAATTACCTATTCATTACTGGTTCACATCTGGTAAGAAGCAAAACAACCTACATAAGCCACCTGCTTCCTCTCCAAACTATGAGGGCCTTGATTTGGTGTGAGGTTGTCGCACCTTGTATGTTTCCCAGTTCCTGAAAAAGTTGACAGAGCCGTCCACCCTCCTCTGGATCACAGTCCAGCCACCCGGGTCGTGTCTCTGGTCACACCACACCTGCATAAGCCGGTTGGCATTTTCCGGCTTCACCAGATACATGCCGCTGGCAGTGTGGCCATCTTCCAGAGCCTGCAGACAATCCTTAAATGGCCCTGAAAATAAATATGACATGGCATATCAAATCCCCTCAGTTACAGCAGTATCTCAAAAGTTAAGAAAGGGAAATGGAGAAAAAGCCATAGTGACACAAAGAGTTTTTATACTCTGCCGTAGGGAATCCCATTTTTCAGCAGAGGCTCTCATTTTAACAGCAGAATTGACTTTGGCTGCTCCTCTCACAAGGGAAATGGCTGCTGGCTGTGCAGCCAAAAGAAACACTGGCATGAGGGCAAAGGGAATCCTGACTACTGAATGATGAAACACAAGCATAAACTTTTGATCATCTGGGATGCTTTACAGTGAAGGATTATTTTATATTACTTACTTTCACTTAGGTTTTTGTACTTTATAACATACAGATACATCATTGTCACTGGAGGCATACATATTAAGGCCTCACATCATGTTTTGAAGAGGGGATTTCCGGGACTAAGTTAATATAAGGTCTGCCTGTAAATTCTTGTCTTAAGCTGCACTTCTCTGCAAGTAAGTCTACAAAAGGTCTTTCCAATATTACAATACATTGTGCAAAGTAACAAGATAGCATCTGCAATGTGTTATGAAGATTCTTGTTTACAGATGAACAAACCCTCCCTCTGAATCAAATGAGTAATGTTGACAATAATTATGCAACATCAGCCCTTTGCTCCTCTGCTGAGAAAAAAATTACACTACAAATGTGTTCTAGATTTTGTGCAAGGTCAATATTGTTTCATCGGATTTTATGGTGCAAATCAGTGAAGCCTAATTTGCCTGTGTGCCATTACGATATTACCCCAAATTCCAAACCCACTTAAAGCACTAATGGGGCAACTGGCTCCCCAGCTTCAATCGGCTGTGAAAGTGTTTAAGTTCTGGAGATTTTCACACTTGTGTGTGGTTTGCCAACTGGCCCGGATTACAAACTGTTTAAATACAATGGAAACAAATGAATAGAGAATAGAGGGGTCACACAAAGGGGTAGAGGTGAGGGGAGGGGTGCATCAACAGTTTGCCAGAGATATAAAGAAAGAGGAGGAAACAAAGCAATTCTGTTGTAATATATCATGAGGTCCCCCTGACGTGTCAAACATAGGAATAGTGTTCACATAACATGAATAGCCTGAAGTTTGTCTCCCAGTAACAAGGTTGTTTTTGGTTTTATAAAATTGCTCTGGATGATATCTATCTCTCAGTTTACTCCCTGCCATCCATTTACTCTGAGGAATGTCTGTTGAGCAGATACAAGCCAGAGAGCTGCCCTGCCCTGCTCTGTTCTGCCTGATAAAGTCTGCTGCTTTGGTGGAACATATGACTGATTCTTGCCTGGTGCAACTGGAACAAATGACATCACTGACTCCCGGTATCTCTTGCTGTTCGTACTTCACCCCCCCCTCCCCTTTTTTTTCAACTCCATCCCTCTGTTTCTCTCAGTTGCTCTGTCAGGTCTCTCTCTCTCTCCCTCCCTCTATTTCTACATTGTGTGCAGCTCTCTGTCCGTGTTAAGGGTTTATGTAACTTTTTGGGGTGTTAGTTGTATGGCTATGGGCAGGAAATTACTTGCCTCCTTTCAAACATTCCACACAAAGGCTACCGTTCACATACAGCCTATTGAAAATGGCAAGTGCTAGCATAAAATGTCAATGGAAAAAAGCTCCCAGTAGTCATGTTGGGAATGGTTTGTTCTTTTTCCACCATTTTAAAACCGAAGCCTCCTAATGAGAGGGAACGGCGACAGACTATTCACTGGAACTGATAGCACAAAACACCCTTCACATCGATTCTAAAGCTTTATCATCCTAACATATGTTCAGGAGTCCCATGGGCTTGCATCCAGCTATCCATTTAGGCACATGTATTTACCCTGCTAATATCTTTGTGTTTTGTGTGGGTTAAATCATGGCAATTAGATGATATGCATCTGAAAAGGCTGTAGACAACAGCATTTCTGTTCTCACTGAGAGCCCTTTGCCCTGGGAATGTGTGGGCCGTATTTAAATTGGCTTTGACTGGAAGAGTGGGTACTTGCTGTTGTCTTGTGATTAAATGATGAAGAGGTTCACAACATGGTGCAGTCAGACACACAGTCCTTTGTTTGTGACCACTTTTTGTGATGGCAACTGGTGTGTTTGGTAAGAATGCATGATAAATAGGGCTTAAATTAAGTTGTTACTTAAAAGTTCATATTTGACTTTGTTGGACTTACCAGAGGGCTTGTCAGTGGTGGAAGGGCTGTGTGTGCCAGTGGGCATCGTTGGAAGAAGAGGCGGTAGAGATTTTTGGTCACTCTGGATCTCGTTGCTGATTGGGTTGTTAATTCGTGGAAGGACAGGTGGCTGGTAAGGCTTGTTGAGAGGTGGTGAAGGTGGAGGTGGCTGAGGTCGTGGTTGAGGGACGGGCACATGACGAGGGGGAGGGCGATTCTGACACTGCTCCTCCAACAGGGCAATGAGAGTTGATTGGTTAGTGGCCAAAGAAGCCAAGTGCTGGTATTTGTGCTCGAGGTCTTTGTATCGACTGGTGAGCTGTTGCATCTCAGAGGTTTGGTTCAGGATCTTGTTCTCCATCTGAGCCAATTCGAGGGCATTGTCCCTCTTCCTGATGATCTCATGGAGCAGCTGCATGTACAGCTGGGTGACTCTGGAGTTCATGTTTCTGCTCTCCTTCCTCAGAAGCTTGACCTCATTGACAATACCCCCATCTACCTCTACCAGTTGCTGCAGGGTCTCAATCTGCCTCTTCTGTTTCTGTAGCTCCACATTTAGCAGCTCCAACTCTTGTTTGTTGACCCGATTCTCCAGCATGGCCTCCGGCTCCTTGGAGTTGACACAGATGGCTCCAGTCACTTTTTGCTGAGGCACAATGAATGTGTAGGAGCATTTGTCCTGCTGCTGGTCAGCTGGAGCACGCTTGCTCCTTCCAGCATAGAAAAACTCCCTCTCTAAATCCTCACTACTCTCAAATTCTTGGGTCCTGTCCCTTCCATGGCTGCTGCCCGACAGACTTCCCTGAGTCTGCTGAACACCAATGGCTAGTCCATAAACAAGAAGGAGCCCCAGCAGGACCATTGAAGGGGGCTCCATGTGTCCAACTCACCAAACCCTGAAGAGAATGGGGAAGAAAATGGAGAACATAATTGTGTTGTAGTGGGAAAACTAGAGATGCAAGAAGTCTGGCCTGCCAATTCAGATTTTCTTCCTTTCTAATAACTATGATTGACAGTGTACTCAAACATATTAGAACTTTGTCAAAGCCTCTGGAAACTTGGCTTGAAATAGTAAAAATGCATACGATATCAAAGTTGAGTGTTTCGTTAAGCTTTCACTAAAATCTGAGTGAAAATAGATACGTTCATAATTTAACAGTTCAAAGACCGCTTATTTGGCTGCTGAACCATTTCGTAGGATAGTGGGAGTGTGATCAGGTCACGCTTGATTGACAGCTTACTTTAAACTCAAGTAATGTCACCATTTCATTTTCCTTCATTCGCTAGTGTTGAAACGTTTTGCTGCCACATGATAAACTACCAAATCTATCAAGTGGACCCTACTTGGTAAGAAAGCTAACTAGACTAGCTAGCAAACTAGGTTAGACCACCCATTTCTGTGTTTTTATATAACTTTACCTCCTGGACTATAAAGCTAAGTGTTTTAGGATCTTCCATCCACATATATGAAACAGTTGGTTTTAGCCTTGTTATACTACACTTTTAAGCAACTTATTAACTCTGTGATTAATATAGATTTGGATGGTATACCCCAGTTTGCTAGTTAGCTTAACACAGTAGCATAAAAACATATGCAACATGCATTACAATAAAGTAGCCTACAACTTTTGAGAACGGGTTGCAGTGGCTCTGACAATAGTTGCTGTCTGCGTAGCTGTGTGCGACTGTGCGTCATGAAACATTTCGCCATGCTTGCATGTAAATTTGATCGCCACAGGACTGACTCTGTCTTAGTCTGATCAGCTGGTCACCGGTCATGGCCGATCAAGCTGAAAATCGGCAGATTATGGTTACCAGCATCTCGCATGCATCTCTAGAAAAATAACATCATAACTGACTCACTTTTGTAGTTGGTTAGCAGGAAACTGTATAAGCGTACATATTCTGAAACTGTTTCCCTTACTCATTTAGACAAGGCATCAATGAAGTCCTTCACAGCTAGACTTATTGAGACCAGAAAAAGACTGCCCGTCAGGTTCCACTGGTCCTATCGTCCATTACCTGCCAGGAGCAGACAGGCACAGACACCCTGTGCATACACATCTCAACCCAGACAGGGCTGGAGGTCATTACAGCTCTTAAGAATACGGGCTACCGAAAAAGATTAGATCTGAAAGAAAATCGCTCACTTGTCACGCTGAGCACCCCAGTAGCTGCTGTGCCTTTCCATAACAAGAAACGCATTACATTCATGTGTAATACATAAATCAAGACTCTCATGGTTGATACACTGTGCACATCACTACTGGCATGAGCACACACTGCTGTTTTCCCCATGGCTTTAAAGTGTGACTCATTAAATACATCTGGCCTTGATCCTGGTTTGTTTAAATCAGCTTTCCACTATCAAAAGTATGCAGTACTTGCTGTTTGAAAGTTACTAATCACCTCGCTGCCCCTAAGAAAAATATTTCTTTTGCCTAATGATGTGCTGATCTCTTTAGTCAGTTACATTGCTGTTAGGGGAGTGTGTTTAGTTTAGTTTGCTGTGCTGGCTCAGGTTCGGTTTGGGCCACTGCCACTGCTTGTCCTTGACACACAGAAAAACTCCTATTCTATCTGCTCCCCTCTGCAAGCCTGGACATCTTTGCTTATGGAAAATTTGAGACACTACCAGATGATGCTATTCATGGAGCTGTTTTAAATATTGATCGTGTTGCATCAGTTCTGTCCATAGCCTTTACCAAACCAGGAAAATAAGGTGTGTTCAGACAGTGAAAGGCAATACATTTATATTATTTATGTTTTAGAAATGTTTGTATGCACTTTAAGCATGTGTGTTTCTCTTTTGAGCTTACTTTAACCATCAAGCATGCTTAAGTGTCTAATTAGGGGATGTTACATAATGTTATCCTTATTTGATTAAAGATAAGTCTCTCTTAAATTCTGTGTCCTCCATACTGGACCAGGTGGCACAACTCATTATTTTCCTCAAAAGTTATGGTGAGTCTTTAGTGTCACCCCCTAATTCAAAGTGTAGACTTTTTTATTAGAAAAATGAGTGGAGGCAGTTTTTGTAGATGATGTGGTGTTATTAGGAGATGCCACCGAGTTCTGAGGAGAATGTAACTCCTGTGTAAGGATAACAAGGCCTTGAACTCCTGGGGCACCTTAATTGAAAGCTGCTGCATATTGGATTACAGAGGGGTCCTGTGTAACACCTCCCCAGAGTCGAAGGGGGCCTGTCTAATCAGAAAGCATTACAGAGAGTGCCTACATTGGCATGGTTTTGAAGAACCGCGCCGGGATTGCCAGTCTAACAAGTCCTCAAACAATTGTTATAGCCTATCCTGGTGTGAAAGATAATCTACCATATAACAATCGGCACAAAAGTGGGTAGAGAGCAGAAATGTTTTTGTCTTGTTAATCCGGGCGTGCTGCCAGCACATTAGGTTGGAGACATGGAGAAGAGAAATGCAGCGCTCTCCAAGAACATGACCCTTGGCATATTCGACCCTTTTGGCTTTATCTGTCTAGAGTAGAATGTGTAAACACTTATCCTCACTGGAAGAAAACCTGTGTAGAAAAAGGGGTTTTGCACACTGTACTCTTCTGTAACCTGTCTGTCCTTTTGATATTATAGTTTACCTGGCCAGACAAAAAATCACCTACAGTACAGAAGAATGTGCGGTCTGCTTCTCACATGGATTTTGTTAAACGATGAAAGTAGCAGGTCCTCGGTTGAAACATGGTGGATATGAATATAAAAAAACTCGAGTGTAGCTTCTGTTTCAAATTTACTATGAAACTATCTTGTGTCAGCACAGTAGGAGGGTTTTCATTTTATTAATCCTGCTAACAAAGCCGGGCTATATGGCGTCACCTCAGCAAATGCTGACTAATTCAGAAATGGTAGTGTCATAAATATTTTTCACATTACGTAAAGAGATACTCATTATCTATTAACACTGAAATTATCTCATAGTCTTAGAGATAAAGCTCTAAAGAAATTACTAATAATAGCTTCCAAGCAAGCCCATACCAAGATAAAAGAGCAGCCCAGAGCCTGTCCCTTGCAATGTGCTGATGACTGTATTTGGCCAGTGGCTCCTGCGGTTTCTCCCCCCTGGAACATGAGCTCTGTCTCTGAGAAATGCCGTGTGATTTGCCCCTGCTGCAGAGGAGTCCCATGTTGGATGTCGTTAGCCCGGAATCGCCCGCTCTAGGCTTCACTACACTTCAAAGCTGCGGGGGAAAATGTTTGCAGCTTGTGATGAAATATGTGCTTGTGTGCGAGTGAGTGAATGTGCGTGTCTGCGAGTGTTGTTCCGTTAATGTGCGTCTTCAAATAACAACACTTGCTGTGCTCAGTATCCCAGGGACCTGAGAGAGTCCCATCTGCCCCGGCAGAGACAGCCTGTTATTAACCCATCCCCAGTCTGCCAGAGGGAACAACAGAAAGCCTCCTCCTCTTCCTTCACTGTTAACAGCCCCCGCAGCTCATCATTGTCCCAACATCAGTACACTTTAACAAGCTGCTATTGACTGGCAAATCGCTGCAATGATTAACTGGTGTTGAGAAGTGTCATATACATCCTCTCTGCTCAGGGCCTAGAGACGACTGAGCGTAGTGTGCAGTATACAGTGAGTAACTACTCTCTTCCTAATTTGATTGGCAGCTCCTCTTGGGTGATTTCTTCAAGTCTGCTTCACACCAAATGTTTTGGTTTTACTGTCTTCAGGTGGTAAGTCTGTGTTTACACGACTCCTCCTTGTGGACTTTACTCAATGTTAAATCAAGTGTGATAGGTGAGTGCAGCGGGTAGGTCACTGTGTCTCTGACCAGCACTGTGCTCCAGCCTTTTTGGTCATGCTCAGCACATATTAATTAGAAGGTGGGCAGCCTCGCTCAGACTAGCTGATGTCTCTCACCCTAGCCCCTCTCATTTCACCGTGAGCATGGCATTCCTCACATTCTTCGTCACCTCATTAGAGTGAGCTGCCATACACACATGGAGAGTCAATGGTGGTGGCAGACGGGAAGAGCTAGACCCTCTAGACGCAGGACCACTACTCCCCTTATCACCTATAAGACATACTGTATCTACTGACCTGATTCATTCCCAGTGTCCTACTTTCTATATGAATGCTTCATAATCACATCATCATCATCCACAGCAGGAGATCACAACACAACTACGCAGCACCTAATTTGTCAGTAGCCGAAAAAAAAGCGGACACTTTGCAGGGCGGCTTTGTGCTGCATGTTCAAATTAGCGCCGACTCTGCTGAGAACTGGCAGTCTCCTGCATGACACCCAATATGTGTTGGATCAGAGTCAAATTCAATTTGCTCATGGTAATCTGCACTATTACATTACCTTGAGGGTGACCTCATTCTTACCTCAAGCATGTAATCCATGTAAGCGCGTAACATGACATTTGGAACATGATTAACCCCAACTACCTGCTCAGTTTGATGGTGTAGGACAGTATTTGTTTGGACCCTCCATGGAGTAGGGGAGTTCAGGTTTTTGTTCAAATTCAGGTTTTGTTCTGTGTCTAATGCCGCTTGGTGTGTTCTTCCGTACCTCACTTGTGATCTGAGTCAGACAGGGAGGCAGGGGGTCTCGGGGATTGTTTCGATAAGTTCCTGCATTCTACCTCAAAGCCCCCTTATCCAAACACTACCCTGGCAACAGAAACAAAGAAGGGATTCAACTGCTTGCTTCCCTGTCCTCTTGAGCCCAGGGGAACATCCTGAAGCTGCAGAGCGCTTGACATAGTCTTTTTTTTTTATTATTTATTTATTTTTTAAAGACGTGAATGGTACTATTTAGATATTAGAATAGAAATCTGCCAGCAGGTATTATCCAAGGCTCTGGCTGTGTAGCATCTACTTCACCATCTTCATTTACTTTATTTTACCCCATTTTGGATCCTGTGTTTTGACAATTGTTTTAACAGTACTGAAGAAGCACTTAGCTGAGAGTGCCCAGTCTCCAGCATCCCCCTGCGCTGAATTAACCCCCCTCCACCCAGTCTATCAGAGTCATCTGTCCAGTTAGTCATCAGAAAGTAGAATTACCCTTTGGCACCAAACTGTGAGTCAGACAACAGATGCTGAATGATGTCTGCTGAACTACAGATCAAACTAAATCATTATGTAAGGTGCAGCAGCCTCAGAGTGAACACAGTCTGACATCAGTCAGCCTAACAAAATAACAAAACAATTGCTTCACTATTGTGAAATGTAACCAGGCTGACTGATTCAGAGCTTACTTACAACTTCTCCCACACCAAGAAAAGTCATCATTCTCCCTTGAGAGTACTTATTACAAGCGTGGACAATTTATCAGTGCAGCAAGTTGAAGAAATGTTTGAGTGAATGTAATGTACATGTGCACCATCTTCATTAGATTAAAAATAAACAAAACAATAAATAAGATAAATATGTGAAAAGTTACACAATGCTTACAAGATGACTGTAGAGTATTGACGAGGCTCCCTCAGTTGCCTTGCCCTCCTGGCAGAGCTGATTGAAGTTCCTCCTGGTAGAAAGTCATCCCAAGTGTGAAAGCTGCACCCCTGCGTCCTCCTCTCCCCTCCTTCTCTGCGCTCTGCCTGTATAGTTACTTACTCTTTGTCACCTCAGTCCAATCCAACCGTGGAGGGTGGTGGTTTTTTTAAAGCCTATTATTAAAAGACCGTCATTAGCCCAACAGAAGGTGAACTTGCCAAAAACTCTTCAGCAAACATTGAGCAGATTGTTCCAAAATCCACTTGAAAAAGTTGGAGCACTTTCAAGACACAACTGGTAACTTTAGTTGGATGGTGGAGGTAGTTTTCCTGATAAATGGTGAGAGTCCAGGGCAAGTTGTGTACTGCCTGTGGCCCGTTAGGAGAAGACTGTCACTTTTCTGTGGGCTGAATCCATCACTTCTGCCTCACAGCTCTAAGAGGCTGTCTCTCTCAACTGCACCTCTCTCACTCTCTCTCTCCCTCGCTCCCTCTCTCTCCCTCCTTGGTGCTTTTAAATGATGAAAAATCCTCTTGCAGTGTTTCAGTAGGCAGACAAATTGAGCTCAGAGCCTCCCCCTCTCCCTTAAAAATGAACACATTCTTGTTTAAAGCAACAGCCTTCTTTCTTCACCCCTCCTCCCCATGTCACAAAAGAGATCCACAAGCATGCACAACACAACACAAGACACACACACACACACGCACACACACTACTCAAATTTCCAACCCCCTGCCCCCTGGCAGCTGGTTCACCACCACCACCACTATTCCTGGCTTGGACTGCATGGCTCTTGTGGTGGTGGACAGCCACGTTGTTACACCCATCAGATCCTAATTGGCCGTGAATGAAAGCTTTCCCCGAGAGATGGGAAGAGGCTGACAGATAGGAAGCAGATCCAGGTGTTTGACCTAAACCAGGTCTTGGGTGAGCGGTTGCTGTCCCTGGTTTATAGCCTGGAGGTGAGATGTCTTAATCGGGCTGGATCTGCGTACAAAACAGCACACTTGAACTGCCTCTCACTTGGGCATAATTACGTAATGGCTTCAAAAGCAGAGCTGTGCTTACTTGTCCATGTGTTTTGGTAGACAAAAGGATATGAAACACGTCATGTCAGAGTGTGGACAGTACTGCCAATGCTCTATAAATTTCTCAAGCAAAGCCTTGGCTTTGGATACTGTTGCCCTGGCTGTCTGTTGTTTCTGTGTTGTCTTCCTGTTTTCAATAACATTAGAAGTTTTCGCCCCAGCCAATGATGTTGTCATTGGGTTTCCTGTTTCTGCTAAGATGATTAGTTTTTAATAGTTTCCTATTCAGTGCACAGAGAAACTTCAGAGTAACATTTCCTAGGAGTTTTATTTCACACTTTTCAAGCAGACAATAAAAGTATTTCTTAATCTGGTATTAACTGCTTTGTCAGCTATTGAAATGTAATTGTCTAAACCCCAACTTGTAGTAGCACCAGATGGCAACTATGTTCATCACTTGTTACATTGTTTTTAGCCTTGAGCTACAGTTCTTCGTTGTTTTATTGTAGCTATGTGTTAAATAAAATTTCTAAGTTTGGCTGTGGAGTTTATTTTACAACATAAGATGTGTGATTCTCCCCTTTAGAGTTTAAACATCTAATATGCTACAGATGGTAACTAACTTTTATGTGTGTCAACTATAAACTCTGAAAGTGTTGGGATGCGTATAAAATAGGAAAGGAAGGGGTAAAAAAAATTAACAAGACATGAGAAAAGTTGCATGTCTCTCTCTAGTACCAAAGTTTGAGCTACATCGCTTTAATTTAGTTTTTAAATATCAGGCAGTTACATAAGTGGTAGTACATGTTTAAAAGGCAATTTGTTTTCTACTATGTGTGCAGCTACTCACGTGCTCCTTCTTTTTGTATACTGTACAATCAGCATTTTCCATTGCATTGTTTTAAATTTCCATCGACCATTCCCTTTAAGCCTATAGATTAAATATTGGCCTCGGTGCGTCTCTGAAATCATGCTCTCGTACAGTTTGCATTCATGTGTTTTCTATCAGGCAGTCTCATAAAACAGTCATACTTCAGCTTTGGGGAAATGTTCCCATGCACTATTAACCAAATGTAGTAAGACTGGAAAAGCTATTTGCAATAGGTAGCATTTAACCTTTCTGATGTCAGCTGCTGTAATGTCCATGGGGCATTATTTAGTAGCAAGTGAAAGAAAATATTGTACTACAAAGATGCAAGCAGCAGAAGAGAAAGCAACTATTGACTGTAGTTTTCAAGAACTAAATATTTATAATAAAGGACGTCATCAGTGCAATGAGCAGGGTCCTTGTTTATATTATAGGATTATATTAGTTTCACAGTCATGTATAATTTCCTTGCTCAGATCATGTGAGGTTCAGTATTTAAAGGCAGACGGCCGTTGATTTCTTCCACGGTCGATTCAATTTCTTCCTTGTGTGAATGGAAGCGTTTAAATGTTTCCCCTGATGACACAGTGAGAATGTACAACTGGCTTTATGAGACAAAGTTCCTGGCAGAAGATTTTGGACCAGCTAGAAGTGTACAAATTCATTTCATAACATTCAAGATTGAGCCAGACTGAAGGGCCGGACACACAGTTGACACGTTAATCCCTTAAAGAGATTTTGGATCAAAGAAAATGTGATTCATGCGTCACATGTTATGCTGAGCTGGTATTATTATATTGTTTATACCCATCTTTTTCCTCTCCTAAATGAAAACTGCAGCTGACTTTGTGGCTAACTGGTGAATGGCACTCTTACTCAGTGGCGGGGAAGCTGAGCTGCTTTTCAATGTCGAGTGCTTTGAGTGACTCATTGGACGTCATCCAAAACCACGGTGTTGGTGCAGTGATTAGTTCTCTTTCCATCTCTAATCCTCAGCAGGTGGAGGAACAACGGATCATAAAAATGTCAGGGGGAAAATGTTAGTCCCATATTGAAATAGTAACCAATCAATGCATTTTAAAGCTGCGAGCACCACATGGGAGGGGATCATGGAAAGTGGCTTCACGTTGGAAATGTTTCACAGATGGGCTTCTATGTTGGTGAATGAATGAGCATGTTTAGAGAGTTCTCTGATTTCTTACCAGTTCATCTGGGATTAGCAGGAGGGAAGCTTCTGTTTATGAGTACAATTAGTGACCAGTCAAATAAAAATGAGTTTAAGACGGGATAATTGCTTCTAAATTATATTAACTACGTTAATGCTCTCTTTGCTCTCATCCATTAGATGATAAACAGGCCAAATTGTCAAGTAAATGTCAGATTCAATAAAAATTAATATCCATGTAAAATAAAATTCACATACAGGCAACAGCTGGTAAATTAGTGAATCGTGTTATGTATCTTCCCAGAGCGACTTGCATGGGAGTTAAAACTAAACAAGCTCTCACAGATGAGGAAGTGAAGAAAGAGCAGAGAGCCTGAAGCATTTTTGTTTTTTAAAACACATCTTTGTTAGATCAGAACAGCTTTTTAAATTTGTATTCATGTTTTTAAATGTTCAAATATTTATTGAAAAAGGCTGTTTAACCTGCATCTAATGATCTGTCCTGGTGCTCATGTTGTTCATTATGACAGCTTTGGTTGGAAAAGTACTTCAGTGCCCTGCATAAGTAGAAACACTGTTGGGTAGAAAACAAATGTAATAGTTGCAAATAAAGTGGAATCACAAGTATACAGCATAGGCCTCCCATTAACTTATGTTTTGATGCAACTGGATTAATGAGGTTTTATTTACAAAATAAGTAACTGAATAAAAACTATTCGTATATTAGTGCAAAAATATGTGTTAATCTCATTTCTTAAAACCCAAAAATCCGCAATAGGATTCATGCAGTCCTTTAGGCTAGAAACCCATATGAAGTGTCAGTGAAGTAGCACTAGAGTAATTAAGTGCAATCTACTAAACGTGAAATGCCCCTACTTCTGTAAAGGACTGATCTAAGGTGAGAGGGTAGACGTGTCTTTTATGAACTGGAGGTGGGCTGGGCAATATATTGACATAATAACAATATCATGATACAAGGCTTTATTGTCTTAGAGTTTGGATATTGTAATATTGTGTTGTCTTTACCTGGTTTTTAAAAGCTGAATTACAATGAATTGATGTAATTTTCATCTTCCAGACTGTTCTAGTTTTTAAAGTAATACTGATACCAAAAGAGTACTTCATTTGATACTCCTCATGTGAATAGAGTAGCATGTAGCATAGTCATACTGATGAATGTTTTAGAGGCATCTCGGCACGCTGAACTGCCAGCTCTGTCAAATACACCGGGCTCGACTTCATTGCACCACCGATTGTATGGGTTGTAGCTGCTGCTGCAGAAGTGTGAGCTCTTCGCTGGGGACAGCAGTGAGAATCCGACTGGCCAGACACACACAGTGACAGGGCTAACTGTTAGCATCACATGGCTGATGTTACCTAACAGTTGTTAATAGGCCTAACGACAGAATTGAGCTATGTCGGTGTGAATTTGTTGGGACTGTTAAACAGCTCGGTGTTTGATGTAAGCTGCTGCTGCTGTGTTAGCTCTTGTTAACTGAGAGGATGTTGAACACTCCCCAGGGAGTGTGTCTCTAGAGCTGGCTGCAACAGAAAGTATTTCAAGGTCAAGGTAAATTGTTTATTGTCCATAAGGGAAATTTGGCTTGGGCTTCCACCCCTGCTGTGGCCACAAAAAACACATACACAAAACAGCGTCTAAAATATACAAAAAACATGGGCGGGACCCAACAGTAACAGTGCGTCAATAGTGATCCTATTTTGTACATTCGATCTATTTCAGTGCCTTATTTGTTGACCTGGCGGGGTGTCGGAATGGTCCAAGATCAGGCCCCCAGCGCAAAAAGGATCGAATGCATGTATCCTTTGACCAGAGACTTTTTGATACTACTTGATGGTTTATTTCAGTTGATACCTTAAAAGTATTGAGTACGGATACCCAGCCCTTGTCATCAGCCCTAAAAGTAAATATTGATAGAGAACAGTGTTGCCCTTGATTGTTTTCTTTGGAAACAAATATGTTTGTGTTCACTGACTGGCTGTTGTCTGCAGAAGGCTCTAAAGTTGTCCAGTGTCAAATACTTTTAGAGGAAAGACATAAATGACTGACACATTTAAAAAGCCACAAATGCACCAAAAAGCTACTTAGCTCCACTAACGGACGTGAATGCAGTTGCCTTACTCCCAGTCTTGGTTGACATCAACATAAACATGTTAGCTGAACGGAAGAAAGTCAAGCAGCACAGCTCCCATTTGTCCATAGTTCAGTACAAACTATCAACACTACCAACAGTGTGTGTGGAATCTGTTATAATATTCAACTTTATTCATGTTATATTTTTCATGAGTGATATCACGTGTAATGAGGTTGTATTTTGCTCAGTGTATGTACCCAATATGAGCAGCTTGCTGTGTGAGGCCACCACAGTGAGCTTTGTTTAAACATGGCTATGTACAAGGCCAGCATGTGTTCCTGTCTGCCAGCCATGATGGATGGTTCTCGGGTGACCTGTATCGACCTTGGCACCCCTGGTCTACTGTTGCTCGCTGTTTGTTGTGCATTTTTGAGTGACAAGCCTATTACAACTGAGAATTCTCTTTAGTAAACTGTTGCTGTAATATGCTGTTTTTTTGCCATGTTTATTCTCTGAGGCGATATTATGAATCAGATGGTCATGTAACACATTTATCAAAATAGAAATATTAAAATTTTCCTCTGTGATGTGGCGTGGAAAGAGTTTGCTTAATTATTCCATGGCCTTACTGTGTAGGACTCACTGTGCCTGGTGGCTAGACCTACAAGGACCGTTCTGTTGGGAGGAAAATTTAGAGTTTTATGATCTGAGTGGAAAGAATGGGACTGGCTCAGGATTTTGTCAGGCTCACCCCAACTGTTGCAAAAACCACTGAATGGGACCAGTAAATATGGAACGTGTGAGAATTCTGAGGAAAAGGATTTCATTCAGACTTCATTAGTCTGATGTTGAAAGCATGAGCGGCCTGTGTGGCCTTGTCTGAAATTCACTCGACATAACTCATTGAGGGATTTAACAGTATATTGCTAACAATGCTGAAGCTGCAAAACACATTAGATCTGGGTACATATGTAGCAAGTGACCAACTTTTTTTATTTGTGTTAGATTCAATTTAGAAGTTACTAAATTTCAGTGTTCATCCCTTTACAGCCTGTTTATTAACAAGCATTAAACCCTAAAGCAGCTCAGTATCTTACATATATTAGGTTTGACATCATGCGTTGTAGCATGGAATTTAAAGATCAGGGTTACGGTACCTATTTCTCATGGGTGCTAAAGGTTTAACGTATGGTTTCCAGACATGTTTTACAAGAGGGCCGTCTTTACATCATTTGGAAAGAATCCAAAGGAACACACTCAGTATGTTTAAGGCTTTTTAACAGCTGTTGTGATTTGGGATCCATGGAAGCAGGACTGAACAACAAATAAAGGCCTGTGCCACATAAGAGCAACTTGAAAATATAATGACGTGTGACCTAATATGCTGGTGAAAAGCAATGGCAGTTGGTCTGTCTGGGTTGTATGTGTGAGTGAATTTCAAGGGAGCAGTCTAATGGCCTGTGATAGACTCATGAGGACAGCAGTAAGTCCTGACGTTTTCATGGTAAACACATATAGTTCTGTCGTCAGGGGAGGCTGTCAGTAGTAGAGTTAAGGTTGCACAAAGCTTGGCTCTCAGTGAAGTTTATGACTCTGTGTGGATTATGTCAGCAGCATATTTGACCTACTTTCTCAGCCCATTGACCATAGCTTGTGCAAATACAAAGAATTCCCTACAAAACTGTCCTAGTGTAGAAAATAGAGTTTATTACACATACAACATAATACGTATGTACTATATATAGCGTCCATTGTACTGTATGTTTTGCAGTTGTGACAGGCATAGACATATATAGCAGTGAAAGCTAGCATCTTCAAGTCACACTAGGAGCAAATCATGAATCTTGGATACCAGTTCTGTTAATATGGTCATCCCACGTGTTTATGTGACAGGTTTGTTTTATAGCTGCGGTGATCACTCTTTAAATGTCACCATCTTGGCTCTGATTAGTCTTATTGGACATTTATTTGGCAACAGAATCAGTTTTGAACAAACCAGCCTCCAAGCCAGGTGTGACATGGAGTAAAGCAGGACTCGTAGCTTGTTTCTCTGTGGTTTAAGCTGCTGGACTGAAGAGAACACGGTGTATTCTGTAGCTGTGTATTTAGGTTCAGGTCTGCTAGTTTTAATGACTGATGTCCTGCGGAAAGAGCCGCCTGGGGAATGATTGGAACGGCACCCTGGCTCAAGGTAGACCATAGCTCATTTCCCTGCTGTTTATGGAACTACTGATGGCAGCAGTGACACCCCCAAAACTCCCAGCTCAGCCCGACATCAAACACTGTTACTATACTGCCCGATACTGGCCTAAGTAGCATTAAGGAAGCATTGTGTGGAATAAATCACACATTGCCTTCAAGATTTAAAGGATGTTAAATAGGATATCCCAAACTGAGAAATTTGGGTGCAAACATGTAATCTTGGAGTGTTTCTTTATTCCTTATTAAGGGTCTTGAGCCTGTCAGAGAAGTTTTGTCTGATCATTTCCTGTGTAAGGGAACCGACAGGAAGTACAATACAGCAGTGCTAAAATAATACCCCCTTTAATGCCAAAGACTTGTGTTTGTACTTCTATTTGTTTGTCTATTAGAGCAAGGATTCTTTGGGAACCTCACAAATGTCTGATTTGATTTAAATTTCATCTTCAATTATATGAAGAGAAAAAGAGGCACCATTTTCAACGTCTTGCTCCATTAGGCTATAGTGTGTGCCAAACCATTCACAGGTGTCCTTATTCCACTGAAATGCAATATGAAACATAACTGGCAATTAAGATAAATGGTCCACAGCCTTTCCATTGTAAAAAGTTAATCTCACTCATTAATTAATTAATCAGTTAATTTGAAAATGATCTTACAGTTTCATACCTGTACGAGAATGACAAAATGAGGGGTGAGTGCAGAGCAGAGAGCTCCACTGTGTTGTTATTGATGTCATGTCTCTAGCAGTGGAGAGCTGCCTCTGTGCTGCACGGTTGGCTCCAGGGAAAGCCAAGACACTGAGTGGGCACAGGGTTTTTGAGGTGAAACAGACTGAGCATAGTTATTTTCTTCACCACAGAGTTGGTTTAGGTTGTTTAGTGCTGCAGCATGTGTTGGTCAGCCGGTCTGGTTTGTTAATGTTACTGCTCATCGCTGCTCCACTGCATTCATGTAAGTGATGGCCAGAAAGTATTCATATTTTACCTCATGTTTATCTTGCAAATGTAATGAGGTATTAGTTTAAAATTGCAACCACTGCTGTTTGTTGAGGTCAATAACAAGATAGGTTGACTCTAGTGTGTGAGCACTGTAGATTGTCCGCCGAGTGGTGCACTGCCCTCATGTTTGAGTTCCAACTTTTTCATTCTGTCAACACCATGTTTTAACCTACATTTAGAAAATCGATTTTATGACATTTGTGAATTGACTAGTGAAAGTTCTGCATCGCAATGCATCTGAGAAATCAAATTTTTCCTCCATCCCTAATTGCTAGTCATTGTGTAGTATACTGCTGGGGACGTTCTGGTCCCCAAATTTTCCTGGGGAGTGAGTGCTCTTGACTTTCATGCTACTGTTTGGTACAGAGCTGCGGACATGATGCAGCGCCACAGAGCAGGAGAGGCTTTGCACTGTAAGGTTCAGAGAAAACATTACCTTCTTCTGCTGAGAATTGGTGAATTTCCAGCTTTCAGATACTTAAGATGACACATTTTCTAGCTTTTGTTTGACATCCAGTGTCTCTAACAAAATGTTGTTGCACATTTCCGATCCATTGTTAGCATAGTTAGCTTGTTTTCTATATTACATGAATGCTGCTGTCATACTGAATGCCCGACTGAGCCTCGTTCAAACTTTATGTGAATAAAACAACAACAAAAACAAAAAAATCAAGTCATCGAATATTTGAATTTAGCGGCCAAATCTGATTCAGCTGGCGTAATTCTAAATCATGTACAGCCATACATATAAGGTTCCTTTATAAGAGCAGTACATCCAGACTTTGCACTCAGGAATCAAAGAGGCAGAACTGAAAACCAGAAAACCATTTCTCCTGACTTATCTTTGGTATAACTAAATTTGGGGCTGACAGGCAGTATTTGTATGTTTTGCAACCAACCAGTTCTTCTTGTCCTTGTGTTACCTCTTCTTCACCAAACATCCAGCATTACACATGCAGGTCTGACCCTGATCTTGAGCTGGGTTGTCTTCATGGTTGTTCTGACACAGAACAATCCTTATATACTGATGCTTGACTGGAAGAAGCGTAGGTCTGTTGACTGGAAGTCTTTTAGAGCTCTGGTACTGGAAGACAAAAATGTAAATATTGAAAACCAGTTCAGCCATGTCTCCTAGAGACACTGTTCTGTCCTCACAAAAATAAGCTTGTGAAAATAAATGTGAAAGCAAGGAATTAAAACAAAAATGGTCATTACAGGTAAAGAGTATTCTTAGGAGTAACTGTTTTGACTTGAAAAAATAAACCTGCTATCACAGACCTGAATATTTAATTTTCTAAACTGAGTTTACAGGTACCAACCTAAATGTATGCTTAATGCAACAACAACAAAATTCTATGTTAATTGATGTCCTTTAAATAATATCCCATAAATTAAAGGCAGCTGTAAGCATCCCATACAAATAATTCAATCAGTCCCTACACCAATTAGGCCACCCTGTTTGACTTGAAATAACAGCACCCCATTCAGTATGAGTCTTATGAACCGCATGGTGGGATGCATCTTTTGTGTTGCCTTCATCAAAATCTGTTTACTGATTTCTGAGTGCGTATTTTATGAAACAAACAAACAAGCAAAACGGCCAAATCAAAAGTGACCCATGTGCTGTGTCTTTTGTTTTCAATTTTAGCCATCTTTGCATTTTATTGCAAACTTCTCACTTAATGAGCAGCTTTCCAAGTGAAAGCCATTGACCTGAAACTCCCAGGGAGTACTCGCTCCAGTTTATGTGACTAAATCCAGTCAAGTGTGGCCTTTTTCCATCCCTGTGTTCCAACAAAGCATGTGTGTTTGCTTGACCCCACCATAAATATTGAAATAATTTTGCCAAGAATGAAGATTTATTAGGCTAATCAGTAACTCGGCCAGTGGACTCTAATTTATTTTGAATGAAAAGTTACAACACACCCTTTTATATTATTCTTAGGCTTAGTGTATTGACATTAGATGACAAATAGAAGGAGAAATCAACATAAAGTGTCTTAGTAAGGTGTGCCTGTAGAACAGCTGCTCCATTTCACAAACTATCTTCTTGAACCCTACAGAGGACTGAATGCTGGCTGAAACAGTGCCTGGTACCCAAATAATGCGGTCTACAGAGAATCCATCATCGCAGTGAGTTCCTGTCTCCTCACAGACCAGGACTAATGTTGCATTTAGAGGGCCTTGACAACTCGTGAAATCAGAAATTTACATGTTAACAACTGTGGATAGTTGACCTTGAACAGCTGGCAAAAGGCTGAATACCATTGGTAAATGAGGGCAAATTCCACAATCCCCACCTAATATGATATGATGGTAATTATTATACAAGGAAAATAATACATTACACAGTAGTATGAAAATATTGTTCAGAGTAAGAAAGGAATAACTTACATTTTCATGTCATTATCTGTTTAAATGATGACAACATGTCCAGGCTGTGAATAATATCAGTGCTGTCATGCCTGGCCTCCATCATTTACACCTCACTGAGTTGTTTTATTGGTGTTTTTTATCTCATCGATTTACCAGTGATTGTTGACCAGCTGAATGCAAACACCTGGCAGATGGTCACTGATATTTTAAGATTTAACACGCTGATGGGATCTCGTAAAACACACCATCAAAAAAGTGTCTGGCAAGCTGTGGATTTTGTGTTAGTCGGGGCTGCACGGAATACACTGACCATATGTGTATAGTTTTAGCAACAGAGAGCCGCATTTCTAGAGCATCAATTGTATGATGAACATTTATTGTAATATGACTGGTTTTGTAGGGATTACACAAATGAGATATAATGTGGTAATGACATGTTAACACTGAGCTGTGGAAAAGAAGATGCATTATGTTTGTGTGTATTTACTTTCAGGTCTGCTGGCTGTAATGACTGATGCAGAAAGAGCCGCCTGGGGAATGATCAGAACGGCACCCTGGCTCAAGGTAGACCATAGCTCATTTCTTTGCTGTTTATGGAATTACTGATGGCAGCAGTGACACCCCCAAACTCCCAGCACAGCCTGGCTGTAAACACAGTTAAAATACTGCTCTACTATTCTGCCTGACACTGACCTACATAGCATAAGACAAGCATCATGTGGAAGAAATCATGAATAGCCTGCAAAATTGAAATGGTGTTTAATAGGACATCCCAATTCAAACAACAAATGGTTTAAAATAACCCCACCCTACTTTATCACATTTGATAATTTCCTTCTTTTATTTGGAACTTTCATACAAATAAAAATCGTCTGCCTTACATAGGACACCATAAGTTGAAAACAACAGACTCAAAACAATGAATCCTTTCAAAGTGAAAGCTTTAGGGTTCCCGGGTACAATAATTTAAAGTGTTACAGTTTTCTGTATTTACAGCTTCACTCCCCTCCTCCATGTCAGCCTAAATCATGTCACCTTAAGGGTTTTCCCTGGCTCAGATAGGGGCTTTGGTGGTGATGTCTGCGGCGCGCGCTTTGCATTTGCATTTACAGATCATGCAAATGTATTAAGTGATGCCATATCTTCTCTATTAGATGAGAGAGGTCCAAATAATACAGTACATTAGGGCTTGGCGATATGACCAAAATCTCATATCCCGATGTAGGTCATTTCATATCCCGATAACGATACATATCACGATATAGCACATTTTAATCCAATGAATAAAAAGTTATATAAACTCATTATGTTACTGTAAGTAGCTCAACACGTTACTTTGATCTTTGATGAATCAAAGAACTCGATTATTATTGGTCTAACGTCGCGTCACCAGGCTCTCGTTATTGGTCTGAACCGTGGTGATTGAACTATGAGTGGTTGCACTGAGATTTGAATTTTTTTTTTCCTTCCTTCCCCACTCCCACACCCCTCTTTGGCGGAGGGGATTTTCCATTGGCGGAGGGCTAAACGGCTTTGGCGGCCACCAAAATATTTTCTATGCAGGGAAAACCCTAGATTTGCTAGATCATGAGCTCATGCAAGAATCACAAGATCAAGAGAGAGAGAGTCCAGCCCTGTTTAGCTCCCTCTGTCGAAACATTTTTGCTGAATCATTTTTGCTCCTTCAGTGGACACATGTCTACCATCGCATGTATACCATCATATCGCCCAACCCTATCATAAGGTGTGTCTTTATTGCTTATATTGAGTCTTGAGCCTGTCAGAGGAGTTTTGTTTGATCATTTTTGTGTAAGGAAGCCAACAGGGAATACAATTAGACCTGTGACAATAATTAATGACACATCATATGATATATAGACATAATCTCAGTAATTTTGCTGACCTCGATATGGCCGTTGTCTTTACATGAGTGTTTGTTTACATAAAAGTGTGACCATCATTTTAGTCAGCGTGATGCCAGAATAAACAGCAGGGTTTTCTCAACCATTATAAGCCTTGGGTGAACTGATTCTCCCTTTTTTTCTCTCCATCACCCCCACCTAATTGCCAGTAGTCCAAAGAAAGATAAAACATTTCAGAGACAACACAGCGTAGCTTAGCTCTGTGCTGTTGGTCCACTTTTGGAGTAGAAGATGCACAATCCTGATAGCTTAGTCCTGTTAGCTTGCCAACCCCTGGCAACAAGCCAAAAAGTCTGTAGCATTACCCTCCAACAACTTCATTTGTAAATCTACCAGCAAACTGCTTGGCTCCAGACCGTCCATCCCCTGCAGTGCACCAGCCGAATTATGGAGGTAACTGTGGTGTTCCTGGAACTTGGCTAAGCTTGTCTAAGTCACAATAGGCATCACTTGGTTTTGGTTTTGTTGGCCAAATTTTTGAATTATGTCTTAAACTGAGTAACTCTGGGCTACTCCTGTAAAGGTACTATAATGTTACATGCACTTAACAGGTGTTAATTACTTTTTAAAAATATGTTAAATATATATATTTTTTTGCATTCCATTTCCAGTGTCTGAACATTCTTACGAATTAAAAGTACAAGGCACTGTGAAAGGCTGTAATGTATTTTAATGCTGTTATATTATCATTATATCAGTGGCATAAAATGGTCTCAAAATAACAATTATATATTGAAATTATTTGTTGGACAATATATGGTTCAACAAAAGTTACTATCCTGACAGGCCTAAGTACAATATCAAAGTTCTAATTGATACCCTCTTTCATGCCAGCGACTCATTTTAGACTAGTGTCTGGTATAATTTTTTTCTTCGAGACTTCGAGACATAGACTCTTGTATGACATATGGATTAGGCAGTGCACTATGTCATGCTGTTGGTTGTTCTGTGGGCAGCCAGTTTATTAGTGATTATTTGGTGATAATTAATGAGCTTGAGTATGATCAGTGAAGTTGTACCAGTATTAGGCATGTTTGTTGTTTTTTTGCCCTTTGTGTTCAGGGTGCATTAGAAGCTGGTATGTGAGTTTTTATGAGTACAATACGGTCCCATAGATGGAAACAGACCACACAGTCAGGGTAGCTATACTTTGAAGCTGCAGACTGTTTTTCTTGGATCACTCTGGGTCAAATAAACAGCCAAAGTTGTGTTTGAGGACTTTTCTGCCACCTTTCAGTACACAGTAGCTTCTCAAAACAGACCCAAGTATTATCACTCTCTTCAAATGCAGATTTGCAGCATAAATCACCTCTGGTAAATCCCGTATGGACCTTCATGAGTGCACCACATCTACAGATATCCTAACTATCAGTTAACAGTCCATAATTTACGTGAACAAATCAAAAAGAGGATTGTTTTAGTTTACAGCTGTTTAGTATTGCATCTTCTACTCTCTCAGTAGCATTACCTTTTTATGAGGTATTTTCCACAACTCATCCCAGCAGGAAGCAAATGTAGATTAGATTTTCCGTTTACTGTCCCTGTGGTGATTTTTGTTAGACAACAGCTTACAAATCATTTGTTATGGTTTCCTCTGTGAAAACAGTAGTTAATCAGTTGCCGGAAGGCTTTGGCTGTCTCAATGTCAAAAACAGAGGGGAATCATTCTGCTTTGAAGGAAGACCTACTTGCTCCATTTGCCTCCATGTTTTGATTACTTCTCCATGTGTGAAGAGGAAGTCCTTGACTGAGCGCGGGAAGCTTTCCACAAAGAGCAGCAAGATCTCATAACACAGTAGTGTCTTCTGTTACGACTCTACTGGCAGGAGCATGGTGGAGTCACCTGAAAGCTCAAAGTTGAGTGAACATTCATCTTTAAAATGATCTGGAGCGAGGCCAGCTTATTGTAGTGCAGACTGACTTAACCCAAACTGTTACCTGAGGGAGTTGTTCACTTCCTGAGCTACTCTCCAGCCATTCTACTTCATGGAACAGCCAAGACAAAAGCCCACTTTAGAGGGAGGTGGAAAAAGAGTAGCAAAGGAAGGGGGCCAAGCGGGTAGCTGTGGTGAGCTAAAATTGCAGACTAAAGCATATCTTTAAATCGCAGAGCCCAGAGGATGGAAGAGGATTCCTCCTAGTGTTATTGTTTCCCATGTTCTTCCACCCCCAGTAATATTTTCCAGATTAAAGCATGCTCCTTGCCCTTGCTCTAAAGACAGACCCCAATTTCACAGGAGAAAACCAAAGGAACCACAAGGTGGGAATTGCTTTTTCCACTGCACATGAGATAATGTGTTGCGAATCGTGTTGCGCCTGCCTGTGTTCAGCTGCCAAACTAGAGCATTATTTCCATTTTTCACAGGTCCATTATTTAGAGCACAAATGTCTGCTTGAGACGTAAATAATAGTTTCATATCATGAAGCTTTCAGACATGATCTACTGATGAAGAAATGGTGATATCCTGCTGTAGTTTATTGGATTCAGCAGCTTGCAGTGACGTAATGTGAAAGTTTTATGGTGAGTACATGCTGTCGGAACCTTTACAAGAGTCTTATACCATGAGTCTCAAAGCGTGGAGAAATCTGGCTACAAAATGTTTACTGCTAAAACCTAAACATGGCTTAAGTGGAGCAGCGAGCCATTTCCTGAACCACATCAGAAAACGAGACAAGCTTAATAACCCCACACTTCTGAACAAACACATGCATGCACTTAGTATCCTCGCAGCGCAGGCTGCTCTCAGAGGCCAGTGTTGAGCTCATGAGTTGGCTGAGCATCTGCAGGCTCTTTGTACTGTATGGTCAGACTACAACAGACAACCAGTCCTGCACTTCTACTTTGGACACCAGCAATCTTTTTGTGTTTAGTTTGGAAACTCACCTTGGAAACATTGCTGAATGTGTAAGCTCAGTCTTTTAGTTCCTTCACTTCTTCAGTTGCAGCTATGTTTATGAAAGAGATGACCCTCAGATTTTGTTTTGGTTAGAACATTTGACCTGAACAAACATGGACAAAATTTTGTCTCATTTCTGCAATTTACTGCAACAGTAACTGATCATTGGGCCCCACTTGAATCAAGGCCTGGGAAACCTATCTTGATTGTCCCCCGCCCTCCCTGCAGCAGCCCGAGGCCAACACACGTTCACTGGAGTGAGACATGATGTGAAACCAGGGTCACTGTCCACTAAAGAAATGCTACCCCACTGTGTGTCACTGGCTCCCTGCTGATAAATGCGAACAGTGCACACTTTAGAGCGCCAAGTGTTTAATTTCCTCCAAATGGCAGAGCACGTAGTCATAATTATTGTCCATTTGACAGATCGTTGTAAATGTCACATTTCATTGCAGAGGACTCGATGTTGGGACATAAAATGCCTGCTGAAACAACTCAAAAGTTACAATCATCTGGTAACAGCAATCAAATGAAACATTTTATTAAGTTCCCTTTGCAAAACTGGCAGCCAGTTTCACTTTGGAACAATAGGGTGCCTGTCAATTGACTTGTCTCATAAGTAAAACTTTATAACATTCGCTGTTCCTCCAGAGCAACGCGTCAGGTTTCTTTTCCAAGCACCCTGTTCTTGTATCCCTGCTTGGATGATCTTAAGGTAGCAATTTGCTAAGTATTCACTCAAAAGCTTTATTGTTCTGCACAGGTTTAGCACATTGCTCTAGTCAGACAGTTAATCAAACCTAAGCTCTCATTTGCCTGGCTATTTATGGTAGATACCATACTTGATTACAGCCCTATTTGAAGATAAGAACACAGTATTTTAATTACTGGGTTACTGCATTACAGAAAAATAAGCTAGGGACGTGCTGCTTTAAAGATTATTTTAAATGTTGAGCATTATGCTTGTATTATGTTGCCTCTCTGTCTAAATACCTTAAACTGAAAGAGAAGAACCACAGTTACCTAATGTTTGTCGGTCATAGCTTCCATGTACTTTGAGCCAATATTTAGTCAGCTATTTCCACTGGCCAGGCAAAGCATTGCCATTAAATGGCCGGAGCTCCAGACAGACATTATTACACCAGTCTGTCCAGTCAGTGTTCCCAGATGATGTAAACTCTGTGCGTTACAGTGTCGAGTGTTATGTCAACATATAACCTTGAATGTTTATATCCGCTTTATCATCAGTGCGATTAGGCTCAGGGCTGGTTCTGCTGATTTACTGACTCTGGATGAAATCCAAAGTCTGCATCCTCTCAGTGTATATTTATATATTACACAGGTAATGTTGGACATGTGCCAATAAACCTCATGGTGAGGTCCTATTCTGACTGAATATCCTCATTGTGACATATATGAATTATTATTTACTGTATGTAGTATAGCTGTGTTACAAAACCACCGTCAGTGTATATAGAGGCACTTAAATAATGTACTGCCAGCTATCTACAGTAAACTGATTTATTAAATATTCTTAAACCCAGTTCCTGTTTTTGTCCTTTAAGAAAAGTACCCAGGAACAACAAGCTGACAGTCGGGCCCTGTTTTGCTAACCATCACTTGTAGTTTTTCCAGTGTGTACAGCACCATTGGCTTCGGATGGCCGCTATCAGTGGCTGTTTAACCAATTCAGCATGTTGAGCTGAAGTCAGAGGAAGTCGATGAGAGAGAGAGAGAGAGCTGTTTGAATGACTGTTCAGCCAAGTGATTCTGTGATTTCATCCTTGTAGCTGAATGTTTCCTTAATTTTGCATGCATCATGTCCTTTCTTCTTCCACAAGCAAACCACCATGTCCTGACATCACCAGTGCAAGGCAAAGCAAACCCTGGTGAAGGAAGCTTTGCAGACACACTCAGGGCAGAAGAAAAAACTGCTCCTGACAGAAAAAAAATAAACTACTATTCCCTTCACTTCATGTGTTCGGTTAAAAATGTATTCATAAAAACACTGAATGTCATTTTAAAGCTCGGTAATAAGAACAGTGTTCTCGATACAAGAATTGGTTTAAGTTGCAAATATAACAGGACCTATCTTTTTCCAATCTCAAGTTGTTTCTTAAGTGGTTTCTCTTTTAGGTCTCGATCAGTGAAAGTGAATGTGCAGTTGGAATAATGCATTAGTAATATAGGAATAAGCACTAAATTCTTCTGTGAAACTAACATTGTTATTATTAAAAATGTCATCCTGTGGTTGAAGAACCAAACCACCACTCCACCCCAATCTGAAACCAGACCAAAATGCCTTGCACTGGACGCACGTCAGGAGCAGCTGTTTATAACTAACTGTTTATGACTAACTAAGCAAACATGCAAAGAACCATTCTATGATTCTATCTCTTATTTGTTTCAGAGAAGGCTGGAAAACAAGCACAGTTGTGCTCCATGCTTTAAAGATATTAGTTTTGGTCATGACTGTGGATATCCTTGCAGTAGATTACAAAGATATACAGACATTTTTGCCAAAAAAAAAAAAGAAAAAAAGTTTGAAGTGTTTAAAAATGCTCAAGGACAGAATATTGCACTCATCTGTGCAAAGTTAATTGCATTTATCAGAGGCTGGTCCCAGAAATGTTCTGTGCCACAGACTTGATTTTAATTCTTCCTTTAATGTTTTTTTTCTGACCTAAGTAAACAAAAAAGTGCATTTTGTAGGAATAATTTTTGTTTGGAGTGACTCCTTTATTCCAGTTCTCCCTGTTCATCTGATACATAGGAGCCTCAATGTTTTCAGATCAGCTCACTTTTGCTGTGTGCTGACACAGTTTGCCTGCAGTAGCTAACCTCTTAGCTACCGATGGATATAAAGTCAGCCCGTAGTGACTATAATAGAGAGTTAAAGTTTAAAATGTGAGAGTTTATACTTGAGTAGTTTAAGTTGTTACAACCCATTCCCCCCATCCTTGAAGCTGCCACAGGGGGTCCCAGACTGCAGGTTTAAACCACGGCGCTGAACACTGAAAGCTGGAGAGCTGATGGAAAAGCCATCTCCACTGAGACTGGTTTTATTGCTTTCCAGGCCTGCTGTCCCCTATGAGGTCATTTTGGAGGAATGTCCCAGAGAGCAAAGTAAAAGTCGGGTCAGAGTACTTGACCTGTTTGTTTTCAGTCTTACACCTAAAACTTTCCATTTCTTTAAACATACAGAAAAGCAGCTTGGATTTCTTCACTTTCAGTCTTACTGCAGCTCAGTCCCAACCAGCATGGAGCTTGTAAAAGAGCAGAGCTTGTGTCAGCGCCTGCGGTGAATATTAAATGACTGTAGAAGAACTAGCTTCGGGGAAGCCTTCGTCGCAAAAGTGAAAAGCAATTAGAGTAGTAAAATTGAGTCATAGGCTTGTCGGGATTGTACAGTCAGCCTTGGCTAAAACAGTTTGGTATCAGGTTTTACAGACTGATCTAAGTCTGCCAGTTTTTGTGATTCTTTGAAGTATAAAAGTTTGGCTTTGGGCTAATCTATTTGGCTTAAAATGCCAATCAGTTTAAATTTTTGTTTTGTTTTCAGTAATGAGTAAAATGGGAAACAGTGTTGCTCTGGGGCCTTACAAGTGTCCTCATGAGGAGCTTGGGCTGCGTTTACTGAACTGGCTGATCAAAGGTTAGGTTTGCAGTGGAGTGCACTAGAGCTGGAACGGAAAATTAATCAGCTCCGATTTTGATAATAGATGAATTGTTTAAGCATTTTTTTTAGGTTAAATTGCCCAAAATTCAATATTTTCAGATTCTCAAATGTTTTTTTTTTGCTGGTTTAGCAACAGTAAACTGAATATGTTTGGGTTTTGGACTGTAGGTAAGAGTAAACAAGATATTTGCAGTGTTACATTTGGCTTTAGAAAATCATAACAGCCTCTTTTTTTCCTTTTCTTTTTTTAGTGTGCCTAAAGGATTCTAAATTGTATCAAGAACTTTTGAAATATGTTGACTGGGGTCCAGTTTTCTACAGTGTCAAGTTCAAATATACAGTATACCATAGACATAGTAATTACAAGGCCACTGGTGCTAAGAGGCATCATTGGTAACTGGATTTTCTAATCAATCCAATAGTTGTTATCAGGTAAATTCAGCTCATTGGGCCATTTGTTTTAGTTGGTCATGCATCAGTTTTCTGTTGTTGCTCTCTATAAACAGAGGGAGAGAGGTTAGAGTTGAATAGTATACCCACAAAGGAGGGGAGGAGGATACTTGAGGGCAGGATGATGTCTTTTTAAAAATAATTTTCTTACAGCAGTGTTTACAGTCAATCTACTTGAGAAATATGATATAAATCTGTTATTCATATAAGGGATGATAAGCTGTATGAATTCATTCAACATATTGTCCAGTGTTGATAGAATTAAATTGAATGTATCATTACAAAGTAGGAAGTGGTATTGGCTTTAGGATTTTAAGATTTGCTAGTACTTAGCTAGCGCTAGTATTTAAAGAAACAATCAGGTCCACGTAAGCTTACTAGAAAATATTACGGGTTCAAGCAGGCGGGTCAAAAAGTGACCAATCAGCGTTTTGAGTAAGTTATTAAGAAGTTAGAGATACAGTGTGCAACAGTCCACCTTCCACTTGACTGCGCTGTGGCACTTAATTCTTGTCTCTGTCCTTGTCTCAGTCCTCAGTCCTGACAATTGTGCCACAATAGTGCATTAAATTGGCGCTTTGCGAGTCGGGCTTGAATGGTTGATTAACGCATATTTTTGCTGCTTGGGTTGTGCTGATTGATTCATAACATTTTATTAGGGATGGGCCTTTTAACTAACTTCCATATTCGAGTACTCACGTTAAATCATTATAGAGTACTCAAGTACTCGAAAAAAATACAAAAAAAAAAAAAAAAATAGAAAAGGAGTGTAAATTGGCCAAAAACAGAAAACAAGTGCAATTTGAAATTCTTTTACTAAACTATCAGGCTTCAATATGTCTATTACACCCATTAAAAGCTGACATGGGAAAAATCTGCCTTTTTTTTCTCGTCACTGCTGTTTTTGCAGCACTGAAGGACCATCTCCTGAGCCTCTCTCCTCACTAACAGTTTAACTTCTGCCTGGTAAGCATGACCTAACACAGTAGCAGAGGCTAACATCTGACACCAAGCCGTCTAACGGTCCCAATAAACTTAAACCAACACCGAATTGGCTCGACTCTAATGTAAACCTGTTAATAACCGCAAGGTAATGTTAGCCTTGTGATGCTAACAGTTAGCCCTATCACTGTGTTTGTATGTGTGTTGGCAGACTCTCACCAGCTGTGGCCCGGTTTGGAGCTCACACTACTGCAGTAGTCTTATGATAATAAACAGAGAAAGAGAGAGCGACAGCAGGGCAAGGAGGCAATGATATGCTTCAGGCAGTTCTACCATGAAATAAGATTTTACCCATTTATATATAGTGTGTGTATATATATATATGTGTGTGTGTGTAAGTCATGTTCACATGTGGGAGGGGCGGCAGCGAGTACTCGAACAAATACTGATGTCCAAACGAGTACTTGAATACTCATGCCCATCCCTAATTTATATCTGCTTGTTTTATGAGCCCTTCAACTGGTAAAATGAAAGGGTTACCACAGTGTAGATGTGTGTGTGCATGTATGTTATCTTTTTTTTTTACTAATGATTGTCTACCTCTTACGTTTTTCCTGGGAATGTCACCCTCGATACCCAGTTTGTAATACTGCAAAGGCATGGGCTCTCATCAGTGGGCCATAGGCTCAATCCCCATTGTGTTACCTCGTGCGGAGATAGATTGTGACTTAACAGACATTTATTTGAATGAGAATCACAAATCACTGTACTGCCCTGAGTAACTGAGTGTATGACATAAACCAAAATTGCAGCTCATTTCTGATCATTGCTGTTTTGGAGGAATGCAGCTGAGCTAAATATCAAAGTTAAGATTTTATCAGTAGACATGAATAGTCTGTTAGATCAAACACTCTTCATGCCAAATGTTCCTCTACTGTAGAGGTGTGATTTACTGTAGTGCTTGATCCTCAGCTGCTCCAGTGGCTACTCAATGAGCAATGATCAAAGGAATGGTTTTGCTGGGAGCATGCAGTCTTGATATGCAGAAGAGGATAATGCATTGTGTGTTGCTGAAAAAAGCATGCATACACACATTGTACAACGCAGAGCTTCTCTGTTTTCAGGAGATATTCTGGTGCTTACAACTGGTGAGCTGACCTCGATATATGATAGAGTTGATGAGAGGTTCTAGGCACAAGCTATATTAGCTGGTTCTTTTAAAGTATAAAATTCCAACATCATTACTCGAGTGTCTTTATTTATCATCTACAGCTGACTTTCATCTGTCAGTCTTTTTTAGTTCATCATATCTGTGGTCACTAAATGTGCCAACGCATGTTATTTGCAACAAAGAAACTGCAAAGCAGCTACAGTTTGTTGCTATGGACTGTATTATTTCACAAACAAACTTTAATGTCTCATACTAAAGTCACGGGCATTTTGTTGGCCCTGTCCGTGTTGTAAAATGTTGGGAGGACAAGCTAAATATAAGTGTGTATTGGATTTCAAGAAGCATGAAATAGTCAGTGCTGAGAGGAAAGCCAGAGAGCACGCTGCAGTTGTGCTCCGCGGTGTGTCCCTGGCTCTGATTGATGGCTGTCAGCCCCTCCAGTACCACCCCATTTCCTGGGGTCACACTGCTGGAGGTCACATCGTTTTGGAAGTCAGCCACCAGCGCTCTCAGTTCCAGGAAGAAAAAGTCTTGATCCAATACGTCCTAGACACTCATAAACTTTCAAATGGAGCCAGAGCAGAAAATGTGAACGTTGGACAGGCGATAAAATGATGATTCCGCCAAGACAAACAGCGCTCGTAGCGTGGGATGATGTGTTTTAGGAAACCAAAAGTTTTCTGCTAAAAACTATACTGCACTGACTGACTCTTAGAAGTGGTATAACGTGGCTTTATTGCACTGTTTCAGTTTCACTATAAAGGCCCATTCTTTTCTTGTGAGGTAATTTTGTGTTTGCAGTTATATAAGGGGTGTATTCAGTGATGTCAGCCTGCAATTAACTCTCTATGTTCGCTTCACAGATTTGTTGATGATCTGTGTAATGTCTGACTTCTTATCGCAGGCGGGAAATCGGTTACAGCTACAACTGTTGCTGCTTAAGTAGGGTCCTTGAAGATTCCTTGGAAAAGCCGACATGACTGCAGTGTTTTTTATCAGTTGTTACTTTTGGAAATAAGAGGACCTGCCATCAATGATTTAAAAGTGTTGTCTACAACGTGGCCTCCCAGTGATGAGATCTGAGTTTTACTCTGTCGAGTCAAATCATTATGCAACAGGTCATTCAAAGTCATGACCACAGTTACTCCACAGCCGCTGTGTGTGTGGATCAAGACAGTTGCAGGGCTGTTTTTGGCTTTCCCTTTACCTCTGCTTTGCAAAACTATTTATGACCATGATATTTCCATCTCATCCCGTTCCAGACCTGTGAATGGAGTGTCAGGAGTGTTGCACTCTGCCAGTTGCGACTTGCTGGTTTTGATGCACCAAAGGTATTTGCATATTAAGGCTTATCTTGAAGTTGAGAAACACTCGTCACGTAAACGTCTGCAGATTGGAGAACAGCTGTCGAAAAACACTCAAAAAGAACAACTTGGACTTAAAAAGTCATTTTTACAAGTGTGTGATTACAGACAGAGGCTGGTGGGGCATCTGGTTGCAAACAGGAAACACAAGTGTGGTAAGGTGTCCCTTTTTTCACGTTTGGAGGATGATTTCCATCTTGTCCCTGTCTTACACACATGTTGTATGTGCATTCTTTTAAAGCAGCATGTATAGGAGAACCTGAAATATACAGTATATATAATACAAACAGTTCTTGATTTGTACTCTTAATTTTTACATACATTTTTGTAACACAGAACTGACCAAATAGTTTAAAATGGGGAACATTATGGACAGACATTAACAGTTTACCTGCAAAACACTGTCTTTCTTTAACTACCGGTGTAGCATATGACTATTTGCCGCAGTGGTATTTTTGTAGATAGCCTAAGGTGCTCCAGCTTTGGCGTGAGAAAGTACTTCTTTACCACCAGTCCATGGGTTGTGTCTGAGAGTAATCACTGGAGCAGGATTGACAATTACCTGTCCAACAGGGCAGTAAATCTCAGCAGAGTGATTAGTGAACAACTGCGGGTCTGGAAAATGGAGGCTTTGGCTTCACTAATGGAGCAGATGCAAAATATCCTGAGGGGGCAGCAAACATGCTTCCTTTGTCAACTGTTAATCATGGTGGTGAAGGGGAAAGTTGCAGAGTTGCTGATGCAATAGTCATATTGTTAGGGGCTTCTTGTTTACTTAAACCTGCATTAAGAGATTTATGTGCCACGTGAGGACAGTACACATCTCACAGACACGGAGCAGCTTTAGCATTCATTTAGTGTTGTGTTGTTCAGGCCAGGTCCAATATTCACTTTCCATCTAGCTCTCTTTTGTTCTTGATTACCTCCTGAGGGATATGTTTGGCTCTTTAGGTGCTAAATGCTCCCCTATGTGTGCTGTTTGGTGCTGAGGAAGACCTTTGCTGAAAACAGCTGCCTGCTGCTGCTGAGTGGAGAGCGGTGAGGGTGAACCAGTTATTGATTATAGCAGCTTTAACTGTGTTGATAGTTGTATGTAACATGCAAGTCTTAAAGCTGTAGTTGGTGACTTTTATTTAAAAAAAAAAAAAAAAAAAAAAAAAAGTTAATTTATTGAAAATGTCACAGTATCCTGACAGTAGTATATTAGACAAAAAAAAATAACTAACAAACATACAAATGTTCCTCCGCCTCCTCATAGTGTTTCAAATGGCATTTGCTAGTATCTACAGTGGCTGGATGAAAAAAACAATCAGAACTGAGGAGTCTCAAACGCAGTTTACTGTGTAACTATAAAAAGAGGACGGTTGTAGCCTGGCCACTGCTGAAAACTGTCAAGCCAGAGCAAATTTTCTGAATTTACAGTAGGGTTGGGCATGTGTAAATTTTTTAAAAATTGTTTTGATATTATGAGCCGGACCAGATATACCAGAATTTACACATTGACTCAGGAGTCGCTCCCGATTGAAACATAATGACGCTATGCCCCAACAGCAAATGTGCTGTTATCACTTTGCATCGCACATCAGAGCTCTCTGTCCACATTGAATAATTAAATATGCACTTCTGTCACATCATGTAAATAAACCACGTAGGCCTATCAACTGTGTGCTCCAGATCAGACTGGATATGTAACCACTAAAAAGGTGGGTGAGTAGCCTACTTGCTATCTTCCTAAATTTATAACGTTACATTTCAAAACAAAAAGTGTTTTATACTGTGACATTTACTAGAAATGACACTCAATATAGCCACCAGCAAGTATCCCAGCTTGGTGTAACGATGGCCATTTACCTTATCAGAAACTTTCAGCTCCCTGGCAAACTCCCTCCAGTCAGCTGCCACCTTTTTTTTAGGTTTTTATAGTGAAATAAGTGTTGATAATTCTTCAATTTACCTTCATGAATCAGCCGTTCTTCGTCCATAGCGGAGCTTTCAGTGTGAGTGGCAGGTAGCCTATAAAGAGAAGGGTGTCCGAAAAATGTTCAGTGCTAAACAATGCACCATGTTGCCTGCAGCCAGGTAGAACACCTCTTTTGTCTGCCTCAAATCCAAAGTGTTGCCATATTTTAATTTTCTTGAGAGACTAACTTTGCCGTGTCTTGTCTCATCAGCCCAAAAAACACATGAATGTTATAGTAAACAAACAGTAGGTGCAGCTCTTCCTCTCCCATCTCTGCTCAAACTTGATCTCATTTTATGTTGCTGTGCTTGGCTTATGGCCTGTCACACACTGTTGTCTCTGTTGGTCCATTTATAAACAAACATAATATTATGTTCATCACCTTGTCATATTGCTTATTACTAATGCAATACAAGTTGGCTTTAGCACTGTGACGCTGTCAGTACGGATTAGTGATGTAGGCTACCTTTTATTTTGCTAGAGCGTGTCATAAAGACAAATGCTGGTTCAGCTAGTATACATTAAAACAAACAGCTTTAAGCACGTACATCAATCCAGACCGGCAAAAATGGAAAATCGTCCCAACTCTAGTAAACAGTACACTAAAATATTTTACATTTGAGGTGAGAAATAAGCAATGCAGTAACACAATTTTTTTTATTTATTTTTAAATCCGGGCCGCTGCAAGGACTCAGTCTATAAGGGACGCACATTCTACCAGGTGAGCTAGAGGTCACCTTGCAGTAACAGAATCTTGATTCATATTTGATCAGTGCTGCCTGGTTTGACAGTTTGACTGCAGTTCATGAGCAAGACTTGGCACAATTATCAGCTGCATCAGAGACTCATCTGCTCTGATAGGTTGTTTTCTTTCAGCTGCTGTGGATTATACAAAATGTCCTCAGAAGCAGTAGGAGGAGACACATGATTATTTCCACAGACATTCTTGTGTACTACTGTCAGGAAATAGTGTCAGGTTCAGCAAATGTGACAGAAAGTTACTTTCATAAAAGTTGCCAACTGTAACATAAGACTCAGTTTGCACAGTTGTTTTGAATTATGCACGCTTACTTTATAGTTCAGTCTCCGCATCTACCCGATGCTACCAGTTTGCTATGATTGTCTTATTGTCTCTGAAGGCTTACATAATAGTTTTTATTCATTGGGGCCTGGAAAGTCAATTTGCTTGGAAAAAATGTGTGTGAGGAACAAGCAAACCTGGCGTCTGTAGTTGTGCCGTAGTGCCTGGGCCGATGTGAATGATATTAACCGCAGAATCGAACCCAAAACAGTAGCTTTGAGACTTTGTATGGAATGCAACCAAAGAACTGTGCGGGCTCTCTCAGTTTCAACATGTGGTGGTCTCTTTTACCTCTTTTCCACCCGTAGCTACAAAATGGTAGGATTTGATACCCGTCCCTTTTTCCCCTCATCTGCAGTCCCAGGGAGTAATGGTAGGAAGCAGAGCTTGGCTGACGGATGGGGAAGCAGGATGGATGGAACTACTGTGGTAAGCATTGTGGCGATGAAGTCAGCGTCTGGCCCACATTAAAAGTCAAGCAGGCGCATGCACACACACAACAGCTACATTCCAGCCAACATGTTTAGAACACATGAAAGTGTTATCCCACATATCGACAGGCTGGTGACTTCCCGCATTTCCTGATGGCAGTTATTAGAGTGAGGGAGCACTGTGGGTGGTTGGCGGAGCACGACTGTCCCAGCAGCAGATAGTAATGATATCATTGGCTGCACATTCTACAGACAGCCATATGAAGTCTTATACGGGCCCGTAAAGGGTAAACACTGGTCCAAAACTCATTGATGTTCTTGGCAAGCTGTTCCCTTACGTGTGCAGGAAATATTGTCAAGCCGGCTGAAGAGAATGATGTCAAGTAGTATACCACACAGTGTGCTTGTTTTTTATTGCCCTACTGAGAGGGGTGATAGCCTTGAGAGCAGTTCTTCATTGAAGCACTATTTCATATTTGTAATGCATATCTCCATGAGCTCATGCACACTCTGTCACTGCCCCAGCGATCAGCCTGTATCAGAGAAACAACATGGATACAAAACTGCAACACCAAGGTGAAAAATTAGCGCACATGCATCGTAAATAAACCAGCTTTTACCACACAAATTACATCGCATTGCATTCATTCAACACTTATATTTTTTCCACTGGCCTACTTTTCTCAAGACTTTTATATATTGTATATTTCACTGCTGCCATGGCGACAAATAAATATTACCATCGCATCCTTTTCATCTGTGCACACGTTATTTCCAGCAGGGCATGGGGTAATGCTCTGGGTAAGAGCACGCCACATATGTACGTTGATTATCACGTTTATTGGCAGTGCAACTGTATGAAGCAAGAAACCTAATATGTCATCTGGAAAAATATACTTCACTTTCATAAATTTGTCTCCACACTGAAGTGCTATGTTGACTAAGTGTGTGCTAGCGAATTCTATTAATGGCTTTAAAACACGCTGCCAAGATCTTTATATTCATACACAAGTCACTGCAGTGTGCACTCTGATTACATTTACATATTTGGCCTCATCCTATGTGAGTTAATACGGAGGCAGGACTTATGCTTCCACACACACACACACACACACACACACACACATACACACACACACACATAGAGGGGACATAGGACTGGACAAGGGCCTGTGATTGTTACTACAGCCGGTGGAACAAGTACTCAAAGCTCACTTTAACTTCAGAGCCAATTCTGAACTTGACACAGACATTTGTAATGATCTGGCAATGAAGTAAAACACTGACCATCTCTATGATGCAAACACAGGTACACTCGCTGTCTCGTGTCTTGTGTATCTCGTACTTTTGACCTTGCACATGGAGTCTTTGACAGGCTCTCCACATCCTCAACTACACTTTTACCATCACTTCTTAGTCACCACATCATAGTATTACTCAATCTCACCACACTTAGTTACAGACTGTAGAGTTATGACAGTCTGAAGCTGAGGCATTACTCATGTTCATTACTGGTTTGGATTGAAAAAGGGTTTGCGTCAGCCGTTCTCAGTGACAGCCCTTTTGTGCAGTGTCAAAGAAAAATGTCTGGGAAACCGAATCCAACTTGTTGGGTGAACAAAAACTGACATCATGTTAATTTTTTTTCCTTTTTTTAAAGTAACTTTTTTCATGCTCCTATTTTACATGGCATATCTTAATCTGCTCTTTGACAGCAGATATTGGAAAAGCGAGACAATGTTTTAAAAGCCCCACAACCCAAACAACACTCAACTGCGCCATTCATTTCCAAATTCATTGACTTCTAAAACAGTAACCAAGACAATGCAACAAAAGCTGCATCAGCTACTCTTTTATTTTTACCTTATTTTACCAGGAAATCCAATTAAAGGGCCAGTGTGTAAAATGGGTTGAAAACTGTTGGAAACAGTGACATCAGTGGTCAAATTCTAGATTGCAGGGCTCACTTGCTCACCCCTCCCGTCGGGTAAATGACGGTGGCCTTGTAGGGACAAAAAGCCTTGCGCACGACTTTTTCAGGAGTAGGTCTATCTAGCGACAAGGTGAATGTTTATTTAGAAATCTAAACCATGTTACGATATTGTAATGAATCCCTCACGAGCAGGAGACCAGAGGAGCGTTCGGGAAAAAGGCCCGTTTATTTGAGCACTCCAGAAACTCCGGTAACACTCCACTCCGTCCCAAACTCTGACTCTTCTGGCGTAACAGACACACTTCTAACTTTACACACATACTCATTTACCATACTAAGTGGGGACCCCCCTCCCCTCTCTGCTCCACCAATCTCCAGCCCGCACACTGACTGACAGCGTAGCTGGTAAACAGTGCTCAGCTGTTTATTTAGCCTAGCAATATCTCCGGACTATAGTAGCTGCAATGGATGACTTTGAACGCGATTTTGAAGAGTTTCTCGTAGCAGACACAGACCCAGAGCCATACCTGTTTGAGCCGGAGCATACAGATGAGGAACTCCATGTGTTTGATGCTGAGCGGGCGAGAAGAGAGGCTGAATGCACAGAATGGGATTCGGTGCTACTGCTGCCATCGCTGCAGAGATATATCACCAGGAGGAAAAGCGCCGCAGAGAGTGCATCACAAGGAGTGAAGTTGCGTCCTCTTTTCCTCGCAGATGACAGTTCGGGTTCATTCTCTCCTGTTGCGTGGTAAGTGTGGTCCATTCGCAAACTTTATAACTAAAAAAACTTTTCACTACTCTCTATCGACGAACTACTAACACTCTCTGCTGTTTCCTCCTCCTTCTTCCTTCCTTCCGCTGTCTTCATTGGTTCATTTATACATGCGAAACGTGTTCTCTGGCTGGCTGGATTGTCCACTCGGTCTGCCGTACATACATGGCGGCGCAAGATGGCGATCTCTCTAAAGCAAGGCCCTTGCTATATATATATATATATATACAGTACAGGCCAAAAGTTTGGACACACCTTCTCATTCAATGCGTTTTCTTTATTTTCATGACTATTTACATTGTAGATTCTCACTGAAGGCATCAAAACTATGAATGAACACATGTGGAGTTATGTACTTAACAAAAAAAGGTGAAATAACTGAAAACATGTTTTATATTCTAGTTTCTTCAAAATAGCCACCCTTTGCTCTGATTACTGCTTTGCACACTCTTGGCATTCTCTCCATGAGCTTCAAGAGGTAGTCACCTGAAATGGTTTTCCACTTCACAGGTGTGCCTTATCAGGGTTAATTAGTGGAATTTCTTGCTTTATCAATGGGGTTGGGACCATCAGTTGTGTTGTGCAGAAGTCAGGTTAATACACAGCCGACAGCCCTATTGGACAACTGTTAAAATTCATATTATGGCAAGAACCAATCAGCTATCTAAAGAAAAACGAGTGGCCATCATTACTTTAAGAAATGAAGGTCAGTCAGTCCGGAAAATTGCAAAAACTTTAAATGTGTCCCCAAGTGGAGTCGCAAAAACCATCAAGCGCTACAACGAAACTGGCACACATGAGGACCGACCCAGGAAAGGAAGACCAAGAGTCACCTCTGCTTCTGAGGATAAGTTCATCCGAGTCACCAGCCTCAGAAATCGCAAGTTAACAGCAGCTCAGATCAGAGACCAGATGAATGCCACACAGAGTTCTAGCAGCAGACCCATCTCTAGAACAACTGTTAAGAGGAGACTGCGCCAATCAGGCCTTCATGGTCAAATAGCTGCTAGGAAACCACTGCTAAGGAGAGGCAACAAGCAGAAGAGATTTGTTTGGGCCAAGAAACACAAGGAATGGACATTAGACCAGTGGAAATCTGTGCTTTGGTCTGATGAGTCCAAATTTGAGATCTTTGGTTCCAACCGCCGTGTCTTTGTGAGACGGAGAAAAGGTGAACGGATGGATTCCACATGCCTGGTTCCCACTGTGAAGCATGGAGGAGGAGGTGTGATGGTGTGGGGGTGTTTTGCTGGTGACACTGTTGGGGATTTATTCAAAATTGAAGGCACACTGAACCAGCATGGCTACCACAGCATCCTGCAGCGACATGCCATCCCATCCGGTTTGCGTTTAGTTGGACGATCATTTATTTTTCAACAGGACAATGACCCCAAACACACCTCCAGGCTGTGTAAGGGCTATTTGACCAAGAAGGAGAGTGATGGAGTGCTGCGGCAGATGACCTGGCCTCCACAGTCACCGGACCTGAACCCAATCGAGATGGTTTGGGGTGAGCTGGACCGCAGAGTGAAGGCAAAGGGGCCAACAAGTGCTAAACACCTCTGGGAACTCCTTCAAGACTGTTGGAAAACCATTTCAGGTGACTACCTCTTGAAGCTCATGGAGAGAATGCCAAGAGTGTGCAAAGCAGTAATCAGAGCAAAGGGTGGCTATTTTGAAGAAACTAGAATATAAAACATGTTTTCAGTTATTTCACCTTTTTTTGTTAAGTACATAACTCCACATGTGTTCATTCATAGTTTTGATGCCTTCAGTGAGAATCTACAATGTAAATAGTCATGAAAATAAAGAAAACGCATTGAATGAGAAGGTGTGTCCAAACTTTTGGCCTGTACTGTATATATATATATATATAAGCATAATTATAAGGCTACGAAAACCAAACGAATCTTATTTTATAGCGATCATACACTTATATAAACATATTAATGGGTAGAATATTCAGATTCAGATTCAGATTGACAATAAACCATGCCAAATATTACACACTGGCCCTTTAAGATCAAAAATCTCTTTTACGAGACAGATCTGGCCAAGTAGCTGTGCAAAATCACAGCATATTAAAACACAACATATATAACATGACATCCAAAATTTCACATTAAAGCAGTGGAACAGCGATTTAACACAGTGGTCTCGCAAGAAAAACAACCACTTGCTTCCATAACCACATTCTTTATGGTGCTCTAAATGCATTAATGGATATAAAAGGTTTTTTTTCTTTGCAGTTTACTCCAAGCCCAAGATGTATAATAGGAAAATGCAGTTTTCCCCAGATCTTAAAAAGCAACCACTTTGAAGAGCGTAGCTGCTAACTGCCAGAGCTAAGACGGAGACCCATTTGTGGGCAGCTGAGCTACTTGTTAAGTGTTAGCAAACAGGCGCCCATGTACACATCCAGCAGATGAAAAGCAACATTAACATTTATTTGGTGTCGGGTTTCAGACCATCTGACAGATATAAGTTTAATATATAGGCCCCAGTCAGACAGAGTGTTCTTTAGCAGCCCAGGGCAGCGTTTTGTGAAACATTTTGCTCGCTGGGCTTGAGTTGGAAAAACTTCAACTCAGAGCCAAAGAGTGCCCAATCACTGCCGTTTTATTCCATTGTCCAATCAGGAGAATTAAGAGGCAGGCCTTCTGTGGTGATGATGACAACAAATGGTTGCTCACTGTTGATGGTTCGTGTAAAGCCAACTTTGGCCTCTTTGCTGTTTGGAATTTGCCCTTTTATGGTTATGTTTAGGAAAACGGTCATGGTTTGGGTTAAATTGAAAAGACAAGTCTAAAGGCAAACTTCTCTGATGTGCGCTCACTTTCAATGTCGCCCTAGGCAAGCTGCAAGACATATCTGAACAGATCGTAGCCTTTGTTGTAGCCTTGTAATTACCTTTATTTTACCAACCGTTATTAGGCCCAATGATTGACAGCAGACTATTAAACTGTCCTCAATGCAAATAAGCCTTGAACTGTCCATCATCCAGGTGCCCCTGATTTCTCCTCTTTCTGAGGGTCTCTTGTACTCACACAGATGTTTTGGTTTTCACCAACTCCTGAAGGAAACATATGGCTCTTTAGTAGCTAAATACTTCACTATCATCACCTGCTAGTTGCTAACTCTAGCTCTGTGCTGTTAAGTGCTGGACAGGTAATTTACGGTATATTCACAGCTCCCTGCATGTGGATACAATTCTGATGAGAGCATTAGTGTGAAGCAAAATCAGCTGCAAAACCAAAGCAGTGTGCTCAGAAGGGGATAGTATCATCCATAGAGCTAAGGGGAAATTGAGTGAGTTGAATTAGTGATAAATAAGGACACTGTTCATATTACACATCATCATTTGACCAGTTGTTCATGTAAAAAGTATCAGCGAAAGCTGTTACTTACCAGTGCGATACAAAAATGTGGTGCAGAAATATTAACACAACAAAAACCCATCCAGACTGGACGTTTAAGGGGCTAACTTTAAAGATATAGGGCTCTAGTTTCGCAGACTGGGCGCGGCGGAGGCGCAGCACACCCATCTCAGCGCACCTCGGTCTGCCAAACTACCAAACTGAGCGAGCCTCGGGTTGCGCTGCTCGAAACTAGCTCTGCGCGGGGTTCACCACCCTGCACCGCCCTGCGCTGCGCCGGGAAACTAGAGCCCATTCTATGCAGGATTGCTGGTTACTGTTTGTAGAAGTGCTCGTCTGCAAAAGTGAAAGCCAACCTCAGGTTCACTAGTGTTTGGCGTTTTACCTTGCTATATTTGTTTGGGTTTTGTTTTTGTTTTTTTGGTGCTGTGTCTCTTGGATGCCTGCTGCTCAAGATCTTGTACCTGGCCGCTTCCTTTTTAGAAAACCGTCACCTCACTTGAGTGCTGTGGGTTACACGCTACTAAACGTCCCAAATACAAAACATAAGAAGAAAATAAGAAACTACAGGCAGAGTCTCTGCAGATAAATGTACCTCCACACACTTCTAATGGGTCATAAGTGATGATTGAAAGGGGTTACTTCTGTATGAGGCTATATTTTTAGGAAACTCCTGCACAGTAGGCCTGTCTCTTTAACTACACAGTACATAAACTAATCACACCCCAAATTTGATGCTAACACTAGCTGTATAAAGTGTTAGCAAGTGCATATAAGCTACCATCTTCATCATATCCCAGTTTAAAGGCAGTCTCAAGCCGTATTGTTCTTTATTTGGTTGTTGATGTGTCAGTCGCAATGTTAGTCATACAATACTCAGTGTTGAGAAACCTGTTTGATATGACATTCTCCCATTTTGGCAGCAAGCTAGCTATGCACTGGAGTTATGACATCAGTTGGAACAAAGGATTTCATATTTTTGCAGGCAGAAACAGCTGAAATGGAGGTCTGTCCAAATAGAGTGTGCAGGCTTTCATAAGAGCTCACAAAATTAATTAAAAAAAAAAAAAAAACTTCATACAAAATGATTTTGCATGAAAATGCGTGCTTGGTGCAGCTATGAGTTTCAAATGTTTTGTGATGCTGTGAAAGAATGCTGACATCAAACAATACCTGGTGTGGCATATGAAAGGGCATTAGATCTCAGACACAATCTGGGACACAGTGAAATGTTTGACAAGACTTAAACTTGAAGAATTCTTTTGTTTGAAGGTTTAATTTGGTAATAATGGTGACGCTCTTTGCTCCATTGCTTATACCTACTAATAGGCAGCAGTGTTGTGCTCATTAGTGAGTGGAGCACAGTAAGTCCCCAATTCCCCTGACATCCTGACTGTGTAAAGCAGTAGGGGAGATGTTACTGGTAGCCATCTCTCAGCCTTAAGCATTCATTTCCACTAATACTTTGTGTTTTATAGAAAAGAGGAAAAGGCCTGCAGTCTGCCCCACAGTGTACTTCATGTGTTACAGGGAATTTGGGAAGCTTTATGAAACCGTAATGACTGACTAGCTTCCAGTTTGGTGTGTTGTCCTGCTGTTTTTCTCGGAAAGTAATGCTTGTTTCTTTTTCTTTTTTTCTTTTTAATGCCAATTCTAATTATTTGCAAGCACTGCTTATTATTCACATGTATCTGTTAAAGTTATATTGGCTGCTTCAGTCAGTGCGTATGGTTCAGAGATATTAAATACGCAGCACAGACTGTTTTAATTAGCCTCACATGTACCATAGTCAAAAAGAATTACGTTTAATGGCTGTTTGTTTAGAAACACAGTCATCAGGAAGTAGCTCAGAAATCCTTTGTGTTTTTTACTTACATTGAACCCATATTGAATTCAAGGCCACAGTTGGACAGCCACAGCATGACTTATTTTCTCTGCCACAGATCTATATATATTTCACGATTGTAATAATTTTATGGTATTGTTTGATGGATACTTTAATCATAAAATTGAGTAAAACCTAAGTAAGCTGACTTTTTATTCACAACTTAGAGTAGTAACTCACTAACAACAAGTATTAAAGCCACATACAGTATTATAAACTGTTCTTTCACAATCCCTGGTAATTCCTAACATCCAAGCTAAGCTAATGACCACATCACAGAAACAGCAAAAATCAAAACAACTGCAGGCAACGTCCCCCACACATGCACTCGCACAACAGTGAAGCATCAACAAACACACTCCCTCAACTCAGCTCAGGTCAGCTTTCCATGACCCTCTCTATTAGTCATTTCAGGGAAGTGAACAGCAAAAAAAAAGAATCCTGTTTTACAGATGCCAAACTGTACAAGCTCTTTAACCTTGTCAGTTACGTGGCACTGGAGTCCAAAAATAACCTAATCTCAAATAATGGTGTTTATGTGAGTGAACAGTTTTGTCAGGTAACAAACATTAAGGCTCATTAATGTTCAACATTAGAGAGGTATACAGACACAGACTTCTGTCCGTACTCTGCATTCATGTTCTCCATATTTGAGCATGTTTTATGAAAGCTTACAGTGCAGATGAAATGGAGCAGTACCACAAAAAATCATGGGGGCAGTGTAGCCAGTAGTTAAAGGGCGACACAAGCACAGAACAAGACGAAGACATTTTAAAAATGGCAGAACTTTTTTAGGAGATTATGCAAGTTGGTCAGAAATGTTAAAGGAATACTTCACCCTCCAAATGATCATTATACATGAATTAATCACCTCGTATTACGTTGAATTCGTAAAGGAAACTGTTTGTATCCACAAGCCTACGGTGATTTGAAGAATTCAAAAACTGAGAAAATTTTTAAACTGAATTCACCCGCAACTGCGTTTAATGACAAGCAAAGTATATCAATATCAATCAGTTTGAAAACCTTTTACACAACTCGTGCATTACAATCCAAGTCTCATTTATCCAGTCATATGCTCAGTACCTCCCAAACAGATCGCCCTCTGTGAAAGGAAGCTGGGCAGAAAGTGAAACTTATCTACGCTCACTTCAAAGCCAGACTCCACTGACAAAGGGCCCGTCCCAATACCCCCCCCTTAGCCATACCCCTAGATTTGCATGTTCCCGCGAGGGGTAGGGGTGTCCCAATTCCTTTTTGCATGTAGGGGTAGGGGGCATAACGAGGGGTAGTGGGTATGAAACTAGCCCTTCGGAGCGAGGGATTTCAGATGCTGACTTGCCAGCGAGGGGTAGACGTCGCCATGGCTACCACCGAGCAAGAGACGGGGAAAAAAGTTCATACCTTGCTAACATTACCGTCGTCAGGTTGCTTGTTAGCTAGCTAGCTAGCTCGCACTATCTGGCGTCTGTCATCTGTCCTGTTCTGCAAAATTGTCGGATTTTTCACATTACGATAACACGCCAGCTAGTTTAACTATGCTGCCTCGTAATGTTAGCTGGTTAGCTAGCTAGCTAGCAGAAGTCCCCTGTTGTGTCATCAAACGAAGCATGATGAATACAGCAAACGCGATCGGTAGGATGAACTCAACTGGAGACTCCATTGTAGATGCTGGTTGGAAATGTAGATGGCTCGCAGCTTCCTGTTTAAAATAGTTACGTATGTGTGAACGTAACCGACGCAGTGACGTAGTGAGTGGTGTCCCAGTTCCTAGGGAAAGATTCCAACCCCTACCTCTCGTTGCTTCATTTGAGGGCCAAGGGGTAGTGGGCAAGGGCGAGGGGTAGTGGACAAGAGGGGGTATTGGGATTGCGCCAAAGTCATTTTACCTTGCTAAACACAGGAGCTGCTGGTCTACCACTGCCTCGATCAGAAGTTTGTTTATGTCACTGTGTGACTTCAAGTCTTAATTTGCCCTTTGAAACACCAAAGTCACACAATAACACAGACAAATTAACTGACCAAGGCAACGGTTGGCCAGCAACTCATGTTGTCATGGTAAAGATACTGCTTAACATAGATTAAGTTTCAATTTTCCATTCACTTTCCTGGCAGAAAGCGTCATCTGTCTGGAAAGCACTGAGCATGTGACTGGACAAATGAGACTTGGATGATACTGTATGAGTAATGTGAGTTTTTAAACAGATGTTTTGATATAGTTTTGCTTTTGTTAAACGTGGATCCCCGTAACTTTGATTAATCAAGATTTTCTTCATTTTTGGATTCCTTATTATATTCACTGTGAAGGTATGGAAGAACAAGTCTTCTTTACGTATTAAATGTAACACGGGGTAAGTAAGTAACTGATATACGAAAGGTAATTTGGGGGTCAAAGTATTCCTTTAAACATTTAGACATGATGTTACTTTGTTGGACACAGGGACAAACAGTTACTGCGGAACAGCTGGGAGGAGATTGGATGGAAATTAGATGTGAATTGGAAGGTGGCAAAGGAAAAGTGGAGGTCCATGTGAGACCGCTGTCCTCCAGTTCCCTTTAGTCAGTGTCTAGTGGATGTGTCCATGCCAACGTAAAGGAGGCATGGCAGTATGTGGGCAGTGACAGTCACAATGTTTGAAATGGACTTATCAACTGTAGGACCTAAAATGAGTATAGTTGAGCCTTAAGTGGAATGTTGTTGAAACTCCCTCCTGTGGACATCGATCTACTCAGCGTTGACAGTTATTACAAACAGCAGCTCGACATATGACAGTGATGACAGCTAAGAGACCAACAATACACCCAGAGCACTGAGGGCCCAACAGTTGATCTTCTAGTCAGTCTTGAGACATTTTGACAACAACCTAAACCCTGCTCCATCTACTGAGCAGCTGAGGTACTACCTGAGCCAAAGACCATGTATTACAGATGTTTCCAAAGTAAACAAGCCAACCGGTGATATGACTTTCTGGCATTGTATCAATGTAAATGCCAAAATCTTTATTTTTAAGTGCATTATAAGATCAGAAATCAGTCTGCTTTTGGCTTTGATGCTAAGCACTTTTGAGTGAGCAAACAACTATTTCAAACACTGAACATTTTATACATTTAACTACAAAGACTGATTGACAAGACACAGGTCAGAGAGACTACACCATCAACCACTTTACTGCGTTCTCAGAACAGAGTAGGAAGGAAATGATTTAAGGTTAACTGAGGGTTCGGGTCAGAGTAGGGCAGAGGAGAAATGATCTAAAAGCCAGATTGTCAGTTCTCAGGGTTAATGCATCATTTGTTAACTTGATGGCCAAATTGCTTTTCCTGAGTTGTTGTGCATCAGCTCCTCTCTCGATTAATAACTGTCTGCAGCAGTTTTCTTTGTCAGCTGCAATATGCCATTTATAAAATGTTAATCTAGAGTCTATGGCAGGATAGGATCAAGCTTGACTGAGGCTATGCTATGCTATGGTAATAACAGACAATAACAAAAGTGTTGTCCATTTTATTTCTACAAATATTTGACACTCATTTACAGCAACAAGGAAACGTGTGTTTAATCTGCAGGAGTAGAGCAAACATTTTTACTGCAATTTGTGGCATTTTATAGTTGTAATATAATGTCCCTTCTCAGATTTGTACATTAATGACACATGTTTGATTACTGAACACCAACTTTTTGTTGAAATGAGTACTAAAATGTGTCATGAATGCAGGAAAGACATGACATTGTGTAGCTAATGTCACACTGCAGAAACTGTGCAGTCCAACTCTGTGGTGAGTATTTAAAACACTCAAGTACATTCAGATTAGCACCTTTAAACTTTAAACGTGATAAAAAGTGTTATAAAAAGAGTATAAAAACAGACGATAGATGAAACAATGTCGCTAGCTATAAGCCATTGTTACAGTGTGCCATTGAAGGTTTGTCATCACAAAGCTAGTAGATCCTTATTAATTAAAACCTTCTAGGACTGGAGGTTGTTTGAACCATTCATATGTTCAAATGACTTAAATAAATTAAAATAGTAGGGAAAACATTGTACAATTTCATAACTGTTGAAAGACTTATATTTTCAAGTGTGGGCTGCAAACATATTTTCATATGAGAATAAATCTGTCCCAGAATTAGATAGAAATTTAAACAAACAAAATGATAGATAGCAGAACATAAAAAAAGTTGTGGTAGTTCCTGATGGATACAAAATAACTTCAGTGCTTGATTGACATTACATTTTTTTCCATGCTGCATTTTCAGATCTTGATAAGAAAGATTTTCCCCAAATAGTAAATAAATGAACAAAATAATTGTTCATCCAGCATGTTCGTCAGTTCAGATTTTTTTCACCAGAGTAGGTTCTGCTTAAAGTGGAAACAGACAAGTTTTTTGCTTTAACTTATTATGAAGTAAATGTTGATTGCACAATGTAATGCCTATGGAACAATGACACCATGTGTGTTTAGATTGGTTCCCTGTTAGCCTCTTTTTCACTTTGCGGTCCTGTCTGCCACAGGGTACAATCTCCTGAAAAAAACGAAGGCTCAATTTACAGCTCCATTGCAGAGACATGTATAGCTGCAGACACATTTCGTTTACAGCATACATGACACACCCCTACACGCCCCCTACGAGCCACGCCCACTACACTGTAATGAATGAGACTAAATGCAGCAATTATCCACATGAAAACGTGATTTACTTTATAAGTAAGGAGATGCAATCTCTCCCCTTACCCTAACCTCAGCTTCCTTTTTTTTTTAAGTAATACTTCATAGCTAGCCAATCACTAACTTAGCAAATTGTTAGGACTTCCGCTTCCAGGCCAAAGAGCGAAGGGGCTGATTGTGGACTGACATGTAGATGGGGTGGGTCATGTAGCTGCTTCAGCTGCAGTTATACCTTCTCGATTGTGCAACCAAAACAAGAAGAAGATAGCACTTTTGTTTTCCCTGGTAGCTATCAGTGATTTCCCCAGTGAGTATCTTTGCAGCTACTGTTCTCAGTAGCGGAAATGGCGGACAATGGAAATACCAAAATAACTGTGGGAAAACAAAATGTAGTGTCTCCTGTGTCGTTGGAAGTTATTAGACTCTGAGAAAACAGAAAGCAATCTAGTTGTCTTTGTGACAGCAGCACAGGCACCAATAATACTTGAAAACATGGGGGTGTTGTCTGTTTCCACTTTAATACTTTAACGCAACAAAATCTAATCAGCATTTGGGGAAAAAAAAGGTCTTTTCTCTTACAGGACTTTTCTCACTTTGACATTTCAGTCACAGAGGGGGGTACATATCTTCAAGCGATCCACTTACTAACCATGTCCACCCTCTCTTGTATATTAGAGCTTATTTGCATGGCCTAATGTGTCCAAGGCACAGGGTTTTGGGGCAGTTGCCTTGTGAGTAAGAGGCATCCAGAGGCCACTGGGCAGCAAAGTCATTTGTAAAGCAGCATAGAGGCTCAGTAGGGGTACGTTGAGATGGAGATGTAGATGATGAAGATGCTCTGGTAGGTAATGCGGCCCTGCAGCGAGATGGTGGTAGCCTGCACCTTGAGGCGCACTAGTCCTGGTCTGTTAAGAGCTCTCAGGGTGAAGATGATCCCCCTGCCTGCCTCGTCTCTGATGCCAAACATTCGGCCCAGTGCACCCGTCACTGATTCCTGCTCAAGTATGGTAAAAGATGTACGCTCTTGCAGGACGCCTGACTCGGAGAAAGCTGACAGTCGTACCACATTGTGACTGGCTGGAATGCCAGAGGGGAGTGTGAGCAGTTTGTACTGTAGGAGCAGAGGAGAGCCTCCCGTGGCACAGTCCAGAGAGCAAGGCCTGTAGCACGTCCTTTAAAGGTCAACAGGAAAGAGGAAAGTGTCACTGACACATTAGCACTAAGAAATTTTATAGCCACAAAAATATGCATGCACGTGTACAGTATCTACAGCCTGATTATTGCATTTAAAACACTGCAATTTACCCAGGGCTTCGTCCAGTCTGATAGGATGCAGGGCAGGGTGTATCCAGGCACTGGTATCCCCCTCTGGTATTAAAACACATCTGATTGTGTCCACACTGGATACCTTGTTCCACACATTCATCGATGTCTAGAGGTAGAGAAAGGAGATTAGCTGTGATCATTTAAGGACCAGACACATCAAACCTTCAAAGAACTAGGGGCGACAAAGGCCAACTGTTGCAGTGCCTCATGTTGGCTGTGTCTCGGCTGAAGAGTTACACTGAACATACCCCAAACTAACCAACTACCACGTATGTTCTGCGCCTGCATGAGAGGAAATAACTCTTCGTACCAGCAGGCAGCAGTAGTCTGTATTTGTCATTCAAAAAGGGAAACTGGAAGACCAACAGGACAGATTCAAGACGCTGTTTAGCCAGTTACAACATTAACAACCCAACGTTGACATAACAAAGCTTATTTTCCGTTCCATTTCTACTGAAGAGCCCAGTGACTAAACAAATAATCTTACCTAATATAAGAAGTTTGTTTCCATCTCACTCCCTCTTGACTTTAGTCTCTTGTTTACTTTCCTCACTTCTATTTCTCTTCTAGTGCACAGAGCTGAACTGCCTATCAGTTAATTCACTCCAATGCAGATTCAACATGCTGAATCAGCTGAAAAAAACCTGACAGGGACCAATGGTGCGAGACACACAGCAAAAACAAGGGTGACAGATGCTCACAGATGGCCCGACATTGACCAACAACTGATTGGCCTGGTGTTCAGGGCTCTTATGGGGAGGATGACAGTTATGCAATTACAGTTAACATCTTACCTTTACAGCTCCTGCCATTGGGTAAGAGCTGGTAACCAGGGGGACATGAGCACTGGAAACTGCCAATGGTGTTTCTGCACTTGTGTTGACATGGCTTCCTGAGCAGACACTCATCTACATCTATACCGAGAACATTTGACAATCGAGGTTAACCACATGATATGATGTGGATGTACTTTTTTGTTTTGAATGCTGTATCTAATAGTTTTGATGCACACTAACCAACACATGTGCCGTCTCTGTTGGTGTACCCCACAGGACAGCTCTGTCTGGTGGTGCGAGATACTCCGTGAGTACGGGAGAGGATCGGCCTGCCGAGAGACGACACCAGCTGTGGGCGGAGCCTTGCCCTGACTCTGGTACCGTTGGTGAAAGTCTGCCGTCTCTCCAGCCCCGCACAGGAGCGCCCGTCTCCAAGCAGCACAGTGCCAGGAGGGCACAGGCATCTAAAGCTGCCAGGCACATTGCGGCACTGGTAGGCACAAGGGTTTGGCGTCTGCTGGCATTCGTCGATGTCTGAGAGGTATAACAAGGCTCAGATAAATTCTCATGTGTAAGTGTCATTGAAGAGTTATATAACAACACTGACGCAGCAGTCGTACCCAGACATGGCAGGCCCACTCCCTGAGATCGGTAACCTCTGGGACACACACATCCGTAACCTCCGATTGTGTTTTGACAGATCTGGGTGTAGCGACACATGTGACTTCCATCCTGGCACTCATCAATATCTGAAAAGTGTGAAGTTAACAATGCATCAGCACAAATCTCATCATTACATTTGCATCTGCTGTAATTCTTCTGATGAACAGTATCAAAATGAAAGAAAAAAATCTTAGTTAAAAAAAATATGATAGCCGTGATACCTTTGGTAAAATTAAAAAAAGAAACACACACAACAGTAATTTATTGTTGAGATGACTGGTAGCCTCTGTCTCACACCTGTGATGCTATTCGGACCATAGACTTTCTATAATTAGGAGCCCTCACTATCATAAACTGTGTTGCATCCTGTTATAAAGAGGATCTTTATTGCTCTTTGGTCAAAGGTTTTCTCTGATTACCAATTCATAGACTTTTAAAACACTTCAGCTTTTTTGTGAAGAACAAGCTGTGAACTCTTGCTCCATGTGCCCTAAAGCAATCCTGTGAAATCTGACCGGGTGTTACGCAATGTAAAATGCAGTGCAGAGCTCTGCTGAAGCTGCCAGCATTATTAGCAACAGCCCTGTTTATTATACTCGTGCAGGCAATGCTGGGTCATTTGACAAACTGTCACGTGTCTGAGGATTAATTAATCAGTGAAATCACAGGTGTTGTCTTCTATGAGCCCTTCAAAGTATAAATAGGTCGACACTGTGTCTCCAAATGACTAAAGTCATGATTAATGCATAGTCAAATGCTCCATTTAGCACTTAGAAAAGGTGGATACAAAACAAAGTATGATAGCCACTAACCCATGCAGGCTCCATTCTCTGATTTGGTCATGCCAGCTGGGCAGCTGTCGAAACACTGGTATCCTCCCTCTGTGTTGCGGCACTCCTTGTGAGCCGGGCAGACGTTTCTCATGCACTCATTGATGTCTGGAAAAATGCAATCATTACAACAGAGCTGTAAGTTATCCTTTTCTAACATGTCTTGATTTGAAATTACTTAATTTCCAAGACTTTCCTAAGCTCTGAATAACGTGTGGGAGTACCACCAAGTTTAAGTGACTGACCAATGCAACGATGTCCTGATAGCTGGTATCCAGGGTGACAGAGACAGCGGAAGGAGCCCAGGGAATTGAGACACTGATGCTGGCATGGGGAGAGAGCAGACTCTTGGCACTCATCCACATCTGAAACACACAATTGACACATCTGGTTATATTAATCTTCGGCAGACATCCAGCATATTGTATGAGCTGGAGTGTGTAGAAAATGAGATCTGTCTTTATTGATTATTGCAGTAACAAATTAAATTGAATTAAACAACGAAAAGGTATGGTGACAACAAGTACTAGGGCTGGGTATCAGTACTTGATACCTTTAAGGTATCAACTAAAATAACCAAGTAGCATTGAAACATCTTCAGTCAGACAATATTTGCATTTAGTCCTTTTTATGCTGGGGATCTGATCCCTGACCATCCTGCCTCCCTTCTGTATCAGCAAACTTTCTATTGCTGTTGTCTCCAGAGCTGCCTTCCTCTGGCAAATGGTCAGCTCAACGTCTACCTGGTTAGCCTGAGCTAACACAGCAGCAGCAGCAGCTAACATTCGGCTAACAAAAGCCATTAAATGGTTCCAACAAACTCACACTGACACTGACATGGTTCGACTCTGTCATATAACCATTAAGTAACCTTAGCCATGTGGTGGCTAACAGTTAGCTCTGTCACTGTGTGTTGGTGGGTGGACTTTCACCAACTGTCCCCAGTGCAGAGCTCACAGACACCTCCAGTAGAAGCAGCTACAACCCATATAGTCTGTTGTGTGGTGAAGTTAAGTGCAGCGTATTTGAAGGCACTGACAGTCCAGTGTGCTGAGATGCCACCAAAATGTCCAATAGTATGGCTATACTACATACCAATCCATTCACATTATGGCTATTGAATGAAATACTCTGTGGGTAGCAGTATCACTTTAAGAGCACTGGTATTAGTGCTGGTATTAGTAAGTTTTTAAAACGTTACCCAGCCTACAACTACAGTAGAGGATAAGTTGTTATGCCTCCTTGTGAAACGTGTAGACAATTTAACAGTGACTTGCCTTCACAGCTGGTTCCTGTGATGCTGGGCTTAAATCCTGGTCCACACTTGGCCTGGCAGCTATATGTGCCCACTGTATTGACACACTGCTGGTTGTAGTGGCACATGTGTGAGCCCTGGGAACACTCATCAATATCTGGTATGAAGTGAAACAAGTATAAGGCCAAATACTACAGTTACCACAACAGATGGTTTTTCCTTTACTTAAAGCTACAGTTCATCTCCAAATCAAATATACACGTTTTTCCTCTTACCTGTAGTGCTAGTTATCAATCTTGATTATTTTGATGTGAGTTGCAGAGTGTTGGAGATATTGGCTGTAGAGATGTCTGCCTTCTCTCAAATATGATGTAACTAGATGGCACTGTTTGTGGTGCTCAAAGCGCCAAATAAAATACATTTGAAAAACTCAGCAGCAATGTCTCTTCCAGAAATCATGTCCTGGTTACTTTAGAAAATCCACAGACCTTGTTGTGAGCAGTTTCATCTAGGAACTATTTTCCTTTTACCAAAATCGACCCACCGACCATATTACCACGCAGAAGGAAGTGTGCATCTACACATGGGCAAGAGGCTCATGCTTGTGACAGTGCTCCTTGGCTGAGCTGTAACGTTAGCTGGCTTAGTGGTGCCAGGTGAGGTAGCAGTAGATGCAAGCTTCCCTCTGCGTAATGATAGGCTTGGGAGGTGTAGTTTGGTAGACAGAAAATAGTTCCTACATAAAACTGCTCACAACAAGGTCTGTGTATTATCTTTAGTAACTGCGTCATAATTTTTGGAAAGAGATATTGCTGTTGAATTTTTTCAGATGTATTTTTTGGCGCTTTGAGCAGCAAAAGCTGAGTAACATCTAGTTCCATTATATTTGAGAGAAAGCAGACATCCCTATGGCAGATATCTCTAACACTTGGCAACTCACACAAACAATCTAGATTGATAAACAACACTACAGGTTAGAGGAAAAATATGTATCTTTGATTTTGGAGTGAACTGTCCCTTTAACTAGGATATTACCATTGTATATATGGTAATAAATCAAATACCTTAGCATGTTATGTTGTTTTTTGTCTCACCTTGGCATGTGTTGGTCTCTGTAGAGATGGTGAAGCCAGAGGGACAGGCACAGGAAAAGCCTCCCATGATGTTGTTGCATGAGTGAGAACAGGGAGACTGGAGCACACACTCGTCTTCATCTAATAAAAGACACATTGAGTCATGATAATAAAACTGTACAGTGACAAATGTTCAAAGAGAAATGAGGCATAAAAAAGGGAAAGCAGCATACCAGCACAGTAGGAGGCTGTGTCAAGAACGAAACCCTTTGGGCATGTGTCTCCATAACCATCTGCAAGCAGAAAAGTTCAGTTCATAGCTGTTTGAACATTCAGATCCAGTATTTTTATGTGACGTTGTGATACTTTCAGTGATAAGTTTCAAATCTCTAAATCACTGTATGTTTTCTCCAGACCTGGTATGAGAAGATTGGCAGTGATATGGAAGTCCAAAGTGAGAGTAAACATGTTGTACACGCTGTTCAACCCGGAGACCTTGAGCAGCTGGAGCAGAGGGCCCTGGCGCTCCTCCTGGCCCTCATAAATAATAGTGTGATTACAGCGCAGCACCATGGGGTTTCCTCCTCTCTGGTGGGTCTGTGATGACCACGAGTACAGCTGCCCCTGGCCCGTCTGCACATATGACTCATCAAACTCCTGTGGGACGCACAAGAAATTGGGTCAAAGAAATGAAGAGGAACTCACGTACAGTATATTCAGTATATTCTCAAGTGAGATACAGAGGTCTTTAAATACACAATGTAATGACAGAAGTGAACACACCTGTAGGGTCAGATGAGATGATGTTAATGAAGGAGGCACAAATCCGTTAATTACAATGTCAATCAGTAAAACTCCTTCAGAATCCAGACCTCTGGCAACATGGGTCAAACGGAGGATCTCCCCTGTTTAGAGAGATTTAGAAAACACTCATTTACAAGCACAAGGAAGCATGATGATACTGTTTTGAATTAACAGCCTTCCTGTGTAAACTCATGAATGTCAGTGATAGTGAGTGGTGCCATCTGCTGGTTGTTTTGTAAACAACAGAAAAAACACTGATGAATTGAAAACTTATGTCTACATTTTTGTGTGTGTTGCCGCTGAGGATAAAATCCTCCCCGGCACCATGATGTGCAATACTGCATCTGTCCTGCCACTGACACATATGACCAATGAGTTCTGCAACGTGACCTGTCAACACAAGATCTGTGGCCCGACCTGAAACCGCAGATCCTATAATAATCATGTGTTTCAATAACTGTCATAATAATAAATCTTATACAAATTAGGACAAAATCCCAACCGCAAGTCACCTTTTCATGGTCACCTGCCGGGTACCTGACCTGATGCAGGACTCATATAAATGGTGTCTTAAATAAATCAACAGCTTTTAATATCCTTTAGCTAACACTCATTCTTGACATGCTTACATAATAAAACTCATGTGGGGCAAAACTTACCAGTCTCAAACTCTAGCTGAGACTCCTGTCTAAACTGGCCCTCAGTGAAGGAGTAGCCGTTTCTGGTGTCTCCGCTCTGCAGCACAGTGGTCCAATAGATGGGAGCAAAAGCAGACACCAACACCCGCAACAAGGGACCTACAATGAAACAGCATCAACTCCTGGCCTCTTACAGAACCACAGAAAAACAGTGCGTACAGCCTACACAGGATAAGGACCACATCCCAAAAATTAGCTCTTAAAGAACAGAACATATTCCAAAAACTTTCCATGAAACTGCAGGTCATTACTGAGTAAAATAAAATATATTGTTTTTCTCAAAAAAATAATTGATACATACTTTTTCCATTTAAAAGAAGCCTATATTTTAAAGTTAGATTGGATGCATTTCCTATGTTGCATCCTATGAATTTAAATCTGAAAGGTTTGTCTTAAAAAGCTTTCTGAACCCATACTGTGCAAATTTCAAAAAGTTAGCAACTTTAACTAAACCTTGGAGTCTATTTCAATAACATGTTGGACTGACCAACAGTTTTGTTTATACGCTTGTGTCCAACCAAAGACTGTTGTACAACAACAGGTGCTAAAATGAAGGTCTTTATCTCCAAACATGTGACATCACCCCAGGGGAATATAACATGCAATCACTCACCCACACTGGGAGGGATGTTGTCCAGGCGTGCCTGCATAGTGCTGCTCCCATCCTCAATACTGTCTGTGATGTTGGCCTCTAGGTAGGACACGCCAAACTCTCTCTCGTTCACCATGCCTATCAGGCTGCCTCTGGTCTTGCGGGGAGTTTCTCCTTTTATTATCAGACATGCACATGAATAATTTGTAATTACTCATAACATACTGACATTTTTGGATACGTCTCATCTATAGGTATCCCTTTCCAAATACTTTTAGAACACATATAGCTTACAGATGGAAATGTCCTTTTGGCATGTTTACCCCATCTGTGAGGTAACCTTCATAATATTCTGTTCACTTGTACACACATACAGTATCTCACATGAGTGAGTACACCCCTCCCATTTTTGCAAATATTTCATTATATCTTTTCATGGGACAACACTATAGAAATGACACTTTGATATAACTTAAAGTAGTCAGTGTACAGCTTGTATAGTAGTATAGATTTACCTTCCTCTGAAAATTACTCAAAACACAGCCATCAACATCTAAACAGCTGGCAACATACGTGAGTACACCCCACAGTGAACATGTCCAAATTGTGCCTAAAGTGTCAATATTTTGTGTGCCAACCATTATTATCTAGCACTGCCTTAACCCTTTTGGGCATGGAATTCACCAGAGCTCACAGGTTGGTTCAGGAATCCTCTCCCACTCCTCCATGAATTCAAATAAACACAAGAAGTTTGTGCTCTAATAAAAAACAAAAAAAAAGGGATCAGCACTCAGTGAATAATCCTCCTAAGCCCTACGATAAGCTATTATGGCAAGGCTTAACTATAGAGACCCGTGAGCAGTGATAACTAACATGTCTTTGGGGTCATCGGGTGGGAACCTCCTTTCACCGGTGTTTCGTCTAGTTAGTCCCACGACACCTCCAGGAGGCTAGACAGTGATCTCTGGCGTCCCAGAGACACTCCCCTAATGCCAGGTCTCACTGCTCCCCGCACTAACCGAACAACCTCCTTTACCTTACCTATACTACCACAGAGGAGGTAGACCCAGGGAAGGAAGCCTTGTTAGGCTATCACACTCCCCCGCCGGGTTAGGCTGTACAGTCTACCTCCCCAGGACGAGCCCTCACAACAATGACACCTCCAGGAGGCTGGACAGTGATCTCAGCCCAAACAGCACTGCCAACTTCAACCAAGCCCAGGCTCCGTTTATGCGAGCTCCAGGCAGAAGCAATGCTGATACTACCTTTACTAGCACATTCACCATACTCTATTTCACACGCTACATAGCATAACTACAATGTAAGCTAAAGTTAAAGGAGATAAATGAACTCACAGGATCAGCAAACACACTCACTTTGCAGCATGGTCTCAAACAAAATGGATTCAAATAGGCCACTCCCACACTTAAATAACCTTCCTCTTCCTGGATTTCCTTCTTACTTACACATGGCTTTCTCAGCCCAAACAGCACTGCCATCTTCAACCAAACCCAGGCTCCATACATGCGAGCTCCAGGCAGAAGCAATGCTGATACTAGCTTTCCTGTCACATTCACCATACTCTATTTCACACACTACATAGCATAACTACAATATAAGCTAAAGTTAAAGGAGCTAACTGGACTTACAGGATCAGCAAGCACACTCACCTTGCCGCATGGCCTCAAACAAAATGGATTCCAATAGGCCACTCCCACACTTAAATACTTCCTCTTCCTGGATTTCTCCTGACAGGAAGTGGATCTCTCCACCTGATCTCAAGGAGTTATGTGCCCTGCTTAGTAGTTCCCCCTGCTGGCCCCCAGCTGACATTATTTCTTCTGTAATAGATAAACTGGCTGCATTTAATTGCTTCATCTGACATTTCCCTCACTGTCTTCCTCAAATTCTGTCCCCGCACTCCGAGTTCCCCCAGGAGTGAGACAGTTGATCTTGCTATGAATCCCCTACACCCCACTTCCACTGGACAAATCCTAGTCTTCCATCCTCGCTGCTCAGCTTCTGCTCCTAAGTCTGCATATCTAAGCTTTTTTCTTTCATAGGCTTCTTCCACTGAGTCTTCCCAAGGAACTGTCAGCTCAATGAAATAAACTATCTGTTGACTCACTGACCACAACACTAAGTCAGGCCTCTGCCTGGTACAGACTATTTCCTGAGGAACAACAGGCTTTCCCCCTAAATCTACTTGCATTTCCCAATCACAAGCACCTTCTAGGCGGCCACACCCTTGCCTCCTCACTAACTTATCCCTTCTGTATTTCTCTCCCTCACGGACAAACTGAATTACTAAGCCCCTATCCTTAACACCTTCTGAATTCACCTGTCTTCGTTTCCCTTCGATGCCTGCAGCTAAACATTTCAACACCTGATTATGTCGCCATGTATACCGGCCTTGTGACAAGCTAACTTTACAGCCTGACAAAATATGCTTTAAAGTTGCGGTACGTGAACACAATGGGCATGATGGGTCCTCATTTACCCACAGTTTTAGGTTCTGGGGGGTTGGTAACACATCGTATGTAGCCCCTACCAGGAATCTAATACGATTCTCCTCCATACTCCACAGGTCCCTCCAACTAAGCTTCCTCTTCTCTACACTTTCCCAATTCAACCACTGTCCCTGTTTAGCCTGGGCCACTACCTTTGCACCCCTTACTATCTCTTTCTGTCTGCGTATCTGTTCTGCAACCAACTTTCTTTTATCTTTGAGGCCTGCTGTATTCCATACCGGTTTACCTGAGCCAAGCCCCAGGCCTCCCCGGCCAAACTGAACATTACCTACAATCTCTGCATGTCTAAGAGCTGCCTCTGCCTCCTGAACTGCCGATCTTGGGTTCCACTTCCTCCCCTTGGTTGGATTTGGAACCACACTCCTAACTACCACATCCTTACTCCCAGATAACAAGAGCTCTGTCCTGACCTTGGTACATTTAAATTCCTCTGTTAAACTAGATACTGGCAGCTGAAGTATCCCTTTTCCATACAATGCAACACTACTTAGGCACCTAGGAGCGCCCAACCACTTCCTAATGTAGGAGCTAACCGACCTTTCCATTCTCTCCACAACAGATATTGGAATTTCATAAACTGACAATGGCCACATTAACCTAGGATATAGCCCAAATTGCAAACACCACAACTTCAACTTTCCTGGAAGTTCTGATTTATCTATTCTATCCAATCCTTCAGCCACATCTTTTCTAAATTTCACCACCTGTTCCTTATCATTCAACTCTACATTGTACCACCTACCTAAGCTCTTTACTGACTTTTCCCTAATTGTTGGGATTTCCTCATCATCTATGACAAACTTCCTATCACTTAACTTCCCTCTACATATCGAGATGCTTCTAGATTTACTAGGCTTGATTTTCATGCTGGCCCACTTGAGGTTCTTATTTACCTTCTCTAGTAGCCTCTTTGTACATGGCATTGTTGTGGTCACCAGTGTCATGTCATCCATGTAAGCCCTAACTGGTGGAAGATGCAACCCATTCTGCCGTCTCTCCCCACCTACCACCCACTTAGAAGCCCTGATGATTACTTCCATTGCCATAGTAAATGCTAATGGAGAAATTGTACACCCTGCCATGATGCCTATTTCTAGCCTCTGCCAACCTGTTGTGAAACCTGCTGTACTTAGACACAACCTAATATCCCGAAAATATGCTTTCACTAAGTTAACAACTACCTGTGGCACTCTGAAGTAGTCAAACGCACTCCAAATGAGGCTGTGCGGTACTGAACCAAACGCATTTGCAAGATCTAAAAATATTACATGTAGGTCCCTTTTGTTAATCTTCGCTGCCTGAATCTGGTGCCAGATCATGCTAGTATGCTCTAAACACCCTGAAAAACCTGGTATTCCTGCCTTCTGCACCATGGTATCTATTAAGCTATTCCTTTCTAAGTAGCTAGCTAGTCTCTGTGCTACTACACTAAAGAAAATCTTCCCCTCCACATTCAAGAGAGAAATCATCCGGAACTGGCTAAGGTCCACAGACTCCTTCTCCTTAGGAATGAGGACACCCCCTGCCCTACGCCATGCTCTTGGTATAATTTGTTTTTCCCAAACTATTCTTAGCTGTTTCCACAAAAATTTAATCTGCTCCATGATGACATCATGGAGCAGATGGATGTGAAGACACCTTGCGCTCCTCCACCATCAGCTTGAGGATGCCCCACAGGTGCACAGGTGAGTTTAGGGCTGGATACATACTTGGCCAGTCCATCACCTTCACCTTCAGCTTCCTCAGCAAGGCGGTTGTCATCTTCTAGGTGTGTTTTAGGTCATTATCATGTTGGAAAACTGCATTGCAGCTCAGTTTCTGAAGAGGGGCGATCATGCTCTGCTTGGAATTCATGTTTCCCTAAATGAACCGAGCTCCCCAGAGCCAGCAGCACTCATGCAGCCCCAAACCATGATGTTGCCACCACTATACTTGACTGTAGGCAAGGGACAGTTGTCTTGGTGCTCTTTCAGCATGTGTGGCACCTTGGTGAAGAGCACCAAGATAACTGTCCTTTGCCTACAGTCAAGAGCTCGTACTCACAGGCATTGAGTATGATGCATATGTTACGACCATATGAGATTATGTCCGTAGTAGTTGCAATATGTAATGACGCTGAAACGTGTAAAAAGGTAAAGTAAAGGAAGGTCCAGAAAAAAATAATTAGCACCTGGACAGAGACCAGCTTGACATTTCCTAGAGTCGATACTGGGACCGCTGCATGATCGACCACCATTGGCTGGTTCCGGGTTGTTGCACAGCCTGATTCGTTCTTGAAAGCCTTGTCCACAGGTGCTACTGCATGGACCCCATTCCTCCCAGGTCGAGTAGCCTCCATTGACTGTGTTAGAGAAAGAGGAAGAGAGGACAGTAGAGCTGTGAGTCTAGATTATTTGCAAAAAAACAAGGAGCTTACAGAAAAGTTATATAAACTAGTTATTTGAAATAGTTCTCAGAAAGGGAAGCCGGATTCTGAGATGTACAAAAATGTGTTATTACTGGCATGCGTGGTTGTATTTTTCTGATTAATTTGATATCCTGTGACAATGTGTATAATTATAAACACAGAACTCACTCTGAACTTTGAGAGCAATGGTCCTTTCAGCTGTTCCAGCCTCACTCTCAGCAACACACTGGTACTCCCCTTCATCTGCAGCCTGTACATCAAACGGGTAGAGGAGGAGAGTTTGGCTTAATTGACACTGTGAGGAACAATTTTCCTCTGATGTGGCCACAAACCTCCAGGACAAAACTGAGATCACATACAGTTTTATGTTGAAAGAACGCTGACATTACAGCAAAGAAAGCCAGCATCTTCCACTGGGCAGTTCCATTGAATTCTTTGTCATAATAGATATTATTGGACCAGAGAGAGGAAATTTCACATTAGAGTGCTCTGTGGGAAGGACAGTCATCCATCTGTGAAAAAGTCTCAACTGCAGGCTGTGCAATTACAGCTGCAGTTAGAGACCTAACAAGGTTACAGGCTAAAGAAAGAGGGGCAGAGTCTGGGAACATCCAGCTCTCTGTTCATCTCCTCCCTCTGTTGCTAATGCTGTTAGCCTCTCTGACTGAAGTGAATCTGATTTAGGTGGGAACAGGACGCTGCGGGACAGTCACACACTGTTCCTCCACCCAAGGGGACTGCAGATGGAGCTAGGGTCGGATGAATACTGCTCTATTGTCCTCCAACACATAAAACATTTATAGATGTAAGTAGCTCAAAGGGCTTAATCACTCAAACTTGGTTTCACTAAACTTGCCTAGAGAGAGGGTCACTGCTCTAAAATGGAACAAATAAAGGGCAAAACAAAAAAGGAGCTCTGTATTTACACTGATGCTGTAAATGACCAGAGATCCATTGTGAAGTGCTTGCATCCTGAGGGAGCGGAGCAGTGGTTTTCCATCCCGGAGCCAGCGGAGGACTGGGCTGGGGTCTCCATGGACTGGACAGTCGAGCATAGCAGAGCCACCCTGGATGACCGTCTGAGACATATGGGCTTCACCCTTCAACACGGGAGGCTCTGGAGACGCAGCATGGTTTTACAAGGTCATCAAAGTGTTATCAGTATCTGAAGAAAGTTAGTTGCCCCGACTAATCCTTAAGAAGCTCACCTCTGATACGGACAAATGAGAGCGCTCGGATGGACCCCACGCTGTTTTCTGCTATGCACACGTAGGTCCCTGCGTCACTCGTGGTTATGTTGTCAATGAGCACGGAGCTCCTGCCAGCCTCATCAGTAGTGGAACCTGGAACATGTTAAAGGGTGGCAGCAGGTCCTTAAAAAGTCTTAAATACACATTTACAGATAAAAGGCCTTTAAAAAAGTATGAATTCAAGATTGGGTGGGTCTCAAATGTTTTTTAGTCATGTCACCACAAGAATTTCCAGTGTTTGAACTACAGGAAACATCTTCGCCACTCTGTGCAATTAGATCACCGATGAGTCTGCATCATTAAACTGAGGCCTTGGTAGCCAGCCTGCTTGTTAGTGTACTTTTTCTAAGCACAGAGAATCATGAGTCATTTTAGCTCACTGTTCATTTTGAACTGACATGAAAGAGTATATTTTCACTTTTAGTTTGTATTTCCATTGCAAGTTTGCCCTTAATACAAGGTTTTTAAAAGTCTTGAATTTACCTTGTTATAACCTGTAGACACCCCAGTTTGATCAGTCAGTGCAAAACATGTTTCAATTGCTATTTAAAGCTACCCTGTTGATCAGAAGGGGTTATCTTGAATATAATTTTTGTCACAATGACACTATAATACTTTGGTAGTACTGACTTGCTGTGCAGCTCACTATGTGAGGAAGTTCATACCTGAGTAAGGACTGTTGTTGACAGTCCAGGAGATGACAGGAGAAGGTGTCCCCTGAGCATGGCAAGACAAGGCCAGACTCTGCCCTTTGTTCAGGGTTACATCACCTGGCAGCTCCTTGAAGGCAGGCCTCATGTTGATGGACAGGCGAATGTCTTGTCTTACAGAGCCTGCTGCATTAGTGGCTACGCATGTAAACACGCCAGCATCCCCTGGCTGTGAAAAGAAATCAAGCATGACTTATTATTACGATCAGATTGAGACAGAGATGTAGTTCATAATGTAGTGAAGAATATGGGGCGGCTGGCTAACCTCAGCCCTCTCGATGATCAGCTCTCCTGATCTCAGGACAGTGAATTTGCCTGGAAGGTTAGGCACAACGGCCCCATCCTTCTCCCATGTGACTCTGGGCTCTGGTGAGCCCTGAGCAGCACACGGCAGCAGTGCCTGAAATCCTTGAATGACTGACAGGTCTGTCTGACCAGGAGGAATCATGGGTGGCACTGAAAATAAGCAAAATTTTTATCAATAGAACCATTAAAGCAGCTACATTCAGTCTTAACAGAGTGTGAAATGGTGCTCACCTTGAATAACCAGCCTCATGTCGTGGCTGGCTCTGCCGGCGAGATTTTTGGCAGTACATGTGTAGAGGCCTGCATCACTTCGTTGGGTAGAAATTATTGCCAAGGTTCCATTGGCAAAGATATGTATATGAGCGCCGTCAACCACAGGCCTCCTCTCCTTGTGCCAAGTTACTTCAGGTTGAGGTTGTCCATCAGCCGCACACTCCAGACTGACTGGCTGGCCAAGCACTGCAGAGTACTCTACACGAGGCACACTCAGCACGGGTGGAACTGTGGAAACATGAGATGAGGAAATATTAATCCATTTATAAATGTCTAACAAAGTTATTTTTTTAGGAATTAGGAGTAACCACTTTGCCTATGAGGAATAATCACAGATAAACCATCATTTTCTTCCAAACTTTGAGATCAAAAGCACGTTACCTTGGAGGACTAGCTTGGTCCTACCCACAGCCACACCAGCATCACTCTTTGCCAGGCACTGGTAGGTCCCTGCATCACCCAGCGTCACACGAGAAAACTTCAGAGCTCCATTTGAAAGAACAGCAAGCCTGTGACCTGTAGTCAAATATAATCACATCAGCCAGAAAATCAGACCCTGTCCCATGAATTCCAGTGAGAGCTACTTGGCTTGACAGATTGCTATCCAGTCTGTAAAAATGTTAAAAGTATGTATTTAGCAAAGTCCTCACAGGGAGGAGTCATGGACCTCATTTTATGTAGTGAATATTAATATTAAAAACAGCAATATAGGTCGCTTCAACATGAATTTTTCCATGAATATGACTGATGCTAAATGCCTATGTGAGCACCAGTGCCAGCATCTATGTAAAGGATAATGTACAGCAAGCGGATCATTATTACGTGATGACCCGAGAGAGTGATACAGGATGCTGACGTGAAGCAAAGGGATCTTGAATCCTGGTTATTATACCACTACCTACTAAAGACATCAATAATTTGGCACAAAATATGTCTTTCAAAATGATTTGATTTCTTCCGCTAAGCGTTTATGCTCAGAACTGTGTCCACAGCAACAGCCTATTATTCATAGCAACAGTATGCACCTCAGAAATAACAGACCGTAGAATGCCTTAAGTGTTCAACAAAGCCATGTAATAACATAAAGTAACAATGTGTTTATAAACTCAAAGTTGTGCTTGTATTTTATACATCATTACCTGTTGCTATGGGAACTCCCTCTCTTTGCCAGGTTATGGACGGTCTGGGAAATCCTTGAACCTCACAGGGCAGAATGGTCCCATGATGCAACACCACTTGTACCTCCTCTGCCATTGGCCTAATCTCTGGGGGCTCTAACATAGGGAACAAAATGTGATATGTGTTTACATGTTTCATCATGTGTTGCAACACATAGTATTTTTGCAGCAATATGCAGCTATCTATGACCCACCTTGCACAGAGAGAGAGATGTGTTTGTGAGCCACTCCAGCTGGGTTGCGGGCTGAGCATGTGTACCTGCCAGCATGGCTTGGCAAAACAGCAGTTATCTCCAACACTCCTGCATTGTAATGAAGTGCAAAGATACATAGTTTAATGTCACATGTAATGAGCACACATATTAATTTCCCTGCAGCATTATTGTTCCAGTAGACCATGGCATATTAATATAAAGAGCCTTTAGACATGACGTCTTACCAGTGGGAAGGACACGATAACTTCCTCCTCTGGCACCCAGTTTGGCTCCACCCTTGGTCCAGGTGACAGTGGGCTCAGGGCGTCCTTGTACGTGACAAGGCAACACCACAGGAGACATTTTCACAGCCGTGACCGTCGTGACATCATCTTCAATAGACGGGGGGACTAAAAGAGCAAAGTCATCATTTCAAGCACCTGAAATGGCTGTCTGCTGTGTGCTTATTGTACAGAGCTGAAAGTCAATACCTTGCAGGATGACCTCAATGACCCTGCGTTCCTCTCCTACATCATTAACAGCAGTGCACTCAAAGTAACCTTCATCCTCAGTGGACGGTGTTAAAAGGACCAGGGACCCAGAGGCCAGTAACCTGAACAGAACAGCACACTTATGTTTTACTGGCCGTATGATCTATAATGTATGCATACTGTGTATTCAGAGACAGTCCTGTATGTACCTGTATGCACCAGGCTGCTGGCTGATATCGAGTGGCGTGCCATTCCTCTTCCAGGATACTGAAGGTGGGGGTATACCTGTTGTCTCACAGCTCAGCACAGCTCTAATCCCTGTGGTTACTGTCACATTGAAGGGACCCGGACTAATTGAAGGACCCACTGATAGGAGACAGAACAGAGTCAGGTGTTGACCACAGAACTGTATTTCACTGTGTTTTTACAATAAGATATCCTAAAAAGCATTGAAGCATGACAACTGATGATAATCACAACCAGAACCAACATTTGAACCTATGACTGATAATAGAATTACAGAAAAAGCACCACCAGAGTCATAATTCACTTTTAAGTCTCCTTTTCTATAATTACCAAACACTCGTAGATCCACTCCTCTGTGATCTGAGCCAGCCTGATTGGACACAGTGCAGTAGTAGCGACCAGCATCACTCAGCTGAACCCCATGTACACGCAAGGAGCCCTCTGACAACATGGTGAACCTGAAACACATCACATCACAAAAGATTAAAGGCGCTGAGTGCCATCGAGTTCCATTATATTCGAGAGAAAGCAGACATCTCTATATCCAATGCTTGGCATCTCACACCATAACAATCTAGACTGATAAAAAGCACTACAGGTAAGAGGAAAAATCTTTATTTTGATTTGAGGGTGGACTGTCCCTTTAATTTATGGATCGACACCACTGTGTGTAGCTGTGTCTGTTTTTGTCGGCACTTGGAAAAGTAAATACAACAAGGACAGATTTCTCGAGTTATGTTACAACAAAACAAAAGCTTTGGACTTACTTTTTGTTATCTTGAGTTACAGGGAAGCCATCTTTCCTCCACATGACTGTCACTGAAGAGTCACCTTCAACCTCACAAGGTAAAACTGCATCTTGGCCGACATGTGCGGTCACCACTGAGCTACTCTCCTTTATTACAGGTGGTACTAGGGAAATAAAAAGTGACATATTAAGGTAGTGACTTGGGTTTAGTTTGTAGAACAATTTAAAATGTATTTAAACCATCTTATCATTGAGGGTGTGACTTACAGAGAATCTCCACTGTAAAAAACAGACTGGTGCTTCCAGCCATGTTGGTGACCACGCAGTTGTACTGGCCGCTGTCCTCAGGCCTGACTTCCTGTATCTCCAGGTACTGACCGCCAGCCAGCCGCTGGATATGACTACCCAGCTAATATAACAGGAGGAGGGTATGAAAACAAAGACAGTGTGTGAGTCAGAGGAGATTGCTTCTAGTCCAGTACCTGCTTTGTTTTATGACTCTGTACCTGCAGTTTGGCCTCATCCTTGTACCACTCTATATCAGGAGGGGGGTCACTGTCAGCCAGGCACTCCAAGGTCAGATGTCCATTAACTGGTACTGTCACTGTCCTCACATCACCAGAGCCAAGGAGGGTTGGTGGGACTGAAACACAACCACTGATTATTAAACTGTAGACACAAATGTACAAATTACAAAAAGTTTCCGGAGGCGACGCACACTTAAGCACCCAGACTGACAAACGTGACAGTTCCTATATGACTGAAGCACTCCTTTTAAACAGAGATGAGTTAGTTAAAAATGTGTGGCCATGTGGAACAGATAAAGTCAGGAGGTAGATCAGGGGTCAGATGTAAAAATCATGTGTTTGCACTAAAAAAAATACAGCTTTCCATACAGAGCATAACATTTATAAAAGAGGGTGTGCTGTAAAAATGTGTGTTTCACCACACATGATTTACAGTCGGCTGAGCTGGGAATCAAAGAAAGGTTTATCAGGACTTTGGAAAATCTTACTCAGAGCATTAATCTCAACAGCTTAATATGTCTCAACAGCATTGCGTGTTATTATATTTATAGAAACTTTTTTATTCCAACATGAACAAAAAGGTAGAACAAATGACAAAGTGGGATAAGGATGCTGCACAATGTATCATCAATCAAAACATGAAAATGTCCTGATAACTGCATATACGTCATATTGCATGCTTAACAACTTTGTGTGACCGTAGCAGGAAAACGCTAATGCAAGACCAAGTGTGTTGTGCAAACACAGGTTTTTTACTCCAGAGTGTACACAGAGCTTTATCCATCAAGTCCCAGGTGCAAGTAAGAGAGGAAGTAAAGACAGGGGGGTGGACATGATATATTTCTTCTAATTTATACAACATAAAAGAATAGCTTATGTCACCTTGGACTCGGACCCAGTGGTTTTTCCCATCCTCTCCAGCCAGGCTGCTGGCCAAGCAGGTGTACAGACCTGCATCCTCGACCTTTTAGAGAGACAACACTAATTAGCTTGAGTGGTTCTTGCATAACCATGTTGTATTTGCCTGGATTTATCCTGGTTAAACAGCATCAGGTTGTTTGTCGATTTAATTTTGGGTTTACAGATAAGAGTTAAAGTGTTTTTTCAACTCTTTATTTATATCTATGATGCACATCACAAATGTAAACAACCTACTAAGAAGACTGAATTACAGGTAAACCCATTTTTTTCCAGCTTTGTTTCATGTGCTTTTGTTTTTGTATGAAAAGACTTAAAATGTTAAAGTGCCTTTTTTAACAAGATGAACTTTGCAAAAACCTCAAATTGCACTTTCCTTAAGTTAAACCATAATCACCCATTTTAAATAGTGCATGTACTCACAGCCAGCGTTGTGTGTAACACGTTACAAAGTAACGCGTTACAGTAACGTAACTACTTTTATTAGGTAAAAAGTAGTGTAACGCGTTACTACTGAAAATATGGTAACGGAACGTAGTTACTTTGTCAGTTGGGCACAACGTTACTTTTTCTGGGGACAGATTTGACGGTGACACTGCCTGTTTGCCTCAGCTGCGCACTAGGCAGGAACTGTGACAGTTGCCATGTCAACAGTACAGACAGGAGCGCCAAAATCAAGAATCGTATGAGGAATATGGAAGATACACACGCCTCCTCTGATTATTTTAATGGTTTGTCAACCGAAGACAGGTTAGCTTATTGTAATAAGCTAACAATTAGCAACGGAGTGAGGTTTCCTGACCCGTACTTAATGTCGGGTCAGTGGGTCACCAACCCAACGAAATGGCCTAAGCTACAGTGGCCGGACATTTTTTTTATATCTTGTGGAGAAACCCAGCGTTTATACGCATGAAAAACTCAAGGCATATAAATCCCTTGATGTGTATAATTTTGTACTTTGTGGTCATGTCCAAGATAATGAATACCGGGATTTATCTGATGGTTTTTGTGCTCGACGGACCAAAGTACTGCCGACCCAGCGACAAGGACACAAAACATGAACGTTAACTAATGTACAAGACCTGGGCGATTCTGAACAAGTCGACCAACTATATACTGACAGCGAACTGCACTTGTATGGCTGGGTTAGTGTTGTTTAATGTAATGTTAACCTCGCTAGTCAGACCTCAGACATGGACAACATACGACCCCAGAACCTCAAAGGAAATCAAAACGACCCCCAAAACATCAATAAAATGCAGCATTGTGTTAACAGAAAACAGAACAATCATAACCTGCCTACCTTCCTGGCGCTGTGTGAACGGCAGCCTGTTGCAGCAGCTCCTATTTTGTGTATTTTAAATTGCTGCTGTGACATTGAAATTTCCCCCTGAGGGGTTAATAAAGTAGCTACCATACCATACCAGAAGAGAAAATGAATTAATTTATTCGTGCAGGTCTGTAGCTTACTGCAAAGTATGAGTCTGTTACACAAACACAGTCTCACAGTTACACACATAATAACAGAACAGAAAATGATTTATTCATGAATATGACACTATTTGTTCAAAGATAGTGTCTGTGAATATTAATATTTTCCTCATTCAGTGATGTAGCAGGTCTGGCAAATAGGCTATTAGTAGTAGTAATCTGTCATGTAACAAATTCATGTAGCCTAGTTAACACAAATTAACTGTCACTCTTTAATCTTTATCACCAAAGTGGTAAATACCAGTGGGAAACTTAGATTTTTTCACATTTAGGAAATGAGATGGGGTTCTACCCAAAGTCAAGCACCATAAAAGTAACGTAAAAGTAACGAGTAACGTAAAAAGTTACTTTTCACAGAGGGTAACTAAGTAAAGTAAGGGATTACTTTTTTAAGAAGTAACGAGTAACGAGCAAACACTACTTTTTAAAAGTAACTTCCCCAACAGTGCTCACAGCTACTGTGTGCATGTTTTACAGTAAATTCTTTGCAAAACTATCAGATACTGTCCATTTAAAATTTACCTGAACTTTGCTAATTCTGATAAAGTGCCCATCCTGCTGGACAATATCAGTTCCTTCTAATGGGCGACCATCTTTGAGCCAGCTGAGGGTGGGAGGTGGGACCCCCACAGCAAAGCACTCCAGCTCCAGTGGACTATTCACTGCTATGGTCAGCTCCTCTGGAGAGCTTGAGCTGGATATCTTTGGAGGCTCTAGATTAGAAAGCAGAATGTTTTTGGCTCAGTTGTTGAAGGAGTTTACATCATGACTTTAACTTAATAAAGTAATAATTAAATTAAATTAAATATACAGCTTGGGTTGGGATTACCGAGTACAGTGAGGTTAAAGCTCTTTGTGCTGCTTCCAGCCTGATTACTAGCCACACAGCTGTAGAGGCCTGCATCTGAAGGCGCCACGTCAGGCAGCTGCAGCCGTGTCTCCTGTCCGTCCAGCAGCAGGTTGCGGTGAAGGGACAGTGGCTGGCTGTCTTTCATCCAAGTCAGTGTTGGAGGGGGTATGCCACGTGCTTCGCAAGTTAATGTCACCAAGGACCCCTGGACTACTGTGACTGGCTCCACTGGTTCAACATGATCCACACCAGGGGGCACTGTGGGCCACACACACACAAACACACATCTGTGTGAAACCCTCAGATCCCAAAAAAAACAGTTTAGGGGAAAAATCAGTAGGTGGTTTGTTATGAGTGTACCTTGGACCTGGACATCATAGCTGAGCTCAGCAAGACCTGCCCGACTGCGCGCCACGCATGTGTAAAGTCCAGAGTCAGACAGCTGCACAGGAGAAATCCTTTTTCAGAAAGAAAGGGAACACTTAGCATTACCTCACCTATAACCACGTAATCTGTTTACAATAGATCATGTTTATATTCATCTAAACTGACCTCAGCACAGAGTCACCAGATAGGAGGCGTGTGCGAGGAGAGAGAAGCAGAGGTCGCCCGTTCCTCAGCCAGCTGATCTGAGGTGGAGGGTTTCCTGTCGTCTGACACTCCAGAGTCACAACACTGTCCTGTGTCACCTGCACCTCTCTGGGGGCAGTTGTCTCACCAGAGATGGATGGTGGGACTGTGACAGGTCAAATGAAAACACCATCACTTAGAAACTTAAGCACCAACACACACAAACATATGAAATGCAGGGGTTAAAGTTCTCCGGCACAGCGCCGGATTTCTGGCATGGCTAAGTTTCTGTCTGGCACGGGCAGAAGTGCTCTGCAGTGCGAGCATTTCACTCGCATTTGCCCCTAAAAATATATATATATATGTGCGAACTGGGAAAATGATTTAGGCACACAGTGTGCAAGTAAACACAACCTACTGTTTACCATAATCGGCATCGGACGTTTTTTCATCAATAATTGATCAAATAAATTTATTTTAAAACTTTGGCTCGGATACAGCTGTTGCCCTCCCTGCCTACAGTCACCACTCCACTGGGCTTTGTAACAATGTCCCACCTACAGCCCCCTCTGATTGGTTACACGGCACAAGTGATAGCCAATCAACACTGACGCCTGTGCATGCTTTCACATCATGTCACATTGAGACACAGAGCACAGATGGAGCGGGAGGTGCTCCGGTAAGCCAGCGGTAATTTTGAAGGTAAGGTAACAGAAACCAGACAGAAACGAAAGCTGCAATAAAAATCCTCTATGCTGAAGTTTTAAAGTCACCACCACAACATTATATGATCCATTTCAATGATGACATGCTTGCCCAGAGGCGAAATTTCGACGTAACTGCCTGTTTAATTCACATCAAGCGCGATACAATTTTGCAAACAGCCTAAATGATTTAGCTTCTAAAAATAAATAGCACAAAGGCAAAAAAGAGATGTAGGAGCTATAAGTCAAAAAGTCTGGTAACCACTTAAAGCTTAATCTTTATTTATAAACTCATTATGCTATAAAAGTTTAATCTGAAAAGTAACGACTAACGCTATAATCTTTTTGTTCATTTTGATAATAAACACGTTCCTTTGCAACACATACATTTCTATTTCTTCATTTTGTGACCGCAACACCAAGCCCCCTGCTCCGGAAAAGATTTCAGATTTCAGGCTCACAAATCCTCCATGCTCCACATTTCAGGCACAAAATTTTTTCTTGCTTTAACCCCTGGAAATGTTCATACTGACCTAGGACGAAGAGGGTATAGATTTTGCTCTCCTGTCCAGCTGGGCTGGCAGCCAAACAAGTGTATGTCCCAGAATCCTCGGGACTCAGCCTCAGTAATGTTAGCGTGCTGCCATCAGGGGTCACACTGCCAGGTTACAAATACTCATTATGTTTTCATATTAACACCATGACACTTTATCCATTTTTCCTGTCTAAACTATTTGTCCTCCCCACCTCTGAACATAAGTATTACTTTCCCATCATCATTATCATCATCGACCCACGGTTTTCTCACACACATACACACGCACACAGAAATTTGCTTTCCCTGGCTGATGCAGTTGCAATGACCACAGAAGCTGCTGAACAGCTGTAAAACAGCTGCGCTTACTATTCCCCATGATGAAATTAGGCAAGGGACTATAAATGACTCCATTTGTCCGTTCACACATCCCTCTGTCATGCACATTATCTCTGACAAAGATGATTAATATTTCATTTTCCAAAACCTCTAGGGAATGGTGTTGATCGATTCCTGTGCTGCTTGTGGAACAAATTCAGCAGCGTTGAACAAGCTACATAAAATGTATTAATATTACCATCATACTCTGTGTACATTTAAAGCCTGGGCAGTAAAAGGGGAATGTGAATGACTTACGCGATGTGACGGGCGTCTGATCCCTCTAAAGTCACTCCATCTTTCAGCCAGCTAAGGCGTGGTGTGGGGATTCCAGTTGCTCTGCACTCCAGGGTCAGCTCCTCTCCCAAGGGTGCACTTACATCAGATGGGTGTTCAGAGTCCAGGATCGTAGGCGATACTGAGTGGGACAAAGATTACAGCTAAATGCCACTGAAAATCATTCCTTTCATGAGTAATATGTATAATTTTCTGGGTGAGTGTATGTCATTTTGCTCAAATTTCTAGTTTACCCTGCACTGTGAGTGTGTAGTCTTTCTGTGTGTGTCCCTCGCCGTTCTTGGCCACACAGGTGTATGTGCCACTATGAGAAAGAGTGAGGGGCCCCAGCTCCAACCTGTTCCCGCGAACGGACCACTGCCACTGCAGACTGCTCTCTATACAGCAAACACATTCATTTACACTAGCTTTCACACGTGACGTGTACTATTCCAATTTCCCTATCATGGCCTGCGTCTTACCAATAGGAGTTCCATCCTTGAGCCAAGTGATGCTGGGCACAGGGACCCCCGAGGCCTCACACAGCAGAGCCACATGTGAGCCAAGGGTGTAGTTTAGGGACTCGTGCAGAGGCCCGTCCAGGACAGGTGGAACTGTAGATATACATTTGCATTATCATTTCAAACATCCTGATTGCTCCCTTTTGAAAATAGTTGTTTACGGTGTTGGTTTGAAAAGACAACAGAGGTATTCTCACCATGAACAGTCAGTCTGAATGTCCTGTCCACCTGTCCAGCCACATTGGATACTTTGCAGGTGTAAGTGCCACCATCTGCCATCTAGGATCCAAAAAAAGAAGGTCGTCGTAGTGAGGGAGGGGGCATTTTGAGCACAGGCTATAAGCAAAGACGGGACTTGTCTCCTTGCTCCTCTGCTAGCTGGTGCCTGTGCTCTGAATCAGGTAAATTAAGTTAGAATAGACACGGTCAGAGAAAGGGCGAGTGCTGTATCTTGTCACATATGCAGCTACTGTATGTCTCCAGTTGTCCTAGTCTCATCCAGTCTGTGTCTGTGATGGAATAAGTCTGTGAAAATTTAATATTTATGACATATATTTAATATGTTAGCGTGTAAAGAAATATCTGTGAATATCTGGAAATATCTGTGAGCCACTTTAAGTCCTTGAAAGACCTCTTGCAGTGTTTTGTTTGTAGCCTCAAACATGGGTGACGTAAAACAATTCTTTCCTGACCTGAACTCCTATGATCTCCAGCTGATGAGGATCCATCTTTAGCCCGTTCCCTGCGGCCAGTTGCAGCCCATTCTTGTACCACGTGACCTCGGGCTCAGGAACACCGTGTGCTTCACATCTGAGTGTGACCGAGGAGCCAACTTGCGGGGTGACCAAGTCTGACTCAGCATCCAGACGAGGCTTCAGGGTGGGCAGGACTGATGGTTTGCACATGAAGACAGGGCATGATCTCAGTTTGATTCACTCAGGCTGGCTATGATTCACTCCTGAACTATCCTCGGTCACAGCTGGCTTGCAGTAAACACATTTTTTAGCCTAGACAATGTTTTGAGATTTGATCATCTGTATATGTAGCTGAATTGTGCAGATGGTGTCACCATGTGTTTTCTCACCATAAACACTGAGGACAATACTCTTCTGGTCTTGGCCGGCTGAGTTGGTGGCTGTGCATACATATTGCCCTACATCTTCCAGCTTTGCCCGGGGCAACTGTAGCATCTGGCCACCTATAATATAAATATATATATATACAATAGTATCAAATGTAATATCTGTGCCATTATTAGATTCAAACAAAGGAAATGCTTTTGACATAAGAATTATTTGGGGGTTGCTGGTGGCTGAGGTCTGACCTGGTAGAATGTGGATGCCCGTGCTGAAGTGGAGGATCTGCCCATCTCTGGTCCAGGTGATCTCTGGAGGAGGGTACGCCTGGACATCACACAGCATCGACACCATGTGGCCTTCAATTACACTAACCTCTTCCTCCTTCACGCCAATTATTCTTGGAGGCACTGAAAGAGATACAACAGTTGTTTTTGCACACTTAGAGGACACTGAGTCATAAAAGAACATCCATTATAAAATATGTAAAAGACATATACTGGTCCCTCTGATTACATGTAAAACAATGGACTTTTCTCACCTTGCACTGTCAGACTAAAGAGCTTCTCAACTGTTCCAACCTTGTTCTCAGCCACACACAAATACCCAGCCATGTCTGACACCTGGACACTGAGGAGCTGAAAGAGTGGGATTAATCCTGTTAATCCTCAATACAACACAGTAACAGATGAATCTGTTTACAAGCTGGTGTTTGTCTAAAAGTCAGCACTGACTAACCTGCAGCTGAGTCCCATCCTCACTGATGTGGTGCTGTGTGTCTGTGTGCACCGGCTGCCCATCTCTCAGCCAGGAGATGACTGGAACAGGGTGTCCGGTCACATCGCAGTGAAGGACCACAGAGCTGTTGACCACTGCTCCCATTTCCTCCATAAACTCCTCAGATGCTCCCATGATCACAGGCGGGACTGAGGAGGAAAAGACAACAGAAATGATGTTGCATCATTTCCAGTTACACACATTTAATTACTACCTAATTTTGTGCCTGCTTACTTAGGATCTCCAGCTCGAAGTGCATGCGGTCCTCTCCAGCCTCATTAACAGCCTGACATGTATACCTTCCAGCATCTTCTTCTTGCACTCGGGCGATTTGTAGCACCTGTCCACCTGAAAGGACAAAGCCCAACACACAGCAGCAGATTTATCAATGCACATGAAGAGCCAGTCATGCTTTCTACTGAGATCACACAGGAAGGAGCTCCTTCTGACCTGGAAGCAGCACCACTCCATCAGCAGGCGTGAGTTTCCGTCCATCTTTGTACCAGCTGAGCTTGGGAGGAGGGATGGCATTACTCTCACAGGACAGGCTGATTGGATGGCCCAGGACCACCTCCCTCTTCTCTATCATGTCCTCGTTATCATCACCCTCGTGTCCTAAACCCCAGGATGCTTCTCTATTTGTCACCCGGTGAAAGATCGGAGGAACTGGCGAGATGAGAGCATGTTTGTGTCAGGTCACTTCCAACAGTATTCCAGTAGCATAAGAAAATAAATTTGCATTTTAATTTGAACTGACACCAAACTTGAACACACCCTGAATGGTGACATGAAAGTCTCTCTTGTCCTCTCCTGCAGAGTTGGTGACCACGCAGGTGTACTGTCCCTCATGGGACAGCATTGCGTTCTCTATGACGAGGATGTGGCCACTCTCCTGAATGCCGGCATGGAAGGTTCCAGTCAGCAACTAAGGAAAGAAAATACATAAGATGGTATAGTCAAAGTGGAATATTCCTCCTAATAGCAATCTGTGTGAATGCTATTTATTAATTATTAAAGGGGAACACCAATGATCTCACACATCAAAGTCTGTTTACAGGACTTAGAAAACACACCTGAAACTCTGACTAAACTGTTGGGGGTTGCATTGCATTGTCTGTTGGAGCCAGGTTTTGACTTGAAGAAGAATGCAGGGAACGAAAAAGATGATATCTCTAATCTGCTGCACTGATGTTGATCCTTTTTTTAAATGACAGTTGCTAACAATGTTAAAGGAGTGCAATCCTAAATTGGTGGAGTACTCTTTAACACTTTCCTGCCTCACCTCAAAAGTTAGTGTAGGTATCAGTAGTTGGATAATACGTACTACTGGGACAACAAACATTTAGCAGGTGTCTGGCTTTTAAAACAATTTCAGGCCTGTATATTTTTAAAATTCACCTAATCCTTATGCATTTTCTGCTGCTCCCTATTGGAGGCCCTGCTGAACATGCACACAAGCACACGTACATACTGAATGGTTGATGTTGCAAAAACAAAAAACAACAAGCTACACATTAAAGTATATGTAGGTAAAGAAAAAATTATTACAGTATTATACGTCATGACATTTAGTCACTGCATTCTTCCTGTACATCTTTGCTATAATTATTCATAGCAGAAAATCTGTGGAGGCGGCTTGTGCAAGAGGATGTAAATTCTGTTGAGGCTGTTGCAATTTGCTCTGCTTGCCAGTAGAGGCTGATAGAGGTAAACTTGTTCAGTTTAAATCACCTTAGAAGTACATGTTTGTGGTTTTAAGAAATGCAGAGCTTGGGAGGACAAACTAACCTGTCCATCTTTGAACCAATTAACCTTGGGTTCAGGGAAACCTTTGGTCAGGCAGGAGAGAGTCAAAGTCCCATTGATCCGTACTTTCTCTTCCTTACCACCAAACGTTAAGGACATAGGGTCGCCTTCTATCTGTGGTGGGACTGATGAGAGGGGAAAAAAAAACAGGTGTTTCATTAAAAGTTCTGTCTCAGCCACTTTAACATGTAAGTCGCGTAGAAGTCTCTTACCTAGAACGTTCAGGGAATAGTGTTTGATGGCGGTGCCGGCTGGATTCGTGGCTCTGCATGTGTAGAGGCCAGTGCTGTCTCCCTGTGCTGAACCCAGTCGCAGCGCTTGCCCGCCACGGGTGTATGTCGACTGGGGGCTGGACACGATAGGCTGGTTGTCCTTTAGCCAGGTGATGCTGGGTGTGGGTGAGCCCTCAACATCACAGGGGAGGACTATGGGGAAACCCAGCACCACTGACACCTCTGAGGTCTCATTTGGGCCCTTGATGGTGGGGGGAGCTGGAGAGAAATACCAACAATATGTTAATGTTTAAGAGCTAGTAAGATTTTTACTGGCACATAGCACAGGATGAATAGATCCTCAGGGGATTGGCCTGTTTTGTGCAGGAAACCTTCTAAAACAGAAATGCAGTGTGCAATACTCTGAGCAATTACAGCACAGGCTCTGTAGGTGACACAGAAATCCCCCGAGCCCTGCATGAAGAGAATTCAGTCTGTGCTCATAGACCAGGTAGTGTGGTGCAAGTCAAATTATAAAACCGTTAAGGCAGGGTCTACACATGAATTAAATATTATGTTCAGTTACTTTCTTTGTTAAAACAACACTGCTACCACAGCAGCTTTGTAAAAGAAATCAGCTTAATGTTCTGATAACTTTTTAAGGATATTTAGTCATCTTTGTTTTATTTCTGTCTGTGGAGAAATAAAACAGATTGGAGTATAAGCTGAATTCAGGAAAGTGTGTTTTCTGAGTGTATGTGTCTTAGAGTAGAGACCTTGCACTGTGAGTCTGAACTGGCGCATCTGAGTTCCTGCGTTGTTTCTGGCCAGACACTGGTAAAGCCCCTGGTCCCTCAGTCTCACTGACTTCACCTTCAGCACCTGGCCATCTTCCAGAAACTCCACATGTGGGTCTCCATCACGGGACAGAACCCTGGAGAGAGGAAGGAACGGAGAATCAGATCAATACTATGGGTGTGTGGCGCTGAATGTCACGTCAATAAACAGTTGGAGTGATGCTCACTCTCCATCGCGGCTCCATTCCACTCTGGGTGCTGGTCGTCCACTAACGCGACACTGAAACTCCACCTCCTGGCCCAGTTCCGCAGTTAATTCCTGCAGTCGGGATGCTCCTGAGATCACTGGCGGAGCTGTAACGGAGTAAACACACCAGTCATACATCAGTTAGTTCACGTAGTTTTAAGTATTTATGGGATCGGAGCAAGATAGTATTTACATTAGTTTAAAATCATTCAGATTACGGAGGGACATCAGTTAATGAGGTTATTAGAATTGACTTTAATGGTTACTGACAACTTTAAGAACGTATGCTACATTAAGTGGAGTATTAAAGTTCCCCTACAGATACATTTTTAAATATGTAAAAACACTCTGCTATGATTAATATTTTGTTTTATATGGTTTTCCCATATAAAAAAAAAAAAAACCTCATTAAGAAATTCTGGATCTGGCCTCCATCCCCGTTGCTTATGCTAGGTTTCACTGTGTGCTGTCTCCAGTGCTAAAATGAAATGTGGAGATAGGTTTGGCTATGGGAGACTAGCACCAGGTTGACTGGTGAAAGAGCAGTGTGCGTCAAGAAAGCTAGCGTTAGCGTCAGGGGTGACATAGGAGCGATCAGCCATACATGTTTGGGCCTCGATCAGATTCAGACTCAGATGAGCATTTTTTATTTGTTTACGTTGTTTGTTAGATTGTTGGTTAACTGGCAGTGACTGACACAGCTTTAATGGTTGTAAAACACAATAATATCTGCTACGAAGTTACACTGTGTTCACACTGTTATTATGTAATTAAGAACCAGAGGTGTAATAAAAGTTTGCAGAAAGATATATTCTGTCTGGCTGAGAATTTTATATTATGTGTAATAAGTCCACTTTGAGCTGGAGGCTTCAGTTTTCTTTGCCAGTGTTGTGTTGATGTCTGTTCCCTCGTTGAATAAAAATGACTATTAGACAGTGACTAGCTTTCGTATTAGTGGCGTACCAAACCTCACTTGCCCGGCGTATGTTTGAATCTCAGATTTTAGGGCAGTGCACAGACATCGCCCCCTTTAGTAGAGGAATGTGAAAACACCTCTCTAGTGACAAACTCTGCACAGGCACGAGTCCGTTTAATCAAGGTCAGACATTTTTTAGTGGAGGGGATCTTTAAAATTTAATTAAACAGTTAAACTGCTCTGGGGGCTTTAGACTGCTTCTCCAGGAGATTTTACTACTTAATGTAGTTAGTTTCCGTACATCTGTTTCTTCCTCCACTCTCTTCTTTTATGTACTAAATATCAGTGTCAGCCAGTGACAGCTGGTTTATGAGCTCACCTTGCACCACAATGTGATATTCTCTGCGGGCCTCCCCAGCTGAGTTTTGAACTGTGCATGCAAATCTTCCTGCATGTTCTGGCTGAACTCTGTACATTCTCAGCAGCCTGTTCCCGTTCTGCAGATAGACCCCAGGACTGTCCACCTGGACATACAGAGATCAGTTGAGTGCATCCTTTGTTTTTAATTGTAATTAGAACAATGACCACTTGGTGGCATTGTACAACTAGGTATCAGCAAGGTATATTAACATGCAGCCCACATTTTACGTTAACTGTAAATGGGAATTCAGGGTGAAAGCACTCACAGGATGACCATCTTTAGTCCAGGTGATTGTTGGGGAGGGGATCCCAAAAGCATCGCAGCCCAGAGTGAGAGGCTGCTTCAAGGTGACAGTGAGGTTCAGTGGCTGCCCATCATCTTGGATCTCTGGGGGAACTGTAGAAGTGCAAAAGATTTGTGTTAGCACAATGTTTCTGTTCAGTTTAAGGTATTTATGTTAGGCTGGAGAGAAATAGAGATAACTGACTTCTCACCATTCACTTTCAGCCTTGTCTTTCTCTCCACAGAGCCTGCCTCATTGGTTGCCACACACTTGAAGTCCCCGCTGTGGCTGGCAGACGCTGTGCTAATTATGAGAGCTCCATCCCTCGCCACAGAAAGCTCTGATTGTTCGGGGTGTATCTCCAGGCCGTTCTTGAACCAGCGCACCTTGGGATGAGGTGAACCTGCAGGTGCGGAGACAAGAGAAGGATTGTGAGCGAGTATGAACTGAGCTTTACTGATCACGTCTGACAGAAAGAAAAGTTACTTCCATCTCTCTGCTCCTCTACGGGGGAACTTAATGGGCAGGCAGCCCAGACTAGAAAAAGCCAGTACTACATTTATCTGTTGGACAGCGGGACAGCAGGGGAGACATTGCCAAAATGGGTCCTTGTAGCCTGCGAGCTTAAGATTTCAAGGTCAGAGTCACATAAAAAAAGTAAGACACAGTATGCTGGCAAGATGTAAGATGTGCCGTTTAAAACACGAGCATCAAGATTTATTACCAGACACTGAGAGTCTTAAGCAGTAAGAATAGGAGTGGTCGAAGGAGCAGTTCAAAGGCACTGGTGTGTACATTAAGGAGCCTGAAACAGATGTGTTCTGTGGATTGCTGGGTAGAAAAGAGGTGGAAATGGTCAAGAGGAGAAAGGTGGAATGGGGAAAAGGTGGAGGATTTTGTAGTCAACACGACAGACTCGCCAGGACAAGGACAGAGAAGCAAACTATGATAAAAGAGCAGTGGAGTGTAGGGGATCTAAATGCCACGGCTCTGTCTATTTACAGAGGTGTTACATATACAAACACCATGGACGAGGAAGGGAAATCAAACACTGTGCCCTTCCTCAATCCAAAAAAATACTAACCGCAGGACACGCAGCACCAGCAAAGGTGAAGTTATCGTCCGTTGCCTCTCCGAACACATGTTTACAGTTAAGGAGCTCTAAGCAAATTCATTATCTCATTGCTGGGAGGAAATGCATACAGATGTTCTGCTTTAGATGTTAACAGATCTCATTAGTAGACTTTGAATTTACTTGCTGGGGCTGACGAAGTTGGAGATTATCTCTTCCATGTGTTTCTCAATAATTACCTCTATCAAATGCAATGCGCTTGTTGGTGAATTAATAATATCCTTCTGGCAGAGACTGTGCTTTATCTCCCTCATACAGATAGATCTCAAGAGAACAATGAGGGGATCTGTATTTCCTGCCGCTGGCTGCCTCTCTGGGGTGTCAAGAGCATCAAGCATTTCTGTGAAAGCCCTCTGTGGCCTGGTACAGCCTGCCTGCCTGCCTGCTGGTATGACTTGGATGGAAGGTGGGCTAGTGTGGCTTCATCTTCCTCTTCCTGTGCTTCACGGTGCACCTCAGACATCTCTGTCCTTCATCTGCCAGCAGCAGCCTGTAATTAGGATTCCTCTCCCAGCAGGCCCCGACGCAGAGGAAAGCAGATGTAGCTCACTGAGGCAGCAGGCAGACTGATGTTCCAGCTGTTGCTCCACATTGGACACAGTCCTCACCTTCTCTTACCGTGCTGGTAACCATGAGACAGCTCCACACAAACAATACCTGTTCGCAGGGGCTGTCAGAGAGTAAGTATCCATCAGCGCATCGGCAGACACTCAATGTGTCTCCATAAAATAGCAAGCCCTCCAGGACGCTACCTTGTTCACACAGTCAGAGATAGTAAAATATAGAGACAACAGCGTGCCTTTGGGTGTGGCGATAAAAAGAGGATGCACCTTTTAAGATGGCAAGGGGATTTTTTTTCTGGTTTGACAACTAAAAGTTCACACTGACAGCAGATCTTCCTTTGATGGTGCATGAACACACATATCTGTCCTACATTTAAAGTGGAATTTTCTCTCATTCCTAAAAACAACTGAGAAAAGACGCATCCATTTTAAGCTTGTGTCTCTTCTAAACACCAGACCTTTGATTGAGTTCAGTTTTCTCAGGCTGACTCGCGTGAATCATTTCATACCTTCAGCAGGGCAAGGGATGATGACCTTGCTGTTTGCTACTTTCTCCATGATGGCATCTCCAGGTTCGGCAAAGGACGGGGCCTCTGTGAGAACAGAAAAACAAGTGCTGGTTCACAGTGAATAGTAAATTGAAAGTGTAATGAGTATTAGTCGGATGATTAAAAGATGTTCCAATGTATTTAATCAGGTAGTCTCATTGAGATCAAAATCTGTTTTTCAGGAGCCTGAAAACACTCACCAGACGACTGCACAAACAGCATACAAAAACAACACTTCTGAAGCCAGATAACTAACAATCAAGTGGCAAATGGAATTAATAAAAGTAATGAAAAGAGTGATTAAAAACATCAGATGGCACAGCTTAAAAACCTCTAAGGGGAAAGAAAAACTCTTGACTGAAGTTTATAGTTCATTAAATTTAAAAGGTGCAAACTAGTTCTGCCAAGGTTAGTATATACACATGTACTTGGTCTTAAGGGCAGGGATTTCAGGAACGCATCAAAGTCAGACTGAAGATGACCAGGAGCCTGGGAGTGGAGCAAGGGGCAGATAAATGTGTAATTTGCATAAAAGTAGGAATTGGAGTACTGCCCAAGAAGAATAATGTGATTTATGCATAATGTAAATAGTAATGGACCAAAAATAGACCCCTGCGGCACCCCATCACCTCTGGTAAAAGGCATGATTTAGTACAATCAGCCACAACAGTGAGTTCTGCTTAAGGGATCTGTATACTCTGTCAGAAGTGCTTGTCGTACAACAGAGTAGCCTCGGACACCCCCACTGACAATCCCATAGTCACATCCACAGGAGCCAAGGTTTCAGCTTCTCTAATTCTGCTACTTTTACTTTCTGTCACTTTTCTGTGGACAACTGGATTCAACTATACAAATGTCTTTCAGGAGAGACTGTCTGAAAATGTGTGCCACTATGCCCGTATTTTAACCGTATCACGTATCCCTCCTCTCTATGATGGCTTGCTTTTCACTCCTCCTTCAAGAATGGCCAACTACAGATACTTCTGACTTATAATAGGGCCCTTATCCTCTTGCAGCATGGAGCTACTGTGCCTCAAGAGAATACACCTCTAAAGACTGGGAGAGCTAAAACTGGGACACTGTCAGTGTATATAAATCCTTATATTGCCAGAGCTAGGAAATGTTTTCTTTTAATATGTCTTACATGATTCACAATGCTGTAATGCTGTATATAGTGCAAAGTTGTGTTAATTTCTGCTTGTTCTCAAAATCAACAAACAGGGTTTTAAGAATTGAACTGCAGATATTCACCAAGAACTTCCAGCTTGATCTCCAAAGTCTCCTGTCCAGCGCTGTTTCTGGCCACACACTGGTAAGTGCCCTGGTCAGCCAGGCCAACCTGCTGAATCCTGAGGGGTGTGGTGTTCTTGACCCCAACAGGAAGTCCATTGTGAAACCAACTGACCTCAGGGCTTGGCTCTCCCTGGACCACACATGGCAGAGTCACCCTTTGGCCAATCAGGGCTTTCAGGAGGGAGGGTGCTGGCTGAATTCTGGGCTTAGCTGAGGACAAAAACAAATATCCTAAATGCGTGTCTCACCCGATCAGTTACACACCTATTTACTTATATCCCATATATTTTACATATGTAAGAGGTGATGTGTTCACAATGAAATGCAAGTTTATGCTAGTTCAACTTTCTAATAAAGCCGCACAGAGTTACCTTGAATGTGTAAATTGTAGCTTAGGGACACGTTTCCTGCTGGGTTTTCTGCAGTGCAAGTGTACAGTTTACTATCAATCAGGCGCACATCAGTGATCCTCAGAGAGCCTGAAGGCAAAACAGTGAACCTGGGGAGTGGTTAGGGGTCAAGGACAAAGGGATGGAGAACACACAACACTTTATGAGTCACTGAAGATCTACAGCCGCTGAGTTTTGGGAAAGGACGTGTATTATTTATATTTTCCTCTAGTGTCTTATTTTGTCTTCAATACATCTATATGAGCACATAAATAGTGAAATATTTATAAAGGCTGCCCAGTGTTTATAGTATTGGTAAACCTTGATAGTTGTGTGTCTGTGAAGACACATTTCAAGATATAGCTTTGCTTCGGTTTTTTTTTAGTAGATGAGTCGATGAAAACAGTTCCTGTAAACAGAATCAGACAGTGTATTCCCAGTACAGCTACTGCCAAAAGCACACTGATAAAATGGTTCATTAGTATGCAAATTTATTATATAATATGTGCACATTTTGAGCAATTTGTGAAAAGAATGGAGCATAATGCTACAGTGTCCATTGTACTGGATTTGCTTCACTTTAAACTGATCTCTGAGCTCTAAATACAAAACAAAGCATGGAAGAAAGTGACAGCAATACAGAGTTGAGATAAATTGTAAATCTGTTAATGGCGTCCCTGCATTTGCGTGGTTTAGTTGCAGGAAAGAAAAATGGATCCAGTGATGGATGACAGTTATAAACAAGAAAGCACTAAGTGGAGCGTGGACCTTAGCCAGGGCCTAGTAATCTCTAGTGAGTTGTTAGTTTCACAGTTACCGTTGTCCAGGGAAATTTTACTGTCAAAGGGTAGCCAAAGCTTGACCTGGTGACATCGCCATGGGAAAAGTGATAGGCTCACAAAAATCAATGTATTTCTTTGTGTTGGAAACAGTAATGTGCACAGCAGTTATTGTGTGTTTATCACTAAGGGTCAGGCTACAGATTATTTGAAATCAAAAGCTGAGCCTGATGGCAGCGCTGGATGGAGGGTCACACAGACCTCCATTGTCAATATGTTTCATCCTCCTGAGAACAACCATGTGGAAAGCAAAGTTTAGGCCAGACCATCTTTTCCTTTTATAGATGTTTGTCACAGACAAACAAGTGGACAGATGGAGGCAATCACATGCGCCACCCTCCACTCCAAAAACATACTTTGCAGCAAAAACAAAAGCAGGAGTTAAATGTAGGTTAAAAGTACGCAAATGTAGGTCAGCAACTTTATAGGGGTGTGTAGTAACCTGAATTGCACCAGAAGCTATCCAGCTGTATAAATGCATAATACATGCAAATATAAACACACCTCTGTGATTTATCTGAGATAAGTGTGTCTGCTAAGCAACTGAATTCTAACAATAACACGTTCATGTAAGTAGAAATGGGTTTGAGGCACAAAGGGCTCTCTATTTCAGCTGCACATATGGTGTAATGTCACTCCCCCACCTCCTCAAACAGCCTTAGGAGAGGCAGCTACATTGGAACCAAATGACTGCCTCTGCAGTGGTCTGAGCGGCTCACACTGCAGCGCTGCAGCCCGGCAATGCCACAGTGAAGGCTGACACAAGCTCGAGCACATAGGACATGAACCACCCCTCTCCCCCATCCATCACTCCCCACACTGGTGTCAAGTCATCTGTGTACACAGTCTGACACAAAGACTAACTGGGACAAATTGGTCTAGTCAGGATTAGGTTCTGGAGCGAAAAAATCCACTGACTGAGTGTTAAACAGCTCTGCGATCCATCCCCCTTTCTGTCTTTTTGCGAGCACTAACCTTTTACATAGCTACAGCAGAAATCTTTCCGCCCACTGATTTAAGCTATTTCACCAATCCGCACCCCCTGGCTATTTCCTTTGACCCCACGGCGTAGTAAGAGAGAATGAATCTCCCTCCCTCACAGTGTGCTTGTTTCCGCAGGTCCTGCATATGCAAAGCATGGCCTGTTGTGGGGGTTGTTCACAGAGATGTGTTATTCTCATCAGACAGGACTAGTAAAGAGTCAGCATGTTGTTTTACTGCTGAAGCACCCCAGGGAATCCGAACATCAGGCAGACAGGGCTTGTATCTCTTCCTCTGTCAGTTCGTTTTCCTCCCCTCTTCCTGGCACCCCCCACTCCATCCACCCCCACCTTTCTCTTCTTCCTGGCCCCACACAAGTCATACTGTATCTGAGTCACTGCAGCTTTCAACCCACTTCGTCATTCTTCTATCTACCCCCGAAAACCATTCGGCATGGTGTCTGGCCCGGAGAATCTATCTGTCATCTATGCAGTCTGTGTCCCCAGTCAGCCAGCCTTGTCTGCACCCAGAGTGACCACACATGAAAGCCAGAAAGCAGCGAACCATGTGGGACCAGATGTTCCTCCTCACTTTAGCCAATGAGTGAAGCCCGCACACAGCTCTCCAGCAGACTGTTGCAGCCTCCGCCTTGCTGCCCTTCAAAACTCATCACTAAATGGACTCCAAACATAAACAGCTGCTGTGAATGACAGCCAGCATCAGTCAGAGACCCTTGTAAAGAGCTGAGTCAGATGTTAGCTAAGTCAGATGAGAGGTATGGTGAGAACTTTTGTTACATTACATTTTACTAATTTAACTGCATCACTGCCAGAGTGAGATAAGACTTACCCAGCTGTGACGGGGGGGATGGGATGCCCATTTCTGCTCCATGTGACTAGTGGAGAGGGACTCCCCTGGGCCTCACATGGGAGAACAATCTCTGTCCCCACTTCTGCAGCCATTTTCACTATGTTGTCATGGCCACTCACACCCACTATCTTAGGTGTGGCTGTAAAAGAGAAAGAGAAGTAAGAATGCAATGTAGTTTCTACGCTTGACCTGCTTTGTATTTCTAAAAATGTTCATGCAGTGAAACATCATACAGTCTGTCGACAGAGGTCAGCCTTTGTTAAATCAAACACTGCTATGTTTGGGTGACTGCGGTGGAACATTTATTTGCCTTACTGTTGACACTGAGCTGGATTTCTCGGCTTGCGTAGCCCACAGGACTGGTGGCGGTGCAGATGTAGATGCCTGCATCGTCAGTGGTGGGGTGGGGGATGTGGAGGTATCCATCAGGGTCAGACTGCAGAGAGGAGTGGTCTCTTGGCAGAGGCTGCCTCCCCTGGAGGAACAGCAGGCGTAAGACCAGACACAATATACCGTGGATAAAAGCTGTCCACACAACAGCGCGGGGGAAACTAAGCTTGGTTTAAGGTTTACAGGCTAACCTTTGATGTCTAATGTAATTACAGAGCGCCCCTTTAACTCACTCTCTATCCCCAATACACGCATGCAAGAATGCAGCCTGCTGCACACGCACTTGCTTTGAACATAAAATTGCTTTTACAGATTCACTTTTATCTGACAAGAGAAGAAATTTACTTGACTCCAGAGTACTACTCTGAAAATGTTTGGAGAAAGCAAGAAGAAAAATGGCTCAGTTCAACAATATGTATGTTGACCTCACTTAGTAAAGCCAGCTATGTGATGGTGCGGGGTGTTTACTTCTGCATGATTTTTCTTGTCTGATTTCTTCAGTGAAACAGATCAAATCACTGCTTTTAATGACTGAGGTCGCAAAATCCATCTGTACATGTGTAATTCATCATTTGGTAAAAAGGTCATTAGATGCCTTATATGATCATACTGTAATTAGTGTCACAGCCAGCAAGGCAGAGCTCTAGCACTGTATGACACATGTAGTGAGAACATCTGATAATAAGGTTCATGGTTTGCGCTCTGGGTGAATTAAGCATGTTGGCTTTGCACCGGTTCAGCCTGATTTTATGTAACCTTTGAGGCTTGATGTGATTCTTTTTTTTTTTAACTCAAGTGTTGAACTGGAAGGTGTTGCAAGAGAGGCTTTAAATAGATTCCTAGGTACAATTACAATCCTGAGTGATTTCTCACAGTCAAGCTGCAATATGGTAAAGTTGCCATGGTTACATCCTTCCTGGTCAGGTTAATCAAATCTTGATTGCATTGCAAACTGTTATTGTCAGTGGTATTTTTAGAGTGTTCTGAGGAATCAGATAAAAATACGTCCGAAAGGAGAAACTGTGTTGCTAGATGACAGTAAGAAAATTATCAAATTGAAATAATTGTATTATTCTAAATAAGCACGTCTTACTTTAAAGTAGTAAAGAGAATGCATCATTAGATGAAGATGACTAATATTATTATCACTATCATTATGCTGGTGCTGATTACATTAAAAGCCTACTGATGACTGGTTGGCTTAAAATTGAGGATCCCACCACCATTGCCTAACTGGATACTGATCTTTTGTTTGACTGTAACATGCTTGATACCGCTATTATTCCACCGTTATTTACAAAGTCTTAATGATGATTCATTTTAAGACGAATGAACGCCAAGTGTGATCCTCACTAGATAAAGTTGTGGGAATAAGAAGTAGCAAATTAGTCATGCATGGATTTGTGGGATGCAGCCAAAGCAATTATTTAGATAAGTAGATTTTGACAGTGAGTGTGACATCCTACCTTGGACCAGACAATATTTGGCTTGGGAACTCCGCTGGCCTCACATGATAGTGTGATGGCTACGCCTTCGTTGGCTATGTAGTGGTACGGACCGGCGTTGATCTCAGGGGGCACTGTGGAAGAAGTAGGTCACAAAACACAGCTGTCTGACTGGCCATGAAGAAGCGAGCCCACAGCATTATCACAGGCCTTAGCCGGCCAGCAATGTCAGTGCTCGAGGCATTTCTTCATTACAAACCGATGATGAACCGTAATCTGGCCTGCCTGTCATTACGCGCCTATGAACAAAAAGACCCTTTCATCAAAGCATGCAATAAATGAACCCTCTCACTATGATGACAGCAGGTGGTCAAGTCAGTGACGTATTGTTTTCCATGCTGAGTCAGCACATTGTTGACATGACTGTCCAAACCATAATCTTTAGCCCACACAACCAGTGTCTCTAGCATTAAGAAACCGTAATGAGGAATGACAACTCAAAGGATAACTTCACCCATAAAATGACGATCTGTATATCAGTTAGTCATGCTGTGTTACTTTGAGTTAGCTACAAAGACTTTGTTTTTCACGCATCCCTCCGCAGAAAACAGTGAACATGTTGATTTATTGACTGACTGGGCACCATGTTTAACAACACCAAAAAGTTTACAAATTCTCACACAACTCATGCAGTATAGATCAGGTTTCATTTATCCAGTTGTGTCCTCAGTATTTCCAAAAAACATGCATTTCCGCTGAAACCACACTATTTAAAACTTCTTTAGTTAGTTTTTCAGTTATCTATGCCCTCTTCAAAGCTTTTTTCTGCAAAACTTTTTGTGTCTGTAGTACTGAGCAAACATTTTTTTTTTTTTTTAAGATATTTTTTGGGGCATTTTTTAGCCTTTATTTGACAGGACAGACAAGTGTGAAAGGGGGGGAGAGAGAGGGAGTGACATGCAGCAAAGGGCCACAGGCTGGAGTCGAACCCGGGCCACTGCAGCAACAGCCTTGTACATGGGGCGCCTGCTCTACCACTAAGCCACCGACGCCCCACTGAGCACACATTTTACTGTTGTTAAGAGTGGGCTACAATCAATCAATCAATAAATCAATATGTTCACCATTCCGCATGGAGTGTGCAAGAAAAACAATGCTTTCTTTGAGAGTTAGAGGTAACAAGGCCAAGATTGACTGATTTACAAGTGGTCATTTTGTAGGTGAAGTATTCAGGGAATTGCTTGACATTTTGGGAAATTGGCTTTTAGTTTTCCTGCTTGAAGTTAGATGATTGTAAGAGTTACAAAATTGGCAGTGTTGGGGTGTGTGGCAACCAGTTAGCTTGGCAAACACACACACCACATGAGGTTTTAAAGGTTTTAAACAACAAATATATAACGTGTTCATTAGCAAGCTTCATTAGCCCCCGATTCCAGTCTTTATGCAAAGCTAAGCTAATGGGTTGCTGGCTCTAGCTACACATTCAGCACAGTATGCTAAAGATAAAGCTAAAGCCATGTTAGACAGTTAGCCTAGCTTAGCATAGAGACTGAAGGCTGCTAGCTTGGTTCAGTCTGAAGATAAAACAAGAATACAGCCAATGGATTCCGAGAATGAAACAAGACTAACTGTGTGTTCCAATAGCCATACTATGTACCAAACTATTTAGTATGCCAGAAAAAGATGTGCTATGTCCCAGTGTATTGTATGTCAAAAATTACCAGGATGTTCAGCTACATCTGATCGTATTTTGCAGTATGCAAGCCAGCATGCCTCTCGGGCTATTCTGACCTACAATCCTCTGTGCAGTGGAAGAAACGTCACATGACAAAGCAAAACAGACCACAGCTTGACAGCTGATTGACAGCTCTCAGAAGCTGCAATGATGGATGACAACACATACAAGAAACTGGTGACCAATGGCATAGTAATAATAGGAATATTAATTATTTCAATAAACAAAATAATCCTAAAGATTACCAACAACAAAAGGACATAGCAATGAAAATAACAATGAAAGAGAAATGTAATTTCACTGTTGTGAATATAATGTTAGAATCTAGTATGTGTGCAGTTATAACATAAAAGTTAAATGTTATTGGGTATCTGGCCATAAACCAAATCAACTGGCATTCAAAATCCACCTACTAGCACCTCTAAAGCTCACTAATTTACTTTTGTCCCATTTGTTTAATGCATAATTAAGCTTAACTGTAAAAATGGACAGAGCCTAGCCTTTCCTCCCTGCCTCCAGTCCTTATGCCAACCTAAGATAATCATCTGCTGGCTCTAGCGTCATAGTCAGCGTGGGTGAGATATTGATCTTCCCATCTAACTCTTGGCAAGAAAACAAATAAGATTTCAGAATGTCTGACAGATCCTTGAACTTACTATGGACCTCCAGGCTGACTGTGATGTTCATGGAGCCTGCTACATTCACTGCAGTGCAGATGTATGTCCCAGCATCCTCTGGGGTGGCTCTTTCAATGTACAAACTGCCATCACTCCTCACAAACATCCTCCCGTTCAACTGAACCTGTGCAGAAGAGAAACAACTGCAGTCTCACAGGAGCATAAAGATCATCTGTGTGAGGTACTGTATGTATTTGAAAGTTTAATACCACTCAGTCTTACAGGTTTTCCATTTTGGTACCAGTGTCTTTCTGGAAGAGGTATTCCATCCAGCAGCATGCATGGGATACTCAGGGACTGACCAATACCAGTAGTGATGAGTGGGGCACCTTGGGCCAGGAGAGGGGGCTCTGCAGGAAAAGGAAGTGACATAAATACCCAACCAGAGCAGGAAAATGTGGGTATTTTAAGGCCATAGTCAGCTTTGGAGTTGCTGCCATTGTTTCTAAAGTACATTGTGGCACAGAGAGATAAGGGAGCTTAAAAAAGCCTACCCAGTCCAGTGACACTAACTCTGGCCTCCATTGTAATGGTTCCAAACTGGTTCTTGGCCTCGCAGATGTACAGCCCTTCATCATCCAGCCAGACACCTGCAGTCAAACACAAAGTAAATCAGCACTGAGCAAACTTGTATCAACATCTTTAGAAACAGCACAACCTATACATCTGAGATAAGCAGCATCTCCACACTTACTGAGAAAGAAAACTACTTATCCAGAAAAATAAGTCCATGTTAATAGTAGATTAGTCCTCTACTCAATAACAAGTGCTATTATTGGTTTGACTGCTCTGTAATTAAGAGTTAAAAATAGAAAATAATGGGATTAATGGGTTTGCCTCAGCTGCCAGCCTGCTGACACACATGTCCCACTCTGTGAATTCTCTGGAGATCACATGTTGGAACATCAACATATGATTCACTTCTTGTGTTTAGACAGTCAGGCCCATGTTTGAATGGGTGATGACAAGACATTAGGCATTAAAGTAAAAAAGTGAGAAGCAGAGGGGGTGGGGGGTTGAGGAGTTTGTGTGTGATACAATATGGGAAGAGACATTTTCTGAAACAATAGCAGGTAAAATAAAAAACCAAATAAATAAAGCCATCTGTAATAGGTTGAGCTAATTAGGTCAGACGGCAGCCACAAATGGAAACAGTGACAGGAGCAGTCCGCGCAAATATGTCCGTTCCTCTCCAATATAACATTACACACACACTATAAACATTTAGTCTCAGGAGCACAAAGGATTACCCTCAGTGGCCAAGATTAAGTCATATTAAGGGCTAAAATACCTCCTAAGTTCACAATTAAATTCCCCTTGTCCTGATGGGAATAAAATTTCACAATGAAGGAGAAATACTTGGACAAAGAGACACCAACACTTGCAGAGTGATTAACAGCATTAAAGTGATGTGGCAGTATTTTAAGGTACGTCTTTCACAGACTAGAAGATGTGCATTTAGCAGGATGGACACTTTGTGAGAGCCATCTATTTACTGTATAACTTTACTGACAGCAGTGACATCCTGTTGCCCCTCCTCTCTTAAGAAAAGCTGAATTCAATATGAAAGGCTGCACCTCTTCTATATATATAATCACCAGAAAATTTCAGTCATGCCGGTCAGTGCAAGGCAGCCATGAAGCTGTATAAGCCTGCACTGCAGACCAAAGCTCTTTGCTGTGATAGTGTTTCATGGACAACTCACTCTGGATTAGAAGATGTCCGCTCTCTAGCTGCATTGTTCTACTGTGGCTGTCTGTCCTTTTAAGAATCTGTCTGCCGTCCTGTCTGCGCCAGGTCACCGTAGGCTGCGGGAAACCTCGGGCAACGCAGGGGAGGGTGATGTTCTCCCCTACGTTAGCTGTCGTGTCAGTTGGTGCCTCCGAGAACAATGGGCCCGCTGTGGAGGGAAGAGTGAATTTTTTCGTCATGTAAATCTTGAGAGGAATATAAGGTAAGGTAAGGTAAGGTAAACTTTATTGTCCCCTAAGGGAAATTCATCTTGGGCACAGTGCTACATTTCATTGCTTCACAGGACAAGATAAAAAACATCATCACAGGGACACATCATCACAATGACAGTTCTATCACATAAAACAGACATGGACTACATTTAACAATCACAACACAGAAACATACAGAGACGTCTAAAGTGCAAGAAAAAGTGCTGAGTGCTAAAGTGCCGTGTGTTTAAAGCTTTGTGTGGAACACCGGAGTGTGGTCTCACCTCCAACCTCCAGAGTGACAGTACCAGCGGAGGTTCCGGCAGAGCTGCTAGCTACACAGCTGTACTGACCGGCATCGACCTCCTGCACCCCTCGAATGTGAAGGGTCCCACGGTGTACATCCTGCTCGACGAAAGGAGCAGAGCCAACCTCAAGCTCACCTGGAAACACACACAAAACAAGCCCATTGGTCTCTGACCGTTGTTTTTATGTACACACTGTTTATGACCTTAACTTACCTTTGAACCAGTGAACAAGGGGAGGGGGGATGCCTGTGGCCTGACACTCCAGAGTCGCATCACCACCAACAGATACAAGTACGATTTGCTGTGCCACTGTTATTCTAGGAACCTCTGGAAGATACAAAAGTAAGCATGGGACGTGGTTTGATTGTGTATTCTTAAAGAATTTTTACTTTATAGAAATGTATAGTAAAGTAATGTCAGCTTAAATCACTAAAAGCTCCAGGATAAACCTGAGAAAAATATAAAAACTAAGGTAATATTTCACACACATTCTGTCTCAGTAGAGCTGGATAGATGCTTTTGGAAACAGGCAGACAGCCGAGCTGAAAGGATGAGCTGATCTATCTTACAAGGCTCTTGCTGCCTTGACAGATCAATGTTGTTAAAAATGACATTCAGAGACAAAAGTGTGTATAACACCAGCACGCCCCAGGAAGAGGCTGCCACAGTCCATCAGTATTGAGGTTTCTGTCAACCACTAACTGACATGCCATGACTGAAACTTCAGGCCCACAACTGTCAGCGCTCACATAAATAAGGAGAGAAATATCCTATTGTGGAAGACAGGGCAGCATGTGGCCACACTTGCTTGTGATCTACTCAGGGTTGGTGCACAGCTCAGACCAGATATCATTCACAGACTGATTCAAAACAAATGCTCTTGAAGAAAAGACAATAACACAGACGAAAACACTGCCTCATTCGGCTGAAAATGAATGTTAACAGAAATGATAATCCTGAACAGATATTTAAAAAAAGGATGAGACTCTAAATGGTGGATTACATTACCACCTTCAACATCTTTACCTACCTGCAAAAGTAAGTGACACAGACTGAGAGGCACTCCCAGCCTCATTGGTGGCCAAACATGTATAGTTCCCAGCATCCTCTGGGAGGGCCCCTCTAATGGTCAGAACTCCATGTTGGTGTAGACTTAGCCTGTAACACACAATAGACAGAATTCATGTTTGTTGACTCTCCGTGATTACATGCGCAGATGTAAATTGGCAATTCACCTCTAATCCTTTCTGCTATTCTTGGGTATCATGAGAGGAATTTTTCTTTGAATATGTATTTTACACAGGCATATAAAGTACTTGTGGTTTGGAAAAAAGATTTTACATCAGTAGATGTAAATCTCCAAAGTGATGCAAACAAGATGTGGCAATCGTGCATGTCGTTAAAGTGGAATGTAATGACTCTTTGAGTCCTCTGTGCCAGAGGTGTTGAGTGGGCTGAGAGCTCCCTTACCTCGGCCGATTAGTGAGGAACATGTTTCCATGGCTCCAGAAGAGCTGGGGAGGAGGGGAGCCAGACGCCGAGCAGACGAGGCGGATCTCGTCCCCTCGGGAGAAAGCCTGGCCCTGGGGGTGAACTACCACAGAAGGAGCCTCTACAATTGGAGTCAAACAGAGGCAAAGAGCTGTCGATGACTCAAGGCCTTGTCACCACAGTATGATGTCATTTATAACTTCCCTATTACAAGTTTAACAACAGTAAACTCCTGATGATGTGGGCTACAATGCAATTACCGGCACATACCAGGTCTGACATCATCGGTACAGAAGTTTCACATTTATTTAGCTATTTTTGAAACTCATTACAAACATGTGAGCATGCACCCATAGTCGAAGCCACACTTTTCAACACGCATCAATTCTGGCTGATTAGGAACATTTTCTGATGAGAAAGTGGCTCAATCTGACTGAGAGGAGGTTAATCCATTAATGGAAAACAGATGACGGGGGCCAGAGAGGAACCACGAGGCCCCTGGTGTGTTAAGTGTTTAAGCAGATGACCTGCAGGGTATTGTCCTGCCGTACCTGGGACGAGGAGCCACATGTTGATTCTGCTCTCTCCGTGAGCATTGGTCGCCACACAGCGGTACTCTCCAGCATCCTGAGTCCGCACCCCACTGATCTGCAGGGACGAGTCGGACAGCAGCCTCACCCTCCCCGCCTGGGTCCAGATGATACGACCCGCTCTGTACCAGGTCAAGTTGTGGCGCATGGAGCCTTCCACCTGGCAGGACAGCACAGCCACGCCTCCCACAGAGGAAGTCACATTCACTGCAGGCTTCAGGACCGGAGGAGGCTCTTGTTTTAGTGGAAACAAAACCGAAACATCAAACTGGTGTTATCAGCGGAGAACAAACAGTGCAAATATAGTTTACTCTTTCATGCAAATGTTTGTGCTGGCATGCTTTGTATTATGTTGATGTTTTAGCCATGAATCTGAGATAAAAATGTCTGGAACTCATTTCAAAGCCTTCTTCTGACTGTGATGGATGTAGCCAAGATGACTGAGGAGGTGTGTGTGCTTACTTTGTTGTACATGTGTGTGACATACCTCGAACAGTCAAGTGTGTTAAGGCACGTCCCTGTCCTGCGCTGCTCTGCGCTATGCACTCATACAGGCCTTCATCCTCAGCTGACGCGTGGGCAATCTCCCATGATGCTATGGCAGAATTCCTGACACAAAAGCACACTTGGTTCGTTCACTGGAGTATGACAATAGCAACATGATCCCATTCTACGTCACATTCAAATAGGATCTCTGGCACATACACACTGGGAATAGTTTTCACCACAAGTCAGCTTCACTTCATGAATTTAATTCAAAGCAGAGCGTCAACACTGAGAGAGAATAAGGGCTTTGTTAATTTTTCAAGATGACACAATCCAATATGTAATGTTCACAAAATTTACTGTGTATACATCTATCCCGACAGATGAGCCAATAAAACTCATCAGTCAAGCAGCACTAATGCTTCACAGACATGCTCACTGGTAAGTGCAGTGAGTGACCTAATCAGTGTATTTTACAGCAGGTAATGGGAGAATTAAGCTGCAGCATCTGAAGGAAGGCGAGCCAAAAGCTACAGAGTGCTGAGTGAATCGAGGAAGGACTCACTGAAAGAACTTCTCCTCTCCAAGTGAAATCCCACTTCTGGTAAATCTTAGCCTGTATGGGATGTCACTTTCCACCGTGCAGCCGATCACAGCAGGCTGCATGTAGAAGCCCTTCACCACTTCAGGCATGCTCACGGCTGGGGGATCTACTCAAGGGAGCAAACAAAGGTTAAAAGTCAACAGAGAGATTGATGAGGTGTGAGAGACCCAGCGGAGTGGCTTTGGTGAGATGTTTTTTTGGGGGGGGGGGTCTTACCTGGAACGATGTTTGTGTAGGAGACACTGGACAGCCTCTGGAATCGGTAGCCCTCCTCGTCTTTGCCTGTCACCTTGATGAAGAAGCTCTGGGAGGGAGTGCGGAACTCTGGTAGACTCCACAGTCCTTGTTGGCCGAGGTCAGAGGGCAGAGGCGCGGGGATGGTGCGTAGGGAGCGGCCTGAGCCTGACATGAGCTCCACATGGCTGAGCTGACCTGGAGGCTTCAGGCCTGTACATTTCAGCAAAACATGGGCTGGAAGTCCTGAGGGAGAAAGAAAGCTCATGATGAAGTCATCTTCTGCACGTGTTCTCAGTCAAATAAGACACAAGAAGCTAACAGAGACATGTAGGGCACCTTTTATTGGCCTCTCTCTGGTGTGATTGAACTCTGAAACTGGTACACTGGAAAAGCCAGCTCGGAAGTCTAGGTTGCTGACTCCTGTGACCCTCAGCGTATGGCGGCCACTGCAACTCACCTTTAGAAAGAAAGCAACTGTATTTAGCTACCCTCTATAAAACACTCAAAGAAACATATTCATGGATCATTCACAGGAGCAGTACCTTCAGTTTCCAAGCCCCAGGTCTGGGAAACTTCAGGTTGACGACACGGGCGGAGTTGGGAATGTTCAACAGTTCTTTCAGGCCCTGCTCTACACCCACTACGCGACCTGGAACACAAGAACAGGAACTTGTCAAAGTAAAATATGTCTTTCCTTGTTTGTGGGCGTGGAAGATATTTTTTATTAATCAGGCAGGGGGAAAAAACATAAATGTGTTGTCTACCGAATGGATCACTGAGCTCAATTTGCGGTGCTGGTCCGCTAAGTGACACAGTGACCTCTCGAAGGCTGGGGTCAAAGGGCACTTCCCACTTGTTTTCCTGGGCACTGTCATGGTTGGAGGAAAGCAGGTGGACCTTCAGGGCCTGCACTGTCTCCTCTACCCACTTTAAAACCTGATGGGAGGAGAAAAACAGAGCAACATGTCACACTGATGGAAACACATCCGCCGGTGGATGAGGCTGGGACCCGTCAAACACAAACTGTCAGAGATCCGTTCTCAACTACGAGGACAGGAAGGACATGATTGTGGCCTTTCCTTGAAAGCCCCCACAAACCCCTTCCTTGCGCGAGCAGCCCAGCAGGCTGCTCTTTGTCTTCGGACTATTCTTTCATCGCAAAAGTATTTCTCAGAGGGATTTTGCCTAAACAAAGGAAAAGTGAAACAGCTCAACTGTCAAACTGATAACATACAGTTTTCTGCACTCTCAAGCATGTATTCCCAGAGGAGCGTCTCTCACGGTGGAAGTCTGTCAGGCAGCAGTCCCCCTCCTGCAGCACAACTTTCATGAATCATGAGGCTTGTTCCTCGGAATAGAAAGTAGTGGTGCCTTTGTTTAAGAAATACACTTTAACTGTATATTTCACAGTATCAGCCTGACTAATGTGCGGGATCATTTGCGGACAGAAACGGCTGCCTGTTTCCCACTTTTCTGTGGAACCGGTTAAGCTTAAGCAGCCAGACGAGGTCAGGCAGTGACACATTAGGATTGCAGGAGCTCACTTCTTAAATGAGTCACTGCAGCACTAAGAGCAAAGATTTCGCTAAGTCTGAAATAATGGCAGACAGTTTGATTATATTTAATGGCAAAAACAATCATTACTTAGACTGTCATGTCCTTCAGAGGCCCTCCAGAGAAATAACTCACAATATAGAATTTCAGTTTTGACAGGTGCTTGACCTTCTAGGTATAATCATTATCATGGTATTGAATACACTTTTCCTTTTGTTTTCTCTAAAATGAAAACAGAAGCAGAAAAACCCACTGATATTTTGCAGTCTCATTTCAGTGGCCGCAATGGACCAAACGTCTTCCATCTTCCAAATGCCTAACAAGCAACTGCTGTCTAGTATTTGTTTTGACCTCATATGGAGAGGCATTATGGCTGAGCTGCGTCTAACAAACTGAAAACATTTCTTCAGCAGGGCCCTTGGAGACGGAGCCAATGGCAACACATTTTAAGACATTTACGAAAACAAGCAAAAACGTGAAACAAGGAAAGCCTTTGATAATTAAATTATCAAGGCCTCCTCCGCTTTTTGTCTATCACGTCCACTGGGTGCTGACGGCAGCTGGTTCCTCTGGCTCGTTTTACAACTGGAAACAGCTATAATGTCTGCCACATGTGCAGCCATCACCAGCAGAGCAGGAAACTGCTAAGAAGTGACCTACATCTGCCCCAGGATAGTGTCTATTTCTTATGCAAGAGAGCGGAGAGGAGTGGGCATTACTCAGATAAAAGGAAGTGGTGTGCAGAGATGGGGTGGCTTGCTTTCCGGGCCACGGTAGGTCTGGAGGAGCACGCTGAGTCCTGCGGCCACTCCCTGTCTCAACCACTGGGAATGCAGAGGATCTTAAGTCCTGTGAAACCTCATCCGGCGTGTCTCAGTTGAACGGGCTTACAGGGCTGTTACAGGAAGGACCCCCCTCTGCTATTCTTAGAAGCATGACAGATGGGCCACAGAAGAAGGGTTAGCTAAGGCTGGGGTGATGCTGTATTCCCCTCAGTCATCCAGGTGCATTACCTGCTGAAGAATAACATGGCCATGCAGTTGTTAAGTACAACAGCTTGACTCCAGACCTCCCAGTGGGGCGGGGTCAGCTTAGTCCTTACCCAGACTTAAACACCACAACTGCTGACATTTGTGGGAAGATGTCCCACTACAAATCAAAGCTACTAGAGCAAATCAGTCCCAGATGGACCCCCTGTTCTTGCTCAGTGGGAGTTTCGACACACCTGCCGAGGCTTTGCCTGTCACAAATGAACTGTATTTGAGATGCAGCTACACCATAAACAGTGCCTTTGTTTCGCACACTCAGGAAGACATGGATAAATGTTACCTGGATTTCACTTTACATCTGACAACCATTACCTGCCCTTTAACTCACTACTGCGTTCACATAATGAGAAAACCATAAGGGCAATGTTATAAATGACTCTTCAAGGTACTTGAGTTTAGCGTCTGTGCAGCTTGCTTAGTAGAAACACACAGCAACTGGCCAAATTCTGTGCTGCAACACTGCATCTACATTACATGCATATTTAGAGCCTTGTTTCTGTCTGTAAGCAGATATCACAGCGGACATTATGCGGTAGCTAAAACATCACGGCCTTCGTTTTCAATCACAGCTTCAGGCTACAGATGACTAAGTATGGCATCATTACCACGAGGAGCACAGATCGTGGTCCAAGTTTGACAGCACATTAGCAGAGCTGCCTCATCCACGCTCTTGTAAACAGATCCTGTCGTTGATTATAACTGGTCGAATTAAAAAAAAAAAAAGTGTTAAAAGTGCGATATGTCGAGCTGACAATGAGCTGTTGTCTGAGGACTTGGAGCCAAGTCCACTGGGGCAGCTGTGTTGGAAGGAGGGAGGCCGTGACAGATCATATCCTGGGATTAGAGAGTAAAATAAGCAGCCTGTTTTCTCTCCACTCTTTTCCCCAGAGACCACAAAAAGATTTTGTATATTTTGATTCGGCCACACTTTATTAAACTGCTATTAAGGGGGAATATTTTGGTTAGATTTGTAGTACTTCTGAGGTTTTTAAGGATTAAAGGATTTGCATTAATTCGGTAAAAGCATGCCACCCAAGAGCTATAATCACACCAGTCCAAAAAACGACTGACGAGCATTAATTCAGTGAGGATCCAAGAAAAATGTGTTCACAAGTATGCACATGTTTACATGTAACAGTACACTAAGAATATGTCAAAATACTTGGGGCTACTTTAGCACAAAGCCATCTGGGGTTGAGGTGTGAGGGCTAGAGTGAATTTGGTCTCCTATTCCCTTAATACTGCAGCACAGAAATCACATTCAAATACTCCTTAAACAGCTGGCAGGATTATGGAGTGATAATGAACCGAGCCGCCCCACACACAGGCATTGTATGTTTAGCTACATGCAAGCATGACTTGACATGAAACAGACCCACGCACACAAACACATCTGAGTTCAGAGGTTCAGTGGGCCACCAGTGTGCAGGGCCGTTGGCTCTGGCTCAGTGCTGCCCAGCCATCTCCTGTGTTGACATGCAGGATACCAGTGTCTCTTCCAGAGGAAACTCTGGCTTCTTTTACGTCTGCCAGGGAAGTGAGCCCTGCTGTCTTTGGCTTCTTAGACAGGAGTTCTGTTACATGCTGCTTCCGATATAAAAGAGTCGCTCACCCGTATCATATGAACAGGAAGTTTAATATCAGCTTTGGAATCATTTGATTACACTAAATGAATTGCTATTATTACATCAGTGGGTCAAGTATGGTTTGTCTCTCCACTGCTCCTGCAGTTCACCATTATTAGGTGACATAACCCTTTCCATATCGATATAAACAACTGGATTCTACTTTTAAAAATCAATTATTATGTATGTACAGGTTTATAATGGTTTGGTGACTGTAGTGCCATGTACTCTGTCATGCTCTCACCTCGTTAACCTGCTGCTTGTCCAAGTGAAAGATTTGTCCAGAGGAGGTGGCAGCGATCTCCTCGTAGGCCCTGTAGCCAGGCTGAGAGCGGTCGCCACAGTCCCCGGTCAGCACAAATACCACCTGAGAACGAAGGGGGGGCAGGAAGAGTTAAGAGGATTACTACTGTTCGGTGTTTGCTTTCTACAAACTTGCTTTTCAGTTGGCTCCACAGTGACGCTAATGCTCATTGTCATGCTTCACGTAGAGGCTGAGACTAGAGTAACTTTGAAGAGACTTTCCCGCTGCTCTGCTGAGTGTTGGGGGAACTATTTGGAATGTAGATCTTTCACAGCATGCCACGGGATTCCTTTTATTCCTATTACAGTGTATGGTAAATGCAAAGATACTTAAAACTCTGAGGGCCAGGACTTTTTTTTTAACCTTCAGATTTAAAGCGACAGTTTACCCCCAAATCTGAAACACATATTTTCCTCTTACCTGTAGTGCTATTTATCAGTCTAGTTTGTTTTGGTGTGAGTTGCTGAGTAACGGAGATATCGGCTGTAGAGATATCTGCCTCCTCTTGAATATAATGGAATTAGAAGGCACTTGAGTTGTGTTGTCATTTTAAAAGCTCAACAGCAATGTCTCTTTCCAAAAATCATGACCTGGTTTCTCAAGATAATCCACAGACCTGGCACAGGATGTAAACACCGATGGCGTCCTACTCGGCATAGCTAGGTGAGCTAGCAGTAGATGAACGCTTCCTTCTGCATGGTGATACAGTTGGCAAGTGTAGTTCAGGAGAAACAAAATAGTTCCCACGTGAAACTGCTCACAACAAGGTCTGTAAATTATGTTGAGAAACTGAGTCATGATTTCTGGAAAGAGACATTGCTGTTGAGTTTTTCAAGTGTACTTTTTTGGTGCTTTGAGCACCACAAGCCGTGTGCCAACTAATTCAATTATATTTGAGAGAAGGCAGATGTCTCTACAGCAGGTATCTCCAACACTCTGCAACTCACACCAAAACAAACCAGACTGATAAATAGCACTACAGGTTAGAGGACAAATGTATTTTTTTAAATTTTGGGGCAAACTGTCCATTTAACCATTTTCATGTTTCATGTTCAGTTAAACAAGACTAATGAAATGCTTGCATACATGTTTTTTCTACCATTTTTATACGCTGTAGCTGTGGACAAAGAAGAATTTCCATCACAACCCTTTTCAGTTTTCTAGGACTGTACCTGTGATTGACGGAGCTGCACCAGCTGCAGAACATCTCTTTTCAGGCGGTAGTCTTTGGCTCTGGCGTCAGTGAACACGTAGATGAAGGATCCAGGCAGAGAAACTTCCAAGGCTTTCTTTATGGCTCCTATGCTCATCTCAGGGCAGTCACCCCCACCCTGGGTGACAGAATTACACATGATTAAATATTCCTTTAAGAAATCGAGTCTATATCTTATTTCAAACTTCAGACTAATTTTATACTCAAACAACTCAGACATAGTTGAGCTTTTGGAATAGAGTGGTTTATTTAGGAGAGATACAGGTTATGGCAAGCATGACACAGAAACATTTTAAACATACTCAAAGCTACACTAAGTCACGTTTGAAAGAAGAAATGAGACAACATGCCTTTTACAAATGAAAACGCACCCCCTCCTCAAAACAATACCAATCACTACAGCCTTACTCTTGGTATGACCAGTGGCTTGTGGTGGCTGATGTTAGCAAACTTAAGATACATATTGCTGTGAAACTGATATTCCTTAGTCCATTTTCTGACTTAATGATTCTTCTCTACACTGTATTAGAGAATTATTGACTCATTTTCCCCTGTAGTCACAGGGACTACCCTACTGCTCGGTAGAGGTTGTGTAGGCTCATTTTAAGCTGTGTCAGTCTACACAGCTATAGCTGGGATTAGTGAGGAACAATACAGTGGTCCCAGGTGCTATAGAATCATTATTTTAAGTGTTCTGGTTCCCACCTGGACAAACAGCTCTTGCAGATCCTGCTGGAACTTCGTTGGGTCAGTGGTGATGGACACGGGGCCGATATCTGCAAGGATGGAAATGTAGTACATCATAACAGACACTTTCCAAATGAACAAATTCAAACCATCTAACAACAGATGTTCTGGTTGTTGTAAAATAGTGCATGCCTAAATATATTCATCCCAAAAGAATAAGGGCTTAGGTCTTACTTGTCTGGCTCTTTCATCAAACTCAACAAAACAACTACATCAGAACAAAGAATTTACTTGTTCCCTCTCAGTGGCTCTGCCTCTCTGCTCAGAGAAAAAGCATCTACGGCATCAAAACCCCAAATAAGCCACAGTCTAATTTATCAGGACCAGAGTGATGCCCTGTAGCTTTTGTGCAAGACATGAATATCAATCATATGCACCACACGGCACAAGAGTGGTTAGATTGGTTCGCTGACAAAATTACAATGCTCAGGTTGTGTTTCACACAAATCGCTACAATCCGGACAAGGTTCGGGTGGCGATAATAATTTTCTGCAGCTGTAGTCAGCGTTTTCTTTCGGGCCACTTCCTCAAGCAGCAGCAGCAGCAGGCTCCAATATGATGGATAAGAACCTGTCAGGGCCTGACACTTGCTTGGATGCCTTCTGGGGCCAATTGCTGGAACAGTTAACATTAACCAATACACAGAGAACGCATTGTTTTTGCTATAGAACTCTGCTGTCTATAAACACAAGCCTTTCATTATAGTTTTTACAAAGGAGAGCCTTATCAGGTAGGGTGGAGCCTCGTGGTTTCTCTGTGTGTCTGAGCTTGTTATTCTGACTGTCAAATACCATTTTGAAGTATCTTTGTGAGACTAATGATACTGAGCATGCAGACATGTGTCAAGCTGATGACATTTCTAACTCATTCACAATCTATTTTTCCAACAGCGGAGGCTTTCAAGTCCTCATCTACTCGTCGTGAGGGACTGTAAAACTCTGACAGCACTGTCATGCCTCTTTTGTAAGCCACCATGGCTTCTTTGCAATCCTGGAAGTTTACAAGGTCCCCAAGGGCAGGGCGCATTAAACACAGACAAAATGTGTGGTGTTAGTGCAGCCTGAGCCCACCATCCCCCCCCCTGACTGGCTAAACTGGGGTGCTACAGAGTTTTCCAGAGGCTTGGATGAAGGTGAGGGAGGGGTGGGGTTGGGGGTAATTACACCCAAGCAGACAGCATATGCTTCTCATCAGTGCTCAAACACCCTCCCCCCCATTAGAGCACTCTTATTTTCAAGCTGCAGCTTTCCCATATATTAAGAGGACAGATGCCCAGGGTGAGGAGCCTTACCTGTCCCACCGACTCCTCATTGTAAAAGCTCAAATATTCCTGAGTTTAGTTCAAAGTGCTGCTCCAGTGTCCAAGTGGACTTGGAGTGAAACAGCTATGGACTACATGTGCAACAGGTCCTGAGGTGTGTTGCAGTTTGCTGTTATCGTTTCAAGTAAAACTACATAAATGACAGCTACAGGAAAATATAAAATCAGGGGCAATGTAACAAATATGCTTGTAATAATACAAAAAGAAGACTATAGGCTGCTGTGTTGCCTGAACCTGGCAACACAATTTAACAGTTTGGCTGATTTTTAAAGCTGCAATAAAGCTACATTTATATGCATTAATTTACAACATAATAAAACTCATGATTAAACATTCACAGCAAATGTGCCTATTGTTTAATTAGGCATTTTAAGGAGAAGTGTGTTTGGTTAGAAAGTACCTGGGTCATGGAAGGGGACCAGGACAAAGTTTTTAATGGGTCTGGTCCTCCGGCTGAGAGTCTTCTCCAAGATCCGTGAGGCGCCCTCTATCACCTGTTTCAGATCGTCGTACATGGAGCCGGTAACATCGAACACAAAGGCCAGGGTCGAGGCGCTGTCACCGGATCCATCATCCTCCTCAGCCCGGGGGACTGCCAAGAGCCTGTGCGCGCCGACACAGAGCGCCAAGACTAGGCACTTTAATAAGACGGTCATTTTTTCTAAGATTTAGTGCATCTGTCTGCTGGAATGAGGCGAATCACATAAAAACAATTTAAAAAGTTGTAGAAAGTTTAAAAAAAAAGTTCAGATTTCAAAGCTATGTAAAGTCTGGGACTGCTTCCAATCGGTAGAAACGATATCTGGAACAATACAGCTCAGCTGAAACACATTAAAATCCAGAGTAAAATACTTCCACAGGAGTACATCCGTGCGTAAAGTTTGGAGGAGCGTGTGGACTGGCTCTGTGTTGGAGAGCCCCAGGAGAGCTCTGACGCTTCAAACGGGGGCGGAGATGGGTATTAAAAGGTTCCCGAGACCCAACCTGATTTTTTTTTGTGTGTGTGAGTGTGTGTGTGTGTGTGTACCACGACCCCACTGTGACTTCCAGGCTTTAACCCTATCCAGCATTCCCCCTTCAATTCAATTTTCTCCATAATCGAGGTGGGCCCCCACAGACGTGGTTTTTAACGGCTTTGCGCACATTACCAGCAGAGTCTGGAGCCTGTATTTTGGACATGCCGAGAACATTGTCTCAGTAACAGCCTCGTTTTTATAAATAGCCATCGTTTATATTCAGCTGACACCAATCTAATTTTATACATAGCCCACCCTGAAATCTCCCCTTGGCATATGAATGGGTGGAATAGTTTGACGTGCCACGCAGAAATGTCACTTTCCCTTTTCACTGTGTACAGTATCTGGATAGAAACACATTATCGATTATTAAATATTATTCACGCGCACTTGATGCCTAGCTATGACGCATCTTGTCTGGAGAGATCAGACCTCACAGAGGAAGTCAGCCTTGATCTTAACTAAAATATTCAGTGTCTTCTTCCAAAATAAGTGGTAAGGACCCAGAATATTTTTGACACAAGCTTTAACTTCTCTTTTTGCTGCATTTAAAACTTCTGTACGGGAATCAAAGATGCACCTAAAGGACAGAGCAGTCTCCAGACGTCCTGACCTCCTCCTCCTTTTGATATCACTTGGATCTGTCCTTGATGAGAAGGAAACAGGAAGCAGGTCTGAGCAGGCCCAGGACCCAGCAGCCTCCACACAAAAGCCACTGAGCCTCATTATCCCCCACCCCCCCACCAAATCACTGCAGAGACATCACAGTTTTATGCAGTTCAGTGTTCATTATTCAACCAAACAGTGCAGGCTTACACCACACAGCGAGTTGGCATGTTCTGTGTTTCAAAGCATGACACACATTTAACATGACATTATTCCCTAAAAGTGAAGTAGGTCAGTGCACCACTGGACTAATCATCTTTTCAAATTTTGAATGCAGTCGGGTGTGTGAAGTCTTTGATTATTGTCTTGGGACATGATTCATTAACGATCATAAGGAACATTTTGCAAATACATATGTAAGCAGTCATTCCAGTTGTGCATTAAACAGAGCAGCTGCTTTAAATGATCCTGTATGTAAAAAAAAAATCAAACACATCTTTTCCATTAATGTCAAATACAAAGACTAAGAATGCAGTGATAGAAAAGTTAGCCACTTAAATGCATTTTATTCTGTGCTCTTATACTGTTAATCAACAGGTAAATGACATTTATCATTTAGTAAATTCTCATTTGCATAAGGCAGAAAATCAGTGAAGCTGATAAAACATCGTAATGCTGTTAACTAAAACAATCCAAGAATGGAAAAAAAGGCATCATCACATGCTCTGGCCTCACACAGGACAAATACAAAGTGGACAATTGCAACCACGGAGCTCGCAAAAAGCTTTACAACCAGAATTGATGTCTGTTTGTGCCTCTCAATGACCAGGGCTTTGTGTGTGCGCTGAGGGTGGACTGAGATGCTCTCAAAAGAAATAATGAGCCTCAGTTTGGATGCAAGCTGTGAGAAGTCGCTGTGTTGCTTGGTCATGTCATTCAGGATGTGGCTGTGCGACACTGCAGACACTAGACACTAGTGCGAACGGGTAAGTGAAAACACAAAAGGATGCAGAGACTGCAAACATAGTAAAATACTCCATAGAAAAAACTCCTTCAAACACTCTTCGTCAAATAAAAACCCTGTTCTCTCAGGAAAAGGAAACTTCAGAATGTGAGAGTAAAACAATCCCACAATAATGAAAAATACAGTGCAATACATGTCAACACCTTTGATAAAAAATAAAACTTCATTCCATACTCATGAGAAAATTCCCATCAACGCAGCAAAGCAGAAAATAAATTACCGTTTATTTACATTATACAATATACACTATACTGCTTTGTAACTTTAAGTTAGTGTTCATGTTATCACCAAGTAACACATTTTTCCAGATTCTCCCAGGTCTCGAGTTTCTCCATGTGGTGGTGAAGCAGCAGCACAGTTCCTCTGAGCGGTTCACGTGCATCCCCCAGTTTGTAGTATGTGAACAAGATGCACACGAACATCTCAAGGGGGAGTTCAGTTCCTTAGACTGTCCATGGGAAAACCACAACACTGCGTTTGCAGAAATGCTCATACACAGTCCACAACACTCAGGGGTGTACGCGGTGCCACATAGCTGTAGAAGCACAGATAAATGACTGAGGGTTTTGCTGACATGTTTGACTTCTCCGTCACATCAGAGGATATATTTGTTTACAATCCGAAAATGCAGACGAACAGCTAATCGACACACATGCCATATGGCTGTGCGACTAAAGTTTGCAGTCCACTTCTGGGTGAGCGAGTTAAATGTGGCTTCCTCCCGTCGCAGGTGTGATGGTGCTGGATTTGGCGCGTATATGCTGGGCTGGATCCATCTGAGGAGTTGTGAGAATGATCACCATTGAATAGATGACAGTAAGTGGTGTCATGAAATGTGGGTGTGCTCAGAGCATGCAAGACAAATCACTAAACAGAGCAACTGCATTACTAAAATATGTCTTCACGAGCTCGCTTCACAGTTGACAAAACGCTGAGCAGGATGTCGGCAACAATTGGCAGCGGCCGGTGCATTACATTAGGCAGTGAGAGCGGAGGGCTGTCTCACTCTTCACTCAGCACTGCAAGACTATTCGATTGCCAGCAAACAAGTGGGCCATTTTGAATAATTCATAGGAACAAACTAGGAGCAGAAAGTGGCTTCTTCACTTTAGTTTCAGCCCACGGATTGAGTCTCCTTGCTTTTATTCTTTGCTCTGATGAATTAGACGGTATTATCCTGGAGTTGAAGCATGACCTGAGATTGATAATCACCCAAGCAGAGAAGTATGCAGGTACTAGCTCATTAATACCCCACTCACCTTACATTGCTACACAAGTCCATCATAAAGAGACAATGCCTGCACAATGGAAGGGTCTGCCTTTGAACCCTCCTGAAACTCCTGCAGAGTCAGCTTCCCGTCTGCGTTCTGGAAGAGGAACATGAGACAAAATGAAACTCAAGTCTTTCAATGCTTTAACACGGTGTTACCAGCAGGGGGCAAAACAGCCTCTTAAGCTAAATCATGTTACTCCTGTTCTATGCTGTTGGACTGATCTTTGCTTCAGTGCACTTGGATGGTAGCCACTCTGCCAATACAAATCACTAAGTGCTGCTGTGCTGCACAGCCAGTCCAATGGGCTGATCTTGGCAGTAGTGGGCTGACAAACACACCCATGCAGGCTGCGTCTCAGCTTTCACTGAAGCTGAGTAGATTCTTGGGGCTGAGGGCATTAGCACCGAGGGCTAGTGGCGGAGGAGACTATATATGATGTTTATAGACCGCAGGCGATGTTAGTGACGCTGTGGTGGCTACAGCTTACAGCTCTAAACTTAACAGTGTCCATGTCCATGCCCTGAGGGTGGCAACAAAGGCAGATTCAGTTCCTTTATTAAACTTATAATCATTACTGCACTTGTATCAGTGTCAGGCAAAGTTTGACATTAAACTGCAGAAAGTAACAGCAAATGGCACAGAAGCTAGCACATTATCTTTCATTACTGAAGTCTTTTGATATTATTTCAATATTAAAATACTAACCTTGTCCATCATTGCAAAAATACGGTCCACTCGCTTTTCTGGTGTGTTTTCTTCCTCTGGCAGCTCCACAGTGTTCCCCTGAGATATTAAATCATTACAGTCTCTGCCACTCAAACAATTCAGATGTTTATGTGTGATTCCTGGTAAAACTTACCACCATCTGATATATGGCATCTACGATGTTTAACATCTCATCTCGGGTGATGTAGCCATCATTGTCAAGGTCATATAATTTAAAAGCCCCTGTATGAAAAAAGATGTTGAAGTACATTTTGAAAGGAAAGACTGAAAAGCTACTGTGACTTCATTATGTAAAATAAGAGATTAAGACTATATATTTTTCATGGATTACAAAGCACACAGTGTTTCATTTCTTTAGAAGTGGTGATTGCTGGGTACAGACTGGCAGCAGCCTTTCATGATGACTGTAGTCATTCTGCATATAAATAATGATGACACTTTGTTTCAGCTTTAAAACTTTTGATTACACCTAAAGTTGCAAGTTTTCTTGAGTGTTATATTTGTGTTTTAGTGTTATATCAAAAAAGCTTGTCAACATGTTGGGTCATGACCCCCAGGTTGCATACGCCTGCTGTATCTTGCTGATAATGTTTTATTTACTGTTCTTTCGGAACCCAGCAGTCCCCTTTCATATGCAATGCATATCAGTCAGTCCTAAATCCTGTCATTTAAATGTCAAAAAACAGGAGAGGGTGCATCCTCTTACATCTCAACTTCTCATCCAGAGTCCCCCGGGAAGTCACTGACAAGGCCTGGATGAACTCAGAGAACTCGATGCGTCCATCCTACAGAGTGACAAAAGGCAGAGAGAGAGAGGGGGAGGGAGAATGGGGGAGAGGAAATGGCCCGGAGACAAGATGAGCATCTTGCTTCACACTTGCTGTAGCTGTACTTTCATGAGCTCCTTGCTGTTCTTTCATGATGTCCTTGCTGTATTCTGTTGAAAACCGGGCCAGCCATTTGCTCCAAGTCAGCTGCTATTTTTTGCCCTGCACCTGGCTCTCTCCTGAGGCTGAAATATGTCACCTGTGGTCATTAGGAAGATGGATGCGACTGGCTCCTCATCTAAAAGTTGCAGCACATAAACAACCACTGTATATTTGGGGCGAAGACGTTTTCACATTTTTCTAAGGATTCCGCATCATGAATGGGCATGGCAGATAATTCTGTTCGACAAGGTAGAAAATGTTCTGACACTTATTTCCTCCAGGCTTTGTTACAATCCCATGCACTGAATCTTACCACAGAAGCTCAAAATTTCCAATTACCCTTCAAAAATGGTGGCCTTTAGCATTCTTCTTTGAGGCCTCACTTTGTGCATTGCAGAGAGACATCTGCTAAAGTGGACAGTAATCAAATGTAAAACGAAGCACAAAGTGGCTCAAACGCCACTAATTCAGATCGACTCATCAAGTTATGACCTCCAGCCTCAAGCAACTGCGTGAGACTTACTCAAATTAAACGATTAAAAGGCACTGCATAAAAAACACGCCATTCACTGCAGTGAAAACAACAGCTTGTGGACAACAAACAATGCATATAAATCAACATCTTGGCAGTGGTGCCTTCAGGCTTTGGTCAATTCATATTCTCACTGGATACCAAAGGATTGTGTTGCATCAAAAAGAGCATTCTGCTCTAACAGCTGCCTACCTGTAGCTTTACTCTTATAAAACTGCCAGGCATTCTTCATGGCCCTGGGGTCAGCTCACTTTATCTCTACCAGACATCTGACCAGCCAGACAATGCTGAAGCCATGCGCTGCTGATTGCATAAGTCATAAATACTGTTAAGATCAATGCATTCTCTAACTAAGGGGTGCCGAACGCTAATGAAGGTCACAGATAAACATCAGACCGAGGGGCTGTCTGATCCTCCTGACACAAAGCCTCTTAACTGAGGTCAATAAACCTCCAGGGGCTCGCCAATATCCCAGGAACTGTTCTGCTACAGTTTGCCTTCCTAAACACTATTTGAATAATCTACATCTGCGATCAGACAAATTGCTCCAGACAAATGTTGCATGTAACACTTTGGCCTTGTTAAAATGTGCATTCTCACCATATCCTCAAATCCTTAGTGGATGCGCCCACATAACAGGGAAGGAGTTTCATTCCAGAAAATATATGCATATACACCTTGTGAATAATAAACTGGCATCCACTCTTGGAAACCGATTTCTGGCACAAAACTAAGGCTTACAATTATGTGTTACTACTGATACTGTGACTCATCCTCAGCTCTCTGTTTATGCATTTTTATTAAAAGGATAGAATCATTTATGATGTTGACAATGTCAGAGCAGAACATTATGTATGCAGTGTTCTGATGTGAATGTCCAATGCATGCAAAATATAATAGGATTCTATTCATACTAACCTTACAGTTATCAAAAATAAATAAAAAATATGGCCAACATGTCCTTAAATCTTTTACTGACAGCTTTTAGTTTTCAAAAAAAGCAAACAGGGCTCTGGAATAATAAAAGTCTCAAAATGGAAGGATTTTTATACCGTGTTGCCCTTTTATTCTGTGCAACTTCTGGCTCAAGGAAGGACCTTTAGATAAGCTCTATCCTCAGACACTGTCACTTTGAAAGGGGACCTATTATGCTTTTCTGTATTTTGTGTCTTATATAGCGTGACAATACAGGATGTTCATATTAAACATGGCCAAGGTTTCAAATAATGATGTAAATGCATGAAGAACTGATCCACAGTGATCTACTGTTCTGAACACTCCAACTGTACTGTACTTTACTCTGGCTACAGTATCACGTCATAGTGTGCTGGTTTTCTTTATATAGTCATCTGCTCTAGGCACACTACTGCAAGTGTTTCTATTACATAGCCTACACTGCTATATGAAGCTACATGTTAACATCAGTGAAACATGTAATCTTGGTTGCTGATGTTGTTAACTTCTCCCAGATTTTAGATCATATTCCCATTAGAACATGTCTGATTATGTTTAAAAGCTTTTTATTAGTGATTTTTCACAGTAACAAACTGCTGTTATTCTCTGTTACAGTCATTCCCAAGCTGTGATGACGGTGCAGAGAGGGTAGATATGAAAGTACTGGAAAAGCTGACCAATCAGAGCAGAATGGGCTTTTCAGGAGGCGGACTTAAAGACAGGCGCTGTACGAAGCCATCTTGGACCGAAAGTGAATACAGGTGTTCCAGCACAGACAATATGAGGAAAATAAAGTGTTTTTTGAACATTAAAGCATGTAAACATGTTCTAGTAAAAACCTTACATACAAGAATGAACCTGAAAATGAGCATGACAGGTCCCCTTTAACATAACATTCCTTATCTAGCAGCAACCCTGGACAAACAGCCACTGTCAATTTATGGTACCAAAGGTGGTTGAATATATTTTTCTCCCTTGTAATAGGACCACAAAATATATTAAATTGATTACAAACCTTATTTTCATCAAATACATTGAAGACGAAGGAGGCAAACTTTGTGGGATCTCCAAAAGGAAAGAACTGTTTGTATATCTTCTGAAAGCCCACAGCGTCCAGCTGCCCGCTTGGACAATCTTTAATGAAGCCTTTGTACCTGAAAAATAAAGCACAGATAGACACCACTTAAAGTGTTGAAAATATAATTTATAATGCACTGAGAATACATAATCAAGATAAAAGTGGGCAACAATGATGGCAGACTGAAGTCACCTCCTCACCTTTACAGCAGTCATTACTGATTCAGCTTGAAAGAATGTGCTAGATCAAAAAGGTAAAGTGCAAAGCTATTTGTCTCATTCACAGATAAGACGATCGCCCTAATCCAATAGCGAGCCCAGAGTGGTTAACTCTAATCAAATTACTCTCTAGTCCTCTTTTGATAATATGCATGGCTGATAGATAAGTCTGAGAGCTTCCTCTTGCCCCCTGGAAATGACATATCTAGAGAGCGCCTTAATATCTTTATTAACCTAAATATAGAAGCATCTCATAGGCAATTTCAAACGCAGTCACTCAGAGGTGCGCAGTTTCCTTGTACATCTTCATAAAGGAACACAGCAGCCTTAAAGTCTAACTAGACTGTAACAGGTCAGGGAGCAAGGGAAAGAGTTTTAGCCTTTACAAAAATAAATACTAGATGAAAAGTAAGAGAAGGAAGGGAAAAGCAGGGAAATAATAGCACTCTTTTTATAAAAAGCATCGCAAAAAGCTTTTGCTCTTGATCAACAGCAAAAATGACGCACATTCACACAAGGGAGCACTGCATGTTCGTCTCTGATTCAGAGCAAGTCTGGGGCTGTAATTACGGCCAGAGAGAGAGAGAGAGAGAGTGTGTGCTCTGATGAAGAATGAAGGCCAGGACAGATCTTTTCCACACTGGCTCCTCGCTCCTTGCTCCTCTTAAACTCTTTATTTTTAATCTGCCTTGGAGATAATGAAGCCAGCTCCATACAGTCACAGAGATGGAGAGGCGCTTTGAGGAGCAGCTGAGAAAAAGTTCAGCAAGAAGAGAGGCGAGAAGAGAGCAGAAGCATGTAATTCTCACATTTGAATCATGTGGAGATATGCAGGGAAATGAAAGCCTTGCTCGCTATAATGCATAATACAATCTAATTGGTATTCAAAGTGCAGGGCGCACAATGCATATCATAATCCAAAGCTGACCCATTTCACCTGAATTCTTAAGTCATTTTTAATGTGTGACTATGGAAAATTATATTTAGCAACCAACACAAAAAGCTGAATGGTACTGTAACACACTGTACAGCAGAGTGTGTGTACTGTGTGTACAGTATACACTGTTCAATGCAAAAACACAACAGTGCATCTATAAAATATTCAAATAAGTTGTGTCACAGGTTCAGCCACAGTGAACAACAGCTGTCATGAAACAGAATCTGAAAATCCACAACAATATAAGGTTTATAAGAAGTGGCGACACTTCAGGTGGGTCAAACAGCCAATTTTAGTTTAAGTTTGACAAAGTAAAATTTAATTTGCACTCCAATACTCAACTTGTTGACATTAATAATAGCTGGAAAAACCTTTCCTATATCCAGCATCGTTATGACAGAAGGCTAAATTAATACATAAAAATCAATTAGTATCATAGAGAACATAAATGTGGTCCAAGAGCTCTGATTAAGACTGTGTGAGGTCAAAACAAGTCTGCACTTTAAACCGTTATTATGCTTGATTAAATAAGGGCTTTTAAAAGGGCACTCTACCAGTTGTTGGGGGTGACCTGAGCACCATTTTTTGGACTCCAGACCTTCGGTAGTATTCAGCAGCGAGTATTCGAAGCTTCAGTTGGGAGGGATTCAGTCAAGACATTTCTATATTACAGGTGAGATTGACGGCACAGTGCTACAACCTGTTAAGCATCTGTTATCCCAGAGTCAGTAGACAATTTGTTAATTCTGAACATTCATTTCCTATCACTGAATCATTTGTTGGACAAATGATTCAGTGATTCAGCGCCATTTAAAATATTTTATTTACTGTACCCTTAGTTCAGGCTTGAGTGGGTATGTTTGCTAAAAAGAAGCTCGGTGCTTTGTCTCGTAGTGGCACGTCACATTGCTGTTTTCATAAACCGCCAAGGTCTGGGAACATATAATGAGACATACTGGTTTTGATCTGCTCGTGGGAAGAATGAACATGTAAGAGTCTGTCCAGTCTTGGTTATAAGCTCTGTTTTTGCTGTTTACTTTTCTCTCTTTAGAACATGCAATGTGAAATTACTTCTTCTGTATCTCTCTAATGTCTCTGACTCATCTTATCTCTCCAATATCTGCATCTCACTTGAGTTGCAAGGCTTATTCGAAGGCACAAATTTGATTGGCTGAGTAGCATCACGTCTCACAGTCTGAGTTTCCTGGTCACTAAACCCAGGCTTAAAATGCTGCACTGATTAAAATAGAAATGCTCCTTCAAACTTTAACAATCCTCAATAATTTATCGGTTATAGT